>NC_060953.1:35973869-36099740 GCF_022045245.1 Lucilia cuprina | reverse complement strand
CAGCTCTTTAGCTTTAACCGTTTAGGCTGTGCGATGATGAATCAGTCAATCAGTCAGTCAGTCAGTCAGTCAGTCAGTAACGTTAGAATTTTATATATATAGATTAATATTACTAATTTTATTGGCTCAATATTTTTACACATCTATGTAATGGGTCATGTCATCTAAAGTTATCTGGAAGAATATAACTCTTCAAGTGTATTTGTAATACACATAAGTGAAGTAGTTGGGGACCGCCAACTTGAACTGCAAGGTAAATGTAAATGTGTGTTTATTACATATAAAATACAGATAAAAGTGCACACACAAAAAAACTATTTAATTATTTTAAATTGTTTTGATTATTGATTAAAGTAATTTAAATTATAATATACAAATAGCATCGATTTTTTCAGCATATCTCACACAACTTTTTAGGTCATATACATAAATACGATAACGTATCAGAAGTAAAAAGGACTTTAAAGGATTTTAAATACTTAAATAATTTAAAACAAGTAAGAAGTTATAGTCGGTCGAGGCCGACCATATAATACACAACACCTGTATACAAATAAAATGTGATTTAGTTTTCATAATAAAGCATCTAAGTTGAATTCTACCTTGTCTCAGACATACTAAAGTCATTTACTGTTTAATAAAACTGTGGATATTTAAGTAAAGCTAGGTTCAAATGAGACCCTATAATTATAAAGTTCATCAGGGTGTTCAAGACTAGTATAAAACTTCGTTTTGCAGCTCTTTGTCAAGATACGAGTAAATTAAACATAATAATGAACATGAAAGCACTATTTGGTGGGTTCATCTCTATGGGGTGAAATAATGGACCGATGTTAACTATTTTTAATAGGCTTCGTCTACAGTAGCATAAAAGATCATGAGCCAAATTTCATTGAAATATCTCCAAAATTGTAGGAGAAATAATGGACCAATATTAATCATTTTCAATAGGCTTCGTCTACGATATAATATAAAATTAAATTGAATTATCTCCAAAATTGCAACCTGTAGTTTGATTAAAATATTTACAAGCCCTATTCGGGGGTACAGTTGTATTGGGGCTAGGTGAAATAATGGACCGATCCTAACCATTTTCAATACGGTTCGTCCCTGGGACGAAGAAGATCATGTACCAAATTTCATTCAATTATCTTCAAAATTGCGACCTGTAGTTTGATTACAAGGTTTACATAGACGGACGGACGGACAGACCGACGGACATAGCTAAATCGACTCAGAAAGTGATTATGAGCCGATTGGTATACTTTAAGGTATAGGGCCATTATTATTGTGCTTTACAAACATCAGCACAAACCCACTTAAGTGGTGTAGGGTACATACATACATATGTATGTATTGAAATACTATTGTAAACAGGTACTGAAATATAGTCAATAATGCCCAAAAGGGGTAGAGTCAATAATGAACCTATTCTCATCATTTTAATGCGGTTGAAGGGTCTTATTAAAATTTTTGTTGGTACAAAACTTGTTTATGTTGAATATCATTACCGTAATCGTATTTTGAAGCCAGGAATTAGCGGTAACCTTGAAGAACTTATGAACCGATCCTCAAAAATGTTAGTAGACATTATGGGTCATACAAAACGTATTTATATCGAATTTCATTGATGTACTCTCATTTCTGAGCCAGTATTGAGCGTTGAAGTCAATTTTTGAAAAGGAACTAATATGGGTAACCGATTCTCATAACATTTGGTAAATACATTTTAGTTTACATGTGTAGTTTCATCGCTATACTCTGTGCCTCTTTTCGTTTAAACCCTACCGTTCTTTCAACAGACGTACGGACATAGCTAGATCGTCTTAAAATTTAATAGGGACCCAGAAAAAAAAATTGAGAGTAAATATAAATTCTAATTGCAAATTTAATAGATCAGTAAGATCAGAGAAATAAGTGCTTTAAGCTTACAGTTTATAAGGCCTCTTTATTTTAAATCTTCTACAGAAGCCTTTATAATAAACTAGCTATACCAAGTGTACTTTGCTACCCTAAAAGAAATATTAATAAAAAACGCACTTAATGATTTTGAAGATTCTATCTTTCTCCAATGTATATCTGTCTATTCTCACATAAATGAAATTTTGTGGGAGGTGTCAAGTCCCAATGTTCAAATGAATGTCAAAGTTCTTCAAGATAATGTTGAAGATCTTAGTTCTAAATAAACGAATTTTTGTATATTTTATTCATATGGGAGATACAACGCCCCCTATTGGAAGTCCATGTTTACATAGATGCTAAAGTTCTTGGTGCAAGATAAATAATCATATTGCCACTAAAGTGGTTCCGACAAACTTTATGGACTCTATCAGATATATTTATTTAAGGTCTTCTTCATATGGAAGGGGTCACGCCCTCTATAAGCATTCCGCCCATTTTATCCAAAAAATGTTGTTTCGAATGTCAAAGAGGACTCCAACTCTTGCGGTTTTTGAGATATGCTACTTTTAATACTTATTTTGAAATGAAAAGTAGCTTATAGTTCCTTTCAGACATACAGGAAGACACTGTAAACAAAAACAAATTCATTGTTATATATATGGATGTCTGTGAGTGATCAATAATAACTAATATCAGTGCACCTTACTGCTATCTGTGAGAAGATCAGACAGGTATACTGGTGCTACCATCGTTTCATAATATAATATTACAAACTAAGTCCCTGAGGACTTAGTTTATTTTCGGTTTGCGGGTTTAGTTCATTGGGGACTTTTAAGACCGTATTGAAAGTAAACTCTACCCGAATACTCTCCTAAAGGCAAGGTTAACATCATATGGATACCAGGTCACTCGGGAGAAGCCGGCAATGAAAAAGCTAATGTAATGGTTTTAAAGATAAGGAAGCCCGAGGTTGTTAAACAGACGAACGCAAAATAATTTGATGTAACGAAAACTAAATTAAAAATTTGATCGAGAGAATCCTAAAAAGGCTCTTGGAACAATGAACTAGAATTGTACTTCAAGCCTCCTCTACCACACGAATGTAGATTATGTATAGAGGACAGGAAAAACCTAGAGAAGTTTTTCGTTGAAATATGATCCACATATCTTGGGTATGTTATTATAACGTATATAACATCTCAGGAACATCCAGGAAACTAAGTTTCTACATATCGGTAGATAATATATTCAGTCAAAAGGAGGGCTAGGTAGTGGACTAGGTGTATTTTAAATTTCATCATTCAGATTAATGTTTATTTTTCTAATATTTTTTATTCCTGCTCTTAATGACACTTTTTTTGTTATTACACCACTTCGCTCAAAAAAAACTGAATAAAGAAAAAACGAACATTAAGTATTAAAATGTTTAACATAATCTGCATATTCTGGTAATAGTAATTAGCAAATTTTAACCATTAAAACTCCTGACTTTTTTGTTGCGTTTACACGAGCGAAATAAACATTTAAAGTCATAAAAAAATATTAGTATATACTTGAGTACTTGTTTAACTTACACATGTATGCATTATGTTCAAAACACATTTGTACATATACACATTTACACACTTATACAAATGCATTTATTACAAGTATTTGAAAAAAAATAATTTTATAAAATTAAAAGAGGGTGGTGTTAAATAAGATTTCTTTCTCGTTCCTCTATATAGAAACCATGTTTTATAACAAGTTTTTTTTTTAATGACATCAAGTCTCTTATGAAATAAAAACACATACATACAGCTAATGATACCCTTTATGCCCATAAAAAGTCATTTTAATATTAGTATGTGTATGTATAAATGTATGTTTGTTATTTATTTCTGAGAAAAAGGAAAAAAAAGTTACTTGTACATATGAGGGAAGGTTGAAAAGTTCTTTAGTATACAAGATTTTATAAAACTCCAAATAGTTATTACATAATTTAATTAACATAGAGACCTTAAAAGAAGGTTTTTGGGATACTGCTACCGTTTGTAGAGTGATAAAACAAGACTTTCCCTGAGATGAAATCTTGCTATTAACTAGGGAATTCCCGATTCCCGAAAATCCCGGAATTTTCGGGATTTGAAAGTACTCGAAAATTCCGGGATTTTAAAATCCCGAAGTGTTTTTCCTCTAAATTTATACATTTATACAAAAATAAACAGGATCGTAAAATTTTAAACATTTTGGACTATTTTTAAATCGAATTACATTATTCATTGAGTAATTAACTTAAGATGACTCTACTAACTTACAAGCTGAAATATCAAATATAAAAAGGGCAATAAATAGGCATAGACACTATCGGATATCTAAAAATAACAAGTAAGAAATTATGATTTAGTTTTCATATCATAAAATAAATAATATTTATAAATTTACGATAAATTTATGGTCACATAAAATGTATTTACGCTGAATTTCACTATGGCACTAGTCATTTTACGCGGATTGTGGATATTAAAGTCATTTTTTGAAGGGGGGATTTATAAGAAGGCTTAGGTCAAAGGAGGCCTGAAATTTAATAGGGTCTTCAAGGCTAGTATAAAACTTAGTTGTGTCAGTTTTTGTCGATATACGAGTATATTAAACATAATTATGAGCTACTCGGGACAAACCCAATATATCCTCCCACTCCCTCTAAAGTGGTGTAGGATATAAAAAGGACAATAAATAGGCATTGATACTATCGGATATGGGTATATCAGAATATATACTGGCAGTCAACCTGTTAATAAGATGGCGAGATGATAATTCTCTTATTTGGTTAAGAGGACACGATATATAACTGGAAATAATATTGCTAATAACTTGGCAAAAGCTGGAACTACGATGGCTATACTTGATATAGACCAGTTTTGTAGAGTTTTCCTTGTGGCCATTAAAAACCATATATCCGATATTCAGCTCAAAACGTTTAGTCACATGAGTGGTGTATTTAGAAAGCATTGTATTTAAATAACTATTTTTTTATTGTTAGTACTTTGAATTAATTTGTTTTCCAAAAATTTCACAAAATACTTATGGAAAAGTTTTCTGTATTAGTATACGCATACTTAATGTATTCATATTGTAATATAAGATAGAAAATGTTATTTTTGTCAGTAAATTATAAGGATTTGTTGAAAATTTATTTATATTTTTCGGGATTTATAAATCCCGAAAATTCCGGGATCCCGATATCGGGATTCCGGGATTCATTTAAAAATCCCGAATCCCTGGACTTTTAAAAATTAGTCCCGATTGGCATCCCTACTATTAACTCACTTATCTTGCAACTTGATTCCCAACTGGTAATGTTAATGATCTTATACTATTGCTATGGCCACGTTCGAACTATTTACTATCATATTTTTAACGCTCATGTTTCCCAATAGTATAATGTGCAACGTAGGCTGCACGCAAGTAAGTTCACTCGGAGGTCTTAAGGCCCATTTTGATACCCTTAGAAATATCAATCTGTTAAGAATAGGGTCCCTTCCTAATTTCGTCCCTGGTTCCCGCGATCTGATCATGGGAAAGAGCTCTACTACGTAGTCTGTGCTCTTGTAAGGCTAATCAGTAGTTCAGGTTTTTTACAGGATAATCTCCGATAACATTACTTTTCTTCGACCAGCACTCAGAATATAATACCAACTTATGCCGTGCGATCCACTAGACAATGTACCACAAATAGGTGGGTTCTTGATGAAAGGCTAGTGTTGCGTATTGGGAACAAGTTTATTAATATCAAAGGAACACATACCATTGCATCGCAAGCATTTTTATGCCCATAAGAATAACAACGTGATATAGTTGAAAAACTGACGAAATTGTTTAGATGTCCTACCAGCAAGTACGTATGTATCTATTCGAAATTCGGATCTATCTGAAGGAATCTCGAATATATTAAAACAATGACGTCAAACTGAATTGATTGAGGAGGAAGAAATAGGTAGCTCTAGTTTACAAGACGATTCTTATATTACATTCTTTATTAAGTTAAAAATAGGCGGAAGAAGTTCATTTCCATATCAATACATTCAACAAAGTAATTGATAATTTAGAATGGGAAGACACCAGAACGATGACACTAAGTACATAGTATATAGACAGTTACTATGATATATGTATTTCAGTAACCTAATGTTTTGGGATCTGTATCGATCAGCAAGATCCTAAGAGTTTTTCAATAAGATCAGTCTTTGATTTCATTAAATAACTCTACAGACTGACCTCGTTCATTGGCTATATAATAATCATAATAATGAAAATGATTTGCATGTATGGGTGTGAGAGTAAGTGTCAGTAAAAGTACTAGTATGAGTGCAAATGTTAATTATGAAAATTAATAAATTTTATAACTAATGGTTTTAATATGCTAAAGAGATTTCAGACAAACATACAATATACACACATGTATGTTTATATGCGTATGTGTGTGTGTTTTTTTTTAATAAAAAGATCTTGTGTTTGGTTAAAATAAATGTATGATTTTAATTACTCTCAAGCCAAAGCAGCAACATCATACATAGTACATTTAACGAGTATGTTCTTTTTTTCTGTTTTAAATTATTATCTTTATATTTTAATAAAAATCCAACTCATCTCACCTGTTTTGCCACGCCTATGGCGTCAATTTTTATACACTAGTATATATTGATTAACTATTATAGTTATTTTTTTTCAAACAATTTAACTATGTTTTCATCTTTGGCAACATGTTCCTTAAGAATACACTCACACACACACAATGACTGCTAATTTGTACGGATCATTTTGGGAGTATTTCTTTTTTTTTTGTGTTTTAAGACTTAACAAGCTTATGATTAATGATCACGTCTAATACAGTTTAATTCATTCATTTATTTGGCTTTTGTTTATATAGAGCCTGTCAATAGTTTAATTTAAAATTTATTTTTGTAATGCAAGATCTGTTGTATTCTTTAATTTTTAAACTTTCAGTGGGTATTTTTTCTTATTTTCAAATATTTCCCTTGACCCTGGGTTTTGTATAAATGATTTTGCAGTTTTTTTAGTTTTAAAAACTATACATTTTGAAGCTTTCACCGTTGTTTTAATAATCTATCAAAATATTATTTGTTTCTTTTCTTTGTTTTGTTAACAAACGTGAGAAATATTTATTTATGATTTGATTGAATAAAATGTTTAATTTAACTAAAAAGTTATGTTTTGAAGGCTAACTAAATGAGAATGACTGTAATTTAGTGACTAATACCGAAAATACCGAAAATATGACATAATTTCTGGACAGATAGATAGATAGATAGATAGATAGATAGATAGATAGATAGATAGATAGATAGATAGATAGATAGATAGATAGATAGATAGATAGATAGATAGATAGATAGATAGATAGATAGATAGATAGATAGATAGATAGATAGATAGATAGATAGATAGATAGATAGATAGATAGATAGATAGATAGATAGATAGATAGATAGATAGATAGATAGATAGATAGATAGATAGATAGATAGATAGATAGATAGATAAATATCTAGAAAAACCATTAACTTATAGCTTCTGTAGTCCAAACTAACATTCCCATCAATTTTTTCCAATACTTGAAATCAAGGGCTGTAATAACATCCATGTCAAATGAATTTATTTTTTGAAAAATCAAACAAATATTTAATTCCCACATAAAGACGACATCATCATCATAAAATTATCTTGAAAATAACGTTTAAATGTCAGTATTTGAGATAAACAAAAAAATAACCATTAAAAACTATTTTAATTGATAAGAAAATTCAACTCATACTCCTTTACATAGTTAATCACTTATACACTTATACACACAAACCCAGATAAAAATATTCTTGGCCCATAAGTATTTAGTAACGGTAACAGGTAATAAATATGAGTATAATTAACAAAAGGAAGATAAAAAGTCTGGCAAAACAACAACAACAAGAAGAACTACAATGCAATAAGTGTGTGTACTTCGGTATGTTTTCAATAATATTTGTTGCTTTTTATTCTTTATTCTTTCATTTCGTCATCTTTTGTTGTGCAAGTGTAATCGATAGACCAATAAGCAGAATCATATACGAAATGTTATAATAATAGATTAAATACTATTTAGACTAGTTAAATATACAATGACAATAACAAATAATAGTTGTAATATAAAGAGTAGGATTGAATGGAAAAGGATATACAACAACACACACAATAACATCACGTGCGTGCGGTCGTCAAAACAAATAGAGAATGAAACCTTTTTTGTTTAAGAATATTTTTTTCTTACGCAAACAAGTACAGGTAGATACTTCATGACAAATGGTTACCATATAAGTTAATTTTTTTTTTGCTTTTTTGAAACACCATGCATAGATCAATTAATGGTAAAGTTTATAGCATACTTAATAGACTAATCCAAAGACAACGGTCTAATCCAAAAACTTCTTTATATACAGATAAACTTGCCAATATACCAGATAATATACTATTCCATAGACTTTGTGATGGATAGTCAATATTCAATAGACGTGGCCTCCAGTAGGTTAATGGACCCGTATTCTGAGTTTTGTTTACAAGCTCTTCTGAACATATAGTTATATTTAATAATTCTTTTGCGATTCTTTAAACGAGATAGTTTTATTGTTAAGGTTTAATGGGATTAAGTTCTTAATACAAAAGTTCCCAGTGTTATTTAAACGATTAATCCTAAGATTGATCCATTTTAATTGAACTGATACTGAATACTATTTTAAAGACTAATCTATATAACGATCAAGTAATTGAAAATGAAATTTATATAGATTTTAGAGTATTAAAGCACCCTGGGTATAGGTTAGGTTAGCAGGCTGTCCCTTGCTGTTCGGATTAGGGGCACACTTGGGTCCTAGTTGTGATGCCTTTGTGATACCTGAAAAGAGAAAGAAAATGGTCCGCGTATTATTACACTTCGACCCAACTACTCTGGTTTCCTATCCAAACCATTTAGTCGCACGAACAAAGGAGTCTATCCTTCGGATGTCAGCCTCATATAGATCCGTTAAGTCATGCATGACATTAGCTCCTAGCAGATTCAATCTATTCTCCGCTAAGGCAGGACAGATTGAATCTGCTAGGAATCTGCTACCCTGGGTATAGTTTTGTATTAAACATAGTTTAAGACTACCACCCACATTGTGTTTAAAATAACATAATTTGTGATAATTCTTTTCATTTCCCAAAATGTTAATCTTGCAAGACAGCTATTAGGTTAATCTTAAAAGTAAATGATTCGATCTGAAGTAAAACAAATGCTCATAACCAACCAGTCAAAAACATTACTTAAGTGTACGGATATTGACTTTGCCAAGAAAGTGATTCAATACAATTGTAATCATTTGTCAGAAATGTCCCGTTGAGTTTTTCTTTCGTTTATTTTTTTTTTGACTCTCTTATCCGTTTACCTTTTATTTCATTCTTTATTTTTATGTGTTTAATGATGATAGTTTGAAGTTTGAGTTCAATTTTTAGTTTAGTGTGGTTTAACTGTTGTCATCATAGTTTTTGTTGTTATTGTTATCTATGGATATTGTTGTTGTTATTGTAATGCTATAGTTTTAAGGACTTTGATAGTTGCGAAATAAAATGTTCAATATGTTTTGTTTGTTGTATGTATGTAGACACAGGTGCTTTAAATACACAAAATCATTGACGCCTACAAACAATCGGTATCTCTTTTTTCTATCAATTCCTCTAGTCTTTTGTCAATTGTATCTGTGTGTTAAACTATCTATAACTTCTTCTTTGTGCGTGTGTGTGTGCAACTATTTAATGTATCATCAAGATAAATAGTTTTTGTTTGTAGAGGTGGTACTGAAAATAAAACAAAAAATAAAAAAGACACACGAAACGAATTAAATAGTAGTGAATGAGTGAATGACTGAGTGGCGTTAAAAGTTGAAAGCATTTGTTGAAGGAATAAAAAAAGAAGGTTGTAACTATTTGTATTTGTGTTTGCACAAGTATTTATACAATAGTTTCCTTTTGCCTTATTAAGTACAAATATCCTCTAAACAGCTCTCTTGTTTGGCTAATAAAATTTGTTTGATTTTCTTTGGTAGTTAGTTTTTTTTGTCTTTTATTTACCAAGAGGATTTAATGTTTAATGGCTTTTGATGTTTTTTTTTTTTTGTTTCCTTTTCGTCTTACATTGATGACATACAGAAAATCTGTTGAAATGAAATGATATTTCTATTCTAACAAATTACACGCTTCGTCAGAAAAAGGTGCGAAAAATGGGAGTTTCTCAAAGAAAAACACCCATCATTGTGGTAAATAAATGATAGTTTTTGCCTTTTTTTATTGTTAGTTTAGTTACAAAGTTTTGTAATGAAATTTTAATACCATGATGTTTTCAAAACGTTTAATTGTTGGTTTTGTGATTTTGTCTTAGAATTGATTAAGAAAATAGTTTTCATTAGTGTTCTATTTTGCATATGAAAATAAGAAATTTTTATTCGTCTATGAACTATATTTTTAATTTGAAAATAGAAACCAGCCTCCTGAAGTGTAAATTAAAAACTTAAAATATTTTAAAATCAAGAAAATTAATTCAATACATCTTGCTGTTTTAAAAAAACGAGTTTCCAAAGAAGCAAATAAAAAGTAGAATTTAAAGTTGTCAAAGGAGGGACGTTCTTTTTATTTGATTCGAAATTCACTACATCTGAAGTCATTCTCAGGAAGTAACTTTTATGTTCTTTTTTTAATTTTTTAAGAAGAAATTGTAGTATGATAATATTAACATAAGTAAATAAATTACACGAATTTATCAATCAACTTCAAAATAAAATAAGTTTAGTTTAAAAAATTCCGTACAAAAAAAATATACCTTCAATTGTCAACAAAATTGTATTCTTTTCTTTCTTTGAAAGTCAATTAACATAACTTTCATAGAAGATAAACAAATTCACTTAGTGCTGCTTTTGAAGTGGTGATAAACGTTATTCTTTTGGAAGTACTTGGATTTATTTTTGCTGGATCGTTCGCGAAAAGAAATTAATTTTGTCGCATAAACTGCAACATTTTTATAGTGGGAATCGAAAGAAAATAAACTTTACAGCTATTTACGGATTGATCTAAACTTTTCCATGTCTATTTATAATACACTAGCTATATCCACCCAGCAAAAACGTTCATTATCATGTTAAGGATTAAAATGCTAAATTCACTTCAACAATAGTATTTTATGTCATTATTTTAACACGGTAATGTCAAGTACTTACCTTGCAAATAATAAGAAAAAGTAGCCGTTGTAAATTGCAAGAAAAAAAGTAAACAGCATCTTTAGCTTCACTGATAAGGTGACTAATGAATTAGAAAGAATTTATATAACACATTATTAGTAAGACCTTATTGGACCAGACGATATGTAATACTCATTGAAAAATATGTTGTTAGGTAAGTAATTACAATTGAAAGTTATTACCTAGTTTTTGCTGGGTAGTGTGAAGTACTGTCCTGAAATCAATATAATAAGAAACCCACTTTACGATTATAGACCTAGAGGTGGAAGTACACAACACGCGTTTAACCGGCAACGCGATTTTCGCTTTTCAAACTTTTCACGCTTTATAAGCTATAAAGTTTATAGCTTATCCAGCGTATAGTTTCTCATACGATCTAATTTTTATATTTATGTCATACAGGAGGTGCTTAGACCCCATTATGAAAGTCCACAGATATCTCTGTTCAATATTCATATGAATGTAAAATTTTAAGAATCTACATTCAATAGTTTTCCAGATAAGCATATTTTAGTATTAACTTAAATGGAAGGTGCCACGCCCCTATTACTAGTCGGATGAATGATACAGCGGGAGCATTATCGCTTTGCTTTGAATAAGTCATCATCTTTGCAAATTTTTGAGAAAGTGGTAGATTAATAGTTAATATTTGTGTGATTGCATCCAATAATCCTCCAGGCAATAAAACTGTTGATGTTAAATTGTATACTCGGCCTTGGAATAATTTGGCTTGGGATTGAACCAGACCTTATTTGGTACCACTGCAAGCGGTAGTTCGCAGCTCAGAGTTTTGAACTTTGTCTTGCCCCGGCTGCAGTTTGAACCCAAAATCGAGGGCAGCTCAGAGTTTTGAACTTTGTCTTGCCCCGGCTGTAGTTTGAACCCAAAATCGAGGGATCCCACTTAGCTGATTGTAATTGGAAGTGATGTTAGAGCAGCTCGAAAAGGATATAACTTTTCCACGTATACGAAGAGAGATTTCAATAAATTTTTCTCGATTAAGAGCGTTAATTTAAATTCAGCGCTACAGTAAATGGTTATTGCCATAGAGAAATACGTTAGAATTTACTTAAAAGGATAATATTCTGCGATATCCTTCGAAAATACTTTATCCATTTTTCATCAAAAATTATCAATATACGTCAAAATAAAGTGTGTGGTGAAGTCATTATCCATAAAAAGACCAGCGGTTTAGTATTGTGTGTAAAAGTGATAACGGAGATTAGAGAGCAAGTGTTTCTACACGAACCGGCGGAACTATGTACAAAAATTTTGATGGTGAGTGGTCTCTATAGTTGAAAATGTATAATCGTAAATTGCAGGTGTTTACGTAAAGCACTCGACTTCTCGTTATATTTACTCTCATGCTCCCATTTTATCTGAAGATATTACCTTTGAAGAAAGTATTTTCAAATTAAGGAAGAATAAGAATTTTACTGTGAATATGTCCAGCCCAGAGATACAAGCCGATGCAAAATGATCTGCGGCGGCGGCGCAATCATTTTAGGTCCGCGGCTTTTTATAGAAAATATTGGCGGCGGCTAAATTGTCAGCTCAATTTACCTTTTTCTGCAGAAATTGACCTTATAAGTGTTTATTACATTAAAAATCTCTGTATATTACTCTGTTATATAGAAACATGTCTATATATAAGTTTTTTCTTCTGAAAATGCACATTTATAGTAGTTTTCATTATTTTAATATTAGCACAATATTGTGTGACAACTATTTTCAATTTGCAATAAGAAAATAAAATAATGGCAACTTCGTTCAAATTGGTGAAATTATTTTCCGAAATACAATTCCAATCTTTATCAGTGGCTACGCTTAAGCCGGCTTAGCTTTAAAGCCGAAAGAAGTCGGCGGCGGCGCGGCTTGCAAAATATTACCGGCGGCCAGCCGCAGCCGATTTGAGCCCTTTCGGCTTGTATCTCTGGTCCAGCCTTGTGAAATATACTTTATATTTGTCAGTGAATTAAATTACGACTTCTCCAAACTCAAGAACATCATCATCTTTGATAAAGCTGTCGCAGGATTGATAATCTTTGGGTCGAATCGTTTTAAAGCGAAGGACAAACTTTTATGGAATCAAAATTCGTAACATGGGTTGGTTGGTGAATCTATATCAGACAAGAACGTATAAAATAACTGTAAAAATCGCTCCAGAATGTGTACATATTGCTCAAAAAGGACAAAATTTTCTATTAAAAAAAGTTAATAACATAATATTGTAATATTTTATATAAAGTAGTACTTTATAAACACATCAGACCATAGTGCACACACACTCATCATGTACATATGTATGTATGTATGTATGTCTTTATCATTTTAATTGATATCGTTTATAGATATTTTATCATTTTTAGTGAAGTGAAGAAATTCTTGTATCAAATTGATTGTTTTCAATTTCACAATAATTAACTCAAAATTTAAGGTAAATAAAACATAAAAAAACTGAACGAAAAGAAAAACTTTTCTCAATCAAATTTACTACGTTTTACAAACGAAAATAAAACAGCTTCAAAGACTGTTAAAGGTTTATAAGAAGAAAATAACTAAAACAATTTTATCGGTTTTAAATTAAATATATATTTATTTGAGATGGTTTTAATTATTTAGGTCTGTTTTGTTTTTGGTAAAATATATAGATTTTGTTTTTTTTTGTATCTTCAAAAAGATGTAAGTGAAAAAAGGCATTAAGAAAAAGGGTTCCCTTAAAATACAATATTGATGAGGTCTTGGCTTTTCATTGACACATTTTATGTAGGCTGTTTGAGGAGTTGCTGGGTTTTGGTTTCATCTTTTCGGGCGGCTCACAAACAAACAAACAAAAAATAAAAAAAGTTATTTACTCTCTTATGTCTGTCAGTATGTACATATGTAGCACCAATAAATAGTATATGAAGATTCTTAAATTTGGGTGTTATTTAAGATAGTTTTTGATTATTTTTTTTATATGCATACGAAGTAAAGATGGTGTGTCCAGAGAAGACAAACAAGAGCCTAAACGCGGATATCAATTTACTTAAAGGCACTTTTAGCCGTATTTTGCCGCCAAGCTGGCTGGCAGAACCAAAATGAAAATAAAATATTTTAATGATAAATTAAATGAAATGACAAGTTTTGTAGGTCGTTCAAAGTTGTTATAAAAAAGTAGAAGAACTGCTTTATAAATTATAAAGCAGTGCCTAATGAAATGTTCTTTTAGAAGCCCCAAAATATACACACAGTTATTTTTAATTGAAGATCTAAATAACTAAATTTTAATTTAAATTTATAACTATTTGATACACTTACAAAAATTTATTCTTAATATGATATTTAACACAAGCAATTTTTCCCTTAAGACTCTGTTATACGAGCATATGTACCAGCTAGATAAATTTCTTTCTTAAATTGAAGTCATGTTGTGACATAGTTAAAACCCATTTTTTAAATCATTACAACAAACTGTTGTTTATCTAAAATTGCTTTGATAAATTTCTTTAACTGATAAAATTGTACTGATCATCAAAGTAATTATGGCGCACAGGTAAATTCCTTTATCGCTTAAGATAAGTAAAGAAAAAATGCTAACATTAAGTATTATTACACAAAGAAAACTGTTTCAATGTCTCCAATGCAGATGTTAAAATAAAATTGAAGTCACAAATGGTAGAATATAAGGATACTCGTAATGATGAAATAAAAATAGAATTATTAAGTTAGAATTGATACATTGGGAACTAACTAACTTTTTTATAGCAAAATTCTCCTAAATTCCTCTAGAAAGAGAAACTAGCATTATTTCCACAATGTTATTTGGGCAAATATTGCTCCCTATCTGTCTTTTCAAGTTCTTTCTCATAGTCTTGAAACGTGGATACAGTACGAACACTACGGAGAGCTATCAAGTCCAAAACGAAATAAGTATGAACGAAAATATCAGTGTCCACTCAGGATTCCTGTAAGGTAAAAATTTTTAAAACTATGTCGCCTTTTGTACCAGACTTCAACATTTGGTATAAGCATATATGTCCATCTACCTTTCGTAGATGCTGACCATCTTGCTTGCCACTCATCTATACTCTAACTCCTTAAATCTCTATCATTTCCAAGTGAGTGCCGTGCATCAAGTTCGTATTTGTCATCTCTTGCTAATATGTCAATTGATATCATAGCAGCGATAAATAAGGGTGCATTATCCGAAATCCTCCTATACGCAGAACATACCCGTAGCGCTACAAGTCTGTATAGAGAATCAATTTCCCGTCGTAGGTCTTGAATCTAGTAGATTCCGCCCACATTGGGGCAGCATAAAGGATAACACTATTGATTATTCCTGAGTAATCAAGAGTCCCTTATGTTTGGCATTATTTTGCAAAGAGCTATACAAACGTCTACAGCTTTATCCCTCACATAATTTAGATAATGCTTAAAAGTTAAACGGTTATCTTTTAGAACTCCTAGGTATTTAAGAGAATATTTTGTTTTTATTTCACAGTTTCCGATGTGGAGAGTTATGTATTTCATCGATCTACGACTAGTTGTGAGTACTGCTTCCGTCTTATGCTCTGCTAGTGATAGACTCATTTTATTGAGCCTTGATCTCACAAACTTTCCGAGACTATCTTAGCTTCGTAAATCGTTTTCGCCACTATCAGCAACGCTTAATTACTTCTCTCTGTTTGGGAACTGTAACCTCAAGATGCCATCGTACATCACATTCCACAACAAGCGTCCAAGCACCGATCCCTGTGGAACTGCTCCAGTCACATTATGGGTTTTCATTCCTTTGTCGGTTTTGTATATAAGTATTATCTGCCGAAAGTAATATTTTATTATTGCCACGAGATAAGTTGGAATGTTTAATAGTATAAGAGCATTCACAATATTCTACGACCATTGCAAATGCGTCAATTGTTGACCATTGTGTCCAAATATTGCATGTTGTATAGACCATATGATACATTGTTCAAGTCTATTAAGAGTGGTCGGTACGATGATGGTTCTTCTAAGGGCATTTTATCTTCAAGTAGGATCGCAAGCTTTTTTCTTTTCAAATTGAAGGAAATGATCCATGATACCAACAGGTCCCGGAGCTTCCATCAAGCTGGTGAGCCTATTTTTACGTATTGCTAACTTCAAGGCCTTTTTTCTTTTGTTTAAGGATTTCGTGATAAATTTCATTTCCCATTCCACCTCTAGTTCTTACACAGCATTCTTCTTCATTCCACCAATATAATGGGGCTTTTTTAAAAATCTATCTATCTATCTATCTATCTATCTATCTATCTATCTATCTATCTATCTATCTATCTATCTATCTATCTATCTATCTATCTACCTATCTATCAATCTATATATATATCTATCTATCAATCTATATATCTATCTATCTATCTATCTATCTATCTATCTATCTATCTATCTATCTATCTATCTATCTATCTATCTATCTATCTATCTATCTATCTATCTATCTATCTATCTATCTATCTATCTATCTATCTATCTATCTATCTATCTAAAAATGTTCAAAATATGAAACTCCATGGAGTGGAGCTTGGTTAAAATCATAACTTTAAATATACATATAATATTAATAACTAATGGATATAAGCATCTTAAAATTTTAAACAAACTATACATTTGAAACTTGGACATATACATATTATAGGTCAACCAAAAATAATTTCTATAATTTCTATTTTAACTTTATTTAAACGCTTTGTTTGATTTTAATTTGAAATCTTTAAAATACGATTAAAATAAGTGTAGGAACGCAACTAAATCAGTTTTGTTTTCTATCAACAATTTTGAATAAAAGTTATCGTTAGCTTAAACATGTAAACTTAAGCCTAATTTATGTTCTCGTTTTCATTATTTGTTTTTTCTTCATTACAATGTATAGTTAGGAGTCTCAATTCGTAGATGAATTAAATTTGAAAATGTAAATTTGTTTGTATGATAGTAATGTTGATTACCCTGCAGTGTTAAAAACGCTCTACAGTTTTATTCTATCCAATTGGTTAATTTAGTGATGCAAGTGGCGGCATATTTGGAATTTACAACAATAATGTGATTTTCTAAAATAGTGAAGCAACAAGAAGAACATTCAAAACTACAGGTTAATGTTACAACATTCTTACTCATAGAACACATGTACGAATGCGAATGTGTATGGCTTGTATTCACAAAGGATTTGTGCAAGTTACAAAACGTAACGGATAGTCGAACAAATTAAAATCCTATCTTTATAGATCTACTACTACCACTGCTACTACTTACAATGACTATTTCAAGTTCTACAACAGCAACAACAATATTAAACAAGAAAAAATTGCCAACAACAAAATACAATTTCAATGAACAATAATGTCCTTTTCATATAAGTGAATGTGTGTGTGTGCGTTCATGAGTCCTTTTATATTTTGTAGTATTAGTAGTAGTCCTAGTTATTGTAGTGAGTGACATAACACAAACAAAATCCTTACAAAAATCTCCCAAAATAGGAACAAAAATTACAAACGATATCAAATTAAAAAAACAGGATCCAAATAGGACTATAACAACACACTCACACAAACACAAGCTTTATTTTGTGAGTAGAAAAAGAGAATAGAAAAGAAACACACACAGAGGAGATGAAAGTTAAAACCAAAAGCCATTTGTTAGCTAATTCAACAAGATGTTTGCTCGTTCAGCAAAATGAACTTACTCGTGTTGTACATACTACGACTAGGACTACAACAATAGCAGCAAATATTACAATAATCTAGGGATAAAAGAGATTTTAAGGCGAAAAAAAAACTTGAAAAAAACAGGAAAGTATCATTGGTTCCAATTTAGTGTTTAAAAAAGCTTTAATGAATTCATAATTTTGGGTCCAAAGCAACTATACCAGATTCTTAACACAAAGAAGAAATATGTACAGACATACTATATTAATACTGGAACAACGTTATGTAATTTAAGAATTAGGGTTTCATTAAATCGAAGGACTATTTCAACAAGCCAATAACATAAGAAGATCTTAGAAAGCAAAGTTACATTATATGTGTTCAAGTCAAGAAAATTTAACTTAGAGTATTCTCTCTTGAAAGATTTTTCGCGGCAGCCATTTGAGTCCATCTCGTTTTTTATGACAATTATATCGACTTTACTTAACTTCCCCGATCATATGTCGGATACACAAATAGTCATTAACTGTTAATATTGGTCCGAGGTAAAAGACCGTGATCCAGCCGAACATTACGATATAATGATACACATAAATTGGAAACAAGGAAATCGAAATATACTACTGACTTCCTGATCGCAACATAAGTTTCCAGATAAAAATTCGGGCTTTTACAAAATAGATTGGATAGAATATGGCGCTTGCTACAAGATGTTGAAGTGCTTTACGTGATTTGTATGTACATCAACATACTCATCTCGCGAATTAGGGTTTAAGCCACAACCAAAACGTGCTCACCGAAGAGACCTCTACAATAACCGGAACAAAAGTTCGTAACTGTGTCCTACGGGCTACCGATTTTCGTAGTTTTCTGATTCATTTGATCATTCCTTGTTCATAGTTCCGACTAGCAACTCTCTTTATCTGGGATTGCAATAATATCAATATTGGGCTTTAATGAAGGTAACATGACTTCAGGGGTTTATTTTGCGACAAACAGAAGGCAACAACTATAAGATCATTTTGGATTTTAAAAGAGCTATAACCGGTTACACTTTCATTGGCACAGAAAGAGCAAATGTGCGTGCTACAAAAGGGAGGGGAACATGAGGAAGTTAAACTGACCAGAGCAAAACCGTTCAATGCAACGAGGGCAAAGGAGTTGTATACAGCCAGAGTAATACCACTTAATTCATATGGAATAACCCAAACGGAAGTAGCACGAAAATCACTTTACTTCTTTACGCCTACAACTATACAATATTGGACGATCGGAATTAGATATATGTAGAGCATTCGAATCTTTCATTAAAATTAGATCCAAATATCTTGAAAGAGATTTTATGCTGGATAATAAACATATATCCCTCAAGGAGTTACCTACACATTCAACGAATTATCGCCTAAATATTCTCCGATAATTCTTTAAATAGATTATTATATAAAGATTTTCCACCAACGCTTTTTACTCAGGAGTACACAACAGACTCGATGGAGGCTTAAGTGTACATTTTCAAAATTTTTATAAAAATTATCCGCCAATATACGAATACACATCCAAAATAAAACAGTACTATGACTTTTCGGAAATATTTCGAAAAGTACAATTGTTACCAAAGTATGTAGTAAACTTAGTATTTCAAAAAAATTTACCTACCAACTCCAATTTACAACAACGATATAAAAGAGCATTTTTGGAAATTGCATTTAGACATCTGGGGTGCAGTTGATATTCGTTGAGTTTGGGACTCCATACAACTTAACTGATTCTAATGCTGTACATCGACCATGTACTATTTGATGTTGTTTGATGATACGGAGTTACGTACTCGTACTTACATAAACAAACGTACATGCATAGTACATACTTACAAAAAAGTACTATGTATATATATTACAAGTACAGTTAAACTTTTTTTGTCGTTGCATGAACTATTGAAAAATTGTGTGCACAAATATGATGACATGTACAACACACTTCTTCGTTCAATTCAATCGACATTTACCACTCCATGTCATACACATCTCTGTGTGCATACAGCCTGTATTAGTTTCATCTCCATGTATTCCTTTTGTTATAACTTCAGTTAACGAAACTTACAGGACATTGTGCATGAGAAAAAGGATTTTTTCAAAAAAAAAAGTTCCTACAATATTAAACTAAACATTATTGTTAACGAATATTTATGCAGTCTATTTTTAGAGTATTAGTTGCTGTTATCGTAACATACATCTTTCCTTACACATGTCTATGAAAGTCTGTATCCTTATTGAAAGATTTCAGTTTTTTTTTGTGTTATATGGAATGAAATTTAAAATTGACAATTTAAAAAGATTGAAATTAAGTTATATTGTAGTATATTGAATATTTTACTGGTAAAAAAACACGAAATGTTTTGATCGTTAACTTACTTCTTTAAGGTATTACTTTCTAGGTTTTTTATCTAAATTTTAGCATGGTCATAATTATTTGAAAAATTTGTATGATATACAACATAAGACATTGATAGTAAATTGGACAAGTTCTGCATATTATAATTTTATAAAGTATAATACCCTCCGTATTATAGTAGTTTTGGTTGTAAAAACATTTGAGTTTGCAAACTTTAGTTTAAGTTATCTCGAAGAAAACATTTCTGATGTTTAGTTTTTATTTTAAAGCTAATAGAATGGACTTTCATATGACATTCACCATTTTGTAAATAAAATTGTCTTTGCACTGTTATAACATCTCAGAAAGGCCAACATTTTTTTTCTCGAATTATAGGACATAATATTTTAAACCTAGATGTGATGAAAAATTTCAGATTTTGACAAAAGTAACTCACCCATTGTGCAATGTCTGCCTATCCGTAATTTTAGATGGTATAACATATTAAGAGTTTTACACCCACATATTAAGAGTTTTACACCCACCAAATTTTATTAATATCAGACTATATATTTAAATACTTTAAAAAAAATTTTAAATTTTAAGAGTGGAAAGACGATGCCTATATTAGAGCTATTTGAAGTATGATTTAATATAATAGGCCAATTTAGGCTTCGTTTTTAGGTCAGGAGAAGTGTATGCTATGTTATCATCAGGGCAAGGATTTTTATGCAAATGCATGTTTGTAGTCAGTAACGCAAAATATCTTTTAACTAGTTTTCTTTTCGAATCAAGTAATTTGCTACAAAATGGCATCGTTTTGTATTTGCATATTTTTGCATATTTTGTTATAAATGCATAAACTGCATATTTTTCTTTAAATTGCATATATTTAGCATATTTCTAAAATTTGTATAGCATATTTTGCATATTTTTTAATTTTTTTTTAAACAAATTGTTTTGTTTTCTCTATATTTCATATTTTTACAACAAATTTCATATCGATTTAACAACAAAATACTAGGTTATATGAAATACAATTTAAACCCTACACCACTTTAGTGGGGAGGGTATATTGGGTTTGTGCTGATGTTTGTAACATACAAAAATATTCGTCCTATACCCACCTTAAATTATACCAAACGGCTTAGAATCATTTTCTGAGTCGATTAAGCTATGTCCGTCCGTCCGTCTGGCTGGCCATGTAAACCTTCTGCGCAAGGTACAGGCCGCTATTTTCAAGATATTTGGATGAAATTTTGCACACACGTTTCTTTAGGACGTACCCCCAAATAAGGTCTTTGGGCTTACAATTAATTTAAATGATCTATTATGCCAACAAATGTCGACAAAACTTAGTTTTATAGAACTTTAAAGACACTACCGGTTTTTGTAATGATCGGGCTTCATTTGAATCTAGCCCCCATACAAACTCCCCATTAGAAAATGACTTAAAAGTCAAAATTCACTTACAAACACTAATGACACTTTTAAATTCTACATAAATAATATTGAAGTAGACTTAACTCCCACTACCAACATTTATAAGGATAGGGTCATATTTTGCCCTACTCTCCTTTCGGATACGCCCGATTATACATTCATACTTGTTGATTTTTAAACCCACAATAGAAGGTATTCTGAGTTTGTGCTGCCAAAATTTTGGTAATTAAAGTATCGGTTCAGTATCAAAGTCTGTCCATCTTGATAACTTGATAAAATTTTGTTCTTACATCTCTCTTACGTCCACAATTCATTTTAAAACAGTACCGAACGATAAAATTCGGAAGAAATATCATTAAAAAAATAAGTTCATTCGCCAAATTTGATCATTTTCAGAAATTAAATATATACTATTTAAAGTTCTTTCTTAGTACTTATGTATGTCATTCTCGAGGTCGTGGTTCCGTTAAAGCAGTCCTTAAAAACTTGTATATTTGTTGTCAAAAACTTAAAATCTGAATATCTTTACAAAGAAATATTTTTGGTGCATATTTTTCACATTTTTAGTGCATATTTCACATTTTATGGTACATATTTTTTAATTTTTTAGTGCATGAAAATCCTTGCCCTGGTTACTATCAAATTATTATGCTAATTATCACCTATAGCTTTCGCACAAGGTTTACATGACACAGACATTGGCATTAAAGCATAATGCCGTCCCCATAATAGTGGTGTAGGGAATCCATACACGTCTGCACTATACGTACCTAATACCATACATATGTACCTATATAGAATATTTTGATTGAAGAAACATTAAAATTACAATTTATTAAAACAATCAAAACATATTAATTACAAATTTTTAATAACATTCTGTGCATATTAATACGAATATTAACAAAAGGGTAATAAACGATTTTGTTAAACAACCAAAGGAAAAAAATATACATTTTGGTAAAGAAAAAGTAAAATTGCAATGGAAACCACGCCTGTTATCTACAATAAAAAGAAGGTGTTAAAAAATTAAAAAGAAATAAAATCAACAAAATAAAACAGCGAAAAAACGGCTAAAAATTGGTTGAGAAAATAAGAATGAATAATGGGCCCATGCACAGCTTATTGCTAAGGAAAGGGAATTAGAACAGTTGAAAAAAAAATTAAGAAAAATAAAACCTACCAACACACCTTTAAAAAAAATCAAAACAAAAGTGCAGTACATTTCCCCTTTTATGGGAAATTTTATAAGACTTCCAGTTGCACTTTTTAAAAAAAATTTACAAAATAACTATAATTTTCAGTTGGGGTAAGAGTTTGTTTGAGCTAAAAAGAAACAACTATATAGGGGTTTGAGAGTGAAGCTAAGAAAATGCGTTTTATTATGCAGTTGTAAAAAAAAACTAACGAGTAACGATTTGTTTAATGTCAACAATTGACGTTGATTTTTCATGGTGGCGCTAAAGTAGCTCATGGACGTTTCAAAGCAAACACACAAAGGCGTTGCTTCAAACCAAAAAAAAAAACTTAAACAAAAACAAAAAAGAAAAACAATTAAAAGGCAACAACAACATTGTGTAGCAAAGTAACGAGTACAATAACTGTTCAACACATTGTAAGCATATAGCTAGCTCTTTTTTACATTCCTACCAGTATGAGTTGGTTGGAGCAAGATATAAAACGCAATTGTGAAATTACTTTTTTCTTTTTGTCTTTATTTTCTGTTTTCAATTGTTTTTCTGTTTTATTTACTTTTCTTTGTGTTGTATAGTGTTTGACTCTTCTGTTGCATGGTGTGTTTAGCGCTGTTGGTTGCTACAACCTTGCGACAACTTGCAACTAGTTTGTGCTCGAGCGTTAAATCGCGCGCATCTAAGCAAGAGTAGGCACGCAAAAAACAAGTTTGAGTTTTCAACAACAAGAAATTCGAGAAAAAAGCAACAACAAAAACACACACACGCTCTCACATAAAACTCCAATTGGACTAACTTGATTCGGGCTAAGTGGCGTTGAAAAGAATCAAATTGGATTTACTAAGAACAGCAGACTTCCTATGAGAATCTTTTGCACCTTTAGAGAAACAGAAAAAACATACCGGAAGTTAAACTTAAAGTGAGCCTTAGAAAAAATAACGTAATTTTGAATACATCTCAACGATTGATATAAATTTTATTGGCAACAAAACGAAAAAAAAAAATACAAACAACAACAAAAGCCGTCGGTTTAAAATTCACTCTAAAAAGAAAAAAATCGTTTTTAAATACTAAACGTGTAATTGTTGTTTAAATTAATTTAATTACAAAATCCTTGACCTTGTCATGTCTTAAAAAAATAAAACTTTTAGAAAAAAAGAACGCCAAAAACGTGCTACATACCTTCGTTATTTATACACGTTCCTACCATTAGGATTGACCTTTTAAACGTCAAACAAGTGTCAAGTTATTAAAATAATTTACATTTACGTTGTCTGCCGTTGCCGTACTTGTTGTCGTCTGTAGCGTCTTAATCTGTTTTTACATACATATTTATCATTTTCTCTCGCTATCTCTCTCTCTTCTTCCCTACATACATAATTATTGTTGAAAAATTGCAAAAACAAATTAAATTTTAATGTCAACGTTTTTTTTCCATTTGTTTATTTCACATTCTGGTCAAATGTTTATGCAAAACATTTATTATGTCAATTTAAAGTGACAGTTTTATTTTACTACAATAAATAATATATAAAAAAAGAACAACAAAAGAAAAATCAACCATAATAAAAAGTGTCAAAGTTTTTAACCCAAAAATTATAAAAGTTCTTTAAAAATTATAATATTTGAGAGTAAAGAAATATAAAAAAATACATTGCACTTATCCCCCCAACAATATGTACTTTGTGAATATTTAAAAAAATATACAGTGTTGCCATTTTAAAGGAAAAAAACTGAAAAGAAAAATATGGCATCCTATCAAATTGATTGTGGATATCCGACGGCAAATCAGGTGAGTGTAATTAAAATGTTAATAAATAGTTTTAGAACAATTTTTCTGAAAAGATTAAAACTGTCAAAATAACTAAGAACTTTAATATGCCTAAACGAAGTTATTTAGAACACTGACATTTGGCACGTATGATACCCTACACCACTACAGTGGAAAGGGTATTTCTGCTGACGTTTGTAACACCGAAATATATTGATTCTACAAATTCAATCGGCTTAGAATCACTTTCTATGTCCGGCTGTCCGTCCGTCTGATACAGACAGGGCCATGATACACATAGGGCCATATTTTGCCCTTCTCCCCTTTGAGCCCACTTAAAAAAATCTCTTTTTCACCAAAAAAAGTAAAAATATTCCGAAATAAAGTTAAAAAAACAAACCAAATACTTTTTTTTAAATAATCCCCATTTTTAACATACATACTGACTGGTGTAGGGTATAATATGGTCGGCTACGCCCGACTATACATTCATACTTGTTTTTTATTGGACCAGTACTCAGGGGGGAGGGGGTGTAGGGGTATCATCCTACTTATGCATTGTGTTGAAACTAGGAAAATAAGTTGTGGGAAGGAGGAAATAGTGTTAATGGACATTTGATTTAAATGTTCTATATCGAAAAGGCTGTGCAGTGTTTTACGCAAGAATATACGGAATCGGGAATAAGTTCTCTAATTTCAGAAGAACACATAAAACAGTCAAATACATCCCACGTTGGGATAGTGCAGCAGTGAATCAATAAAGTTGGATATCCTACAGTCATCGATAAGTATCTTCGCCCTCTCCTGTAACCGGTCGAGTAGCCCCAAAACAGACTTCAAAGGTCCGGCTCATATATGAAAGTTGTATTCCATTTATGGTCGGATATAAGTGGTGTAAATTTTAAGAAGATAAGATGGAGTGAAGTACTTAAATGCTTCTTTCGACACTTGAAAACTGTGTTTAGTCCAGCAAATATTAAACTGAATTTTCTTGCCCAGAACATCAAGAGTTTCCGATTCCTTAATATTGATGATAAAATTCTATCATACATTCCATAAATTTAGAAAATGCTAAACAAATTACTATAATTGTGGTAATTTTCAGGGTTATTAGCCTCTATCTTTTTAGAAAATTTTGGTCCAAATTTGGTGGGATGAAACAATTTTGAACTCATTCATGTGAATTAATAAAAACTTCTGAAATTGTTATGGCAAATTAATCAAAATTTTTCTAAATATGTCATATTTATGTTAGGCATATAAAATGTTAATAATATATAATAATGTTTCACAATTGATCCATGAAAATATTAAAATAACAATTATATCCCAGCAAATTAAAAGAACTTCAAAAGAAGCGAAACATAATTAGAATTTACTTCATGGAAGTACTGAAAAGACCTGATGAAGGTATGATTTTAACATAGGCTTTTTATTTGATTCTAAATTCACTACTTCGGAAGTCATTCTCAGGAAGTGGTTTTTATGTTATTAAAAAGTGAAGTATTATAGAATACAAGTAATTTCACTCAAATAACATGATCATAAATAAATTACACGCATTTATCAATGAACTCCAAAATAAAATTGGTTAAATGATTTCAGTGTAAAATATACCACCAATAAAAAAATTGGATTCTTTTAACTTCTTTTGAAGTCAATAAACATTATATTTACAGACGGTAAAAAAATTTACTTAGTGCACATTTTGAAGTTATGATAAATGGTATTCTTTTGGAAGTACTTCGTTTAATTTTTTTCTGGGATATTCTTGATACCAATATATTGTTACTTTCTACAGTATAAACGCACAATACACCTTATAAACCGAAGGAGGCGGGACATATCGAGGCTGATATAAGTAATAACATGACACTTAGTGATAGGCAGACATTCAAGTCGACTTATGCTCCCCTTTGATGATCACATTGCACAGTTGAAAATACAGGGAAATGGAAGAAACGGCTTCTCCTCTGTGGATGCCCTGATCTGTCTGTAAAGAGAAACCGCTTCTTTGGCAGTTATTTCATATCAAACGTAGGTGAGATATCTGAATCTAAACTTAATGATATCCTCAGATTCCACAGATTGCACAGTTAAAAATACAGGGAAATGGAAGAAACGGCTTCTCCTCTGTCGATGCCCTGATCTGTCTGTAAAGAGAAACCGCTTCTTTGGCAGTTATTTCATATCAAACGTAGGTGAGATATCCGAATCTAAACTTAATGATATCCTCAGATTCCTCACATCTATAGACTGAGGAGTGTAGTGTTCCGGTCAAAAAGGAGTTTCTTTGACTCTACTTGACAGTTTGCGTGCTGCGAACTACCACGTTAACCCAACAACCATTGTTACAGTAGCCAGATTTGAAGAACGTTGTACATATGTTACATCAATTCCGAAGAAAAACTAAATCCAATACTGTCTTTTCGACTACCTGGCAGCTACACGGTCTCAACCTGGCCCAAACGGAAATCGGAAATATTCTCCGAAAAACAAAATCCAATATTGTCTTTTCGACTACCTAGCACTTACACGGTTTCGATAATTCGAATATACATATACAGCATTGACAGCCTTGCATAAAGGCTCTTAACTCCAATGTTATTTAGTCTAAATGTATTCAATTGTTGGCACAATTGACACAGCATTACGTTGGGTTGATATGGGTTTCAGGACATGAGAGCCAAAGGGTCGTCCCTAGACTTAACACTTACACAAAAGGATATTCCACACCCCTGATGACCCTCTCAATATTTTATAGATGTATAGGCTTTGAGTGAGACGGAATTCAGATGCTCAAATATCACGACCCGTAGAATATCGAGACTGCTGACCAATACTGACAACAGATAGAACTAGGACTCTCTTGTCTCTTAGTAATATCACGTTTAGGCATTAATTTGGTATAATTACACTGTATAATTGCTGATAATTTTATGGATAGGGCCTTGTATGGTGTGGGGGAATTTATGAACTCATCCTTTTAAAATATTAAAATGTTGGTTCATTTTAAACTTTAGTTGCTTTTCTCATATTTATAAGACTTTAATCACCGTTAATGTAATTTTCTGAAGTGGACTTTATGTGTGGGAATGGATCAATTAGTGAGTTATAAGTTTATATTCTTATAAAAATTGGAAGGGAGATTTTGGTTCCTATAAAATTTGTTTATTAATAATTTCATTGATATATTGCTATTTTAATTCATTTGTTATTAGGGGTGGGGTCAATTTTGGACCTGTGACCGCCATACGTTATTCAATGATTTTTGATACATAATACTCACTTGAGTAAGAAACATATTTATGACTGCTTAAGCTGTATTCTGGGAGGCTAGATGTATAGTATAGTATTCGCACAAAATTTTAGCTCTATAACTTCTCTAGTTTTGTTCCACACAATCGGATGTAGAATTTAATAAGGATCCAAAATATAGGCAATATTTCGAAGAGTTACAAAGGAAATGTGAAAACGACATCTCTTTTGATGTTGAATATAACAAGTGTAATATCTGCCAAATTTGCCTTCTATTTATAAACTAGAACCATCTAAAAAAAACTTCAATAAGGTGATCTTTTGTTGTGTAAAATACTAAAAAAGAATATGGTTCATATTTTAGGTACATACCTATGTACATATGCATAAGTGTGTGAGAGTTATCACTGGCATAGAAATAAACTAAATACCTTTAACAGCTGATACATATGCATGTTTGATGGAGAGGATCCAGATAGTAATACTGTTGATAAGTGGTCATTACAAAGTAATGTATAAAATAAGTACTTCTCATTAGCAAAAAAAAAATGTTTTTGATGGAAAGAAATCTCTTTTTTCTAAGTTGAGTGGATCAAAGATCTAGTTCAGTTCTATTTCCATTTTTGTTTAGTAATATCCAGTTCTAGTTCAGTTCTGTCCTAGTTCTGTTCCAGTTCTGTTCTTGTTTAGTTCTAGTTTAGTTCTAGTTTAGTTCTAGTTAAGTTCTAGTTAAGTTCTAGTTAAGTTTCAGTTCAGTTCTAGTTCAGTTCTAGTTCAGTTCTAGTTCAGTTCTAGTTCAGTTCTAGTTCAGTTCTAGTTCAGTTCTAGTTCAGTTCTAGTTCAGTTCTAGTTCAGTTCTAGTTCAGTTCTAGTTCAGTTCTAGTTCAGTTCTAGTTCAGTTCTAGTTCAGTTCTAGTTCAGTTCTAGTTCAGTTCTAGTTCAGTTCTAGTTCAGTTCTAGTTCAGTTCTAGTTCTGTTCTAGTTCTGTTCCAGTTTAGTTCTAGTTCAGTTCTAATTAAGTTTTAGTTTAGTTCTAGTTCAGTTCTAGTTCAGTTCTAGTTCAGTTCTAGTTCAGTTCAGTTCTAGTTCTAGTTCAGTTCTAGTCCAGTTCTAGTTCAGTTCTAGTTCAGTTCTAGTTCAGTTCTAGTTCAATTATAGTTCATTTCTAGTTCAGTTCTAGTTCAGTTCTAGTTCAGTTTTATTTCAGTTTTATTTCAGTTCTAGTTCAGTTCTAGTTCAGTTCTAGTTCAGTTCTAGTTTAGTTCTAGTTCAGTTCTAGTTCAGTTCTAGTTCAGTTCTAGTTCAGTTCTAGTTCAGTTCTAGTTCAGTTCTAGTTCAGTTCTAGTTCAGTTCTAGTTCAGTTCTAGTTCAGTTCCATTTCAGTTCTAGTTCAGTTCTAGTTCAGTTCAAGTTCAGTTCTAGTTCAGTTCTAGTTCAGTTCTAGTTCAGTTCTAGTTCAGTTCTAGTTCAGTTCTAGTTCAGTTCTGGTTCAGTTCTAGTTTAGTTTAAGGTATTTTTCATATTCACATATGAAAACTGATTTTTTCTAGACAGCTTTAAGTTGCATTGCCTCTCATTGCAGAAAATACATATTTTTACAAAAATGCTTGTATCTATTGTAAGTAGATATTAAACATCTCCCATAAAAATGTGAAACGTCACTAAGCAGGACTAAATGTATGTATTAAACGCATGTATGTATGCAAGTAACGCAAGTACACTTAAGTATTTATCTTGAAATCAATTATATATGTTAGAATTTAATATGTCACATGTGATATTATGTACTGAACAAATACTTATTACATTACAAGCGTCTAAGAATAATGTTTAAATCGTCGTAAAGAGTTAAATTTTTCGCACAGTATAAAATGCATGGTGATGACACTGAATGTGGTAGCTAAAGAGGAACTCAAGTGTCTCCATCTCTAACAGACGTCCTTTTTAGGAATGAATAACTAAATAAACATTTAATACACAAGTACGAGGAGTATGTGGTGACCAATTCATTAAATATTTTTCCAACTTGTTTGTCAACTACACATCACAAATATGACGATATGACTGACAACAGTATTGTCGTCACTGTCTTTAGATTTCTTTCTCGCTGTTGTTGTTGCCAGTAGATGTCTTTTTTTGCTTCCTTTTTTGTGATTTGATTTGTTTTTTTTTATTTATTTGTTGTTGCTTTGTTTTTGCAGCCCAAGATTTTTACTCATATATCATCACAATAATGATGATCTGTCATAATTCCATCATGCATATTTTGACAGGCACACGCATTGAATAACAAATAGCTTCTTAAAAGCAGTTGTACTGTTGAAGAAAAAAAAACGTAGTCAAAGAAGTTGTGTGAGGAAGATCCTGTGTCCAACTTCAGTCCAGTAGGCATGTGTTACAGTATGTATGTGTGTTTATTTCATGTGCTACGTACCACTAACTGACTGAATGACTGACTGTTTGTTGAGAGTGGGCATCATTGGACAACAAAATATACTTAAAAGTCAGAGTGTATTGTGTTGATCTGTTTCCTGTTACGTTTAAAAACTTTATGAGTGTGGAGAATTAAGTGAAACACTCCTCGTAAGAGGTGATGGTAGTGATGGTGGTGGTGGTAGAGGTTGTATCCATGATTGTGTTGGCTCCTTATGAAACATGCCAACTATGAGAGTGAGAATACGATCGATTTATATCACACGATTGTATGGCATTGAGGAAAAAAAATAATTCTAAATAAAAAACAATATATTCATGTTCATATTCGTAGTGTGTAGAGTTAACAAAAAAAAAAACTAAAAGGAGGGAATCACGTCTCATTGCTTTGTAGCATGTGATGGGAATTTACATTGACATTTTTCAAATGCATAACGAGTAATGGAATGATAAAAAGTTCTGTGGTACGATTGTGTGTGTTTTTGTATTTCACTTGTACGTTTGTTTGTTTTCTGCTGCTGCTGCCACAAAGGCGTCCTCCTTTCTACCAATTTAGGCAACTTGTATTTGTTTCATATGTATTTTTTTTTATTTAGTTTTTGTCATTTCAATTGTGGTTTGTGTGTTCGTTGATCATTTTTATTAAATCAATGAGTTTTGGTTATGATTGAGTTCCAATCCATATGATGTTATACTATTTCATTTATTCGGAATACTTGAATATTTTTATGCGTTTATTCGTTCGCTTGTTACCCAGTAAACATTGGTGTTCAAAGTTTTCTTAAGTTATTTAGTGTTGTTATCATTTACTGAGTGGGGTTGATATACTAAGCCCATTATAGCAAAATTGGTTGAGAGCAAATTTACAAGTGCATATTTAATGAAGATAAATAAAAAGCTACAGTGTTGGTGTGCCAACATAGCGTCAGCAGAATTTTCCTACCCTATCACTCGTGCTATGTAATCTCAATATTAAGCTGCTCTAATTTACAAACACTTAGATCGGTTGTGCCCCTTGTTGGTTCGACAACGCCACCTAGAGACGTAATCGGTAAACCTAAACACGAATTCATCAAATGAGCCGCATCCATCACGTATCAAATACACTCTGTTATCTTGGCTTATCCGAATTATAGAGTTTACCATACATCAGTCCTTTAACAAACATTCTCTTTGCTCTTGAAACCGAATAATTTGAAACTATTTCAAATGTATATACTTACACAAGGGAGAGGGTAATTGAGCATAAGCAGAAGTTTATTGGAGTTTTATATCGGCATGCGAAAAGTTTGTGAACTTTCGATATCGGCATCTGATTATAGATCTATGGTATGAATTTATATAAGAATATATTCGGAATCATCCATAAAGAAGACGGTATAATTGGTTTAAGGGTTTAGCAGAATAGTCGCTACTTATTGAGGACCTACTGTCAAAGCTTAAATCAGCGCTGCGGCTTTGTTAAATAGGGCAATAATAGGGCATCGATTTCATCTTCAATAACTCCAATATATGTTTTGAAGTCGAATTCATCAAAATTTTGTAAGATGGTCGATGTCAAAGTATTTTTTAAACCGCAACTCATGGAAGTTAAGACTGTGTATCGTAAGGGAAATGTTATATGACGATGTTTTCGTTGTTGTTGTAACATCTAAAAATATACAATTATCTAATTGGGAGTTGTATATCAATGTCCAGGCCTAAAAATTGGGCTACTTCAACTGGATGTGTCCATAAATCCAATGGACAGAGTGAAGTAGGGTTGGCTGAGCAGTTGAATATGTGGTGGGTGTCATGAGGTCCCTGACCAGATGCAGGACATTCGTTGGGGACGGCACGGTCTATACGCGACCAGTAGGTATTGAGCCTGTTGCTTCATCCCGATCTTAGTTGTGTCAGAACTACTCTTGTTCTCCGCGGCAGGTTTTCTTCTGTGTCTGCTATGGACGACCGCGGAATTTATGGCGTTTCTATGAATGTCGTGCAAAGCTGCCAAATACGAGGACAGATACTGTGGATCCTGCACATATCTGCATATGTTTTCCTCGTATATACGATGATCCTTCCTGTTAAAATTGGGATGACTCCTCTGATGACTGTTTGGTCAACATGACATTATGTTTCTTGACTGGGAGGACCTTCGTTTCCTCTTGCAGGTCTTACAAAAAGATAGCCATGCCAAAATTTTAAGGAAGCATTCGTGCATCACTATTAACAATTACTCGTTTACTCTAGTATTTCTTTACTCGTCGAATAAACATTGAAGGAGGTTTCTTCAAATCAATGTAGCGTTCTTTTATCTAAACTGTTATCTATAGAAGTTATTCTTTTGGAAGTGGTACTTCGTTTTATTTTGGGATATAATATTGATATTCGACTGTATGCCATTAGCTAGGCAGCCCTAAGGGCTTTATGAAGTGTTTATACAACATTGAATTGTATGAGCTTGCAGTTTATCGAGGCTTGATCGACTTTCCAACACCACAACAATGGTAAATGGACATTTGAACTTCATACTATACGACTAAACTTACCAAGTAATGACTTCTGCAGAAGCTGACAATATGAAGATAAAAGTATCATCCACTCTATATTGCAAAACTAATATAGGTGTGGTTTGGATAGAATTCGAGAGCTGTTAGGTATCGTAAAGGGATAAATATGCGGGACCAAATGAATACTAACCTAACTTTCCCAAGTATCTTTTAAAATCGTATACAAAATATGTTTTACTAAAATGAATCGAGTGATAAATGAAACATTCAAGGTCTAAGTCTTTGTTATGCACTGAAGTGAATATATCATTTAGGATATAAGTAAAAACGGCTTCCAATTAAAACATCTTGTAATGGTTTTATTTCTCCCAATAAGTTCTGGGTAAATATCAAAGCATAAGTTACAGCAATCCAAAGAGCTTTCTGGGTTCTATGTAAAAAACTAGTAGTTTGGAGAACTAACTTCAACTGTATATGTGTGTGTAGCATACACTTATGTATATGTGTATGATGAAATGTTTTTTGTCACTTGTTGTTATTTTAATATGCTGGCTCTAACTCTCTTGTATGCTTTAGTAATTTCATTACTTTTTTTTCGTTCTTTATTAATACTGTAGTATGAAAATAAATATTATTTTGTTACCGTAGCTGTTGTAGCAGCAGCAGCCAGCAATATTTCATTTTTCAATAAATTATTTAAGGCAAAAATTGTTTATATATGTTGTTGTTGCTGTTTGGTTTGTTGGTGTTTTTTTTCTTCTTTTTTTAGTCGCTTTTAAAACATCGTAAATCATTCATACATTCATTCATCGAAAAAGCATTGAAAGAAAAAGATTATTTATTGTCGTTATCGCAACATCGGACATGATGCACTCGACGACATTTTTGTTGAAGTTGATCAATGTAGTATTCAATGTGTTGTTGTTGTTTTTGAATAGTTGTTGTTATTGTTGTTGCTGGTATGTGAATGATGTTAAATGTTGATTCTCTTAAGACCAATAATATGCCACGATGATGATGACGATGCTGTTGCTGCTGCTGCAACTTCTAAACATGATGATACTTCTTGGCTATTCATTCCCAGATAATGATTGTAGCTGATGATGACGATGACAATGATGATTTTCAAAACTGATAAAACTATTTTTTTGTTGTTGTTGTTGTTATCATTTATGTTTGTTGTTATGGTTTTAACGAAAGAGAGCGAAATGTTTTGATAAAGTGGTGTTGATGTTTATTGATGATGATTCTTTTCTATGAAAAGATTTTTAACACTAAAATAATTAGTTTTGCAATTAATTGTCTTTTAAACTGGCAAAAAAGAAAACTCAAAACAAAGTAAACATTTATGAACATTGTTATAAATTATTTAGGCTTAAATGGCGATGATATTTAGATTTGTTCAACTTCAAGTGGTGGGCATGAGGAGATTTTAAAAATGTTTTATTTTGTTGGATCATTTCTTAAGTGTGAGAATTATTCACTTAAGTTATATACAATCATATAAGGTTTTGAAAAAACGTGATCTACTTATTTCCAACTTAAGTTTGTTAGTGAAACCTTTATGCAACTAATTGTGGCATATACAAATATATGTGTAGAATTTCTTGACTATTTTGCAATTTATAGTAATAAGTAATTTTCATATAAGCTTAATATTAATTACAGTCGTTCCTGATAAAATGTCAGCTAATTTTTGATCAATAACAATTAGTAAATCGTTTAAAGTGTGTTATTTTTGCTTGTATGTTGAAGCACTTAAGAACATGCACTTACATATTTAAGTTGTCACTTTCCACGTAAGGTGTCTGTCTATACATTTCCTTTTATGTTTGGAAATTTGTAATGAAAAAAGCGTTCTTTAGTTTGTATGCGGAACTATGGTGAAAATTTTTCCGCTTACCAAACAGTAGCATACCTTCGCATTACTCTTTTATAACCATGGGAAATATTGTAAACGAGAATGCGGATCTAAATAATGAAAATGCTTCAGAGACATTTTAATAAGTTAAACATTAGAATATGTATAACCTTGGAATATCAGTTGTTTCAATAATAGTTTAGAACTGCAAAGATCAAATCATTATCACTTCCCACTTACCCAACAATAATGCTGACATGACCATGCTGACATGACCATGTAATGCCTGTTGTTCGTTGACCTTTCCTATATTCTAATTAGAGCAGCAGAGAGGACATTGAGTGATCGAGATCGGTCGATTCGTCGCCACTTATAAGGTCACAGCCAATATAACAGATTCCATCGGGAAATTTTGGGCAGCTTCGCCTCAAACGTAAATAAGTGACAATGTTGAAATCTTATACAACAATAAAGACAAGTCTTGGTAACAGACTTTCGTCCTACATTACTTTGGGACCCTATGTATATGTGGTGCTATAGATACGAACAGGGCATATACTTTGGATATCTCTAACATTTCGTTGGCATATATAAGTCATAGTTTATCTATATTTTCATCAAGGAAGCTGAAGACTCCAAACACACGGATTTAAAATTAGTTTTCTATTGTTAATCCTCTATTAAATGTTTATATTCAACAGTATAAAGTATGAGTTTGCATCGACTCCATCAGGGACACCTGTAAAACGTATCCAAACGTACTTTGGTGTGGTAAGCACTGTTATATAAATTAATATATTACACCAGTGTGAACGAGATGTTAAACTGTTGAAAGCCCAAACTCAGACTTGAGTTACGACAGAAGTCATTACCACTAATGAATAATCATCTGTTTGGACCTAATTCGTTTTTCGTCACCAAAGGTAGTCATCACTTTACTGTCCCTTTTTCTTGTCATTTCCCTAAGGGTATGTTGACGATTTTACCTTATCTTAGTGTTATTGTAATCCCGGGAAAAGGAGGTGCTGGTGATGACCAAATACATCTTCGGACTTACCTTAAAATGATTTGACATGGGGTCGAACCAGAGAACCACGGTATATCATAACGAAGAGTTTGAGACGTTGTAGAGATCACTTCCGGTTGATATGGTGGCTTAATTCGCGAGAAGGGAATATTGGTTTAAAGATTGATACATGATAAAGTCTATAATTCTAAATAAGTTCGGTGTTGTTGCTGAGATATGCCTCAGAGCAGTGACTGTGTGACTAAGCGCTGGAAATGAGTTGATGTCAAGTGTATATGATACGGGATGGATATGTTGGCCTTTCTCATCCCTATACCTAGAGTGAGTATGTCGGTTGTTTTCCTCAATGAGTGTGTTGGATGACTGGGAATTATGCTGGATTGAATGGTATTAGATCTAAGGTATCTTATAAAAGTGATACTATTGAATTTTTCTGTTCAAAGCAGATTTACGACAGTGTGTTCCTTTTGAGTAAGAACATGTATCCGGTTATTGTTTATCGGTTTATTATCAATATTTCCGTCTACCTGAAACGTCTTTAGGTGCAGGGCCGTAGTTATTAAAGGAAGTGATGTTTTTGCATCTCGAAAAAAGTAGCAATGGTGAGAGATAAGATAGTTCGAGTCCTACCTGCTTGTAGGAAACTCAAAAGTCGGTGGTGAATCTTCTAAAAAGCTCACCTATCTATAATGTCTTTTGGTGCAGAGGCCGCAGTTGTAAACGGAAGTGATGTTTTTGCATATCGGTAGAAGCAACAGTGGTTAGAGATAAGATAGCTCGAGTTGTTGAGCAACGTGCTTGTACATGGACCAGTAGAACCCACCTCGATGTAGAACTCAGTCGATGGTGAGTCGTCTAAAATGCTCACCCTATGGATGAAAATGGCCACTGGAAAATTAAAAACTTCGTCTCCTTGTTTACAAGTAATCTAAAAAGTGGACACTTAAAAAACTGAAGAGTTTCTCAGTTATGTATTGATTCCACTGAGTTAGCTATCTGATTGTCTCCTTGTAAACAATAGAATGACTATTTACTTTCTAGGACATTTTAGTCTCTTGGGCAGTCGGCAGCTTATATAAACCTTAAGTAGTAAGTAAAACACCGGACTATTCCCGCGAACTGCCGAATTACGTAAACTGTTTAATATATTACATGTTTAAACAGTATTCGGAAATTACCGCCTCAGAATTAATTCCCATAATATATATATTTTATTTTAGGGGTCTAAGGATAATAAATGTTTCGGTGTATTAAAATACAAGATATACTTAGTATAAAAAAGTTGTAAAATGATCTCCGCAGTAACCTATCATTGTCATCCAAAAGGTATTTAGAATTGAGTCTTCAGTGAACTTAGTCTTAATAAAACAAAGTAATTAACAAAAGATAAGTAATAAGGTATGAAATTAAAAAAGTTTGAGTACAATTTTATTACACTTAAAACAACACCTAATTAGTTAATTTATAATAAACTTTACACAAAATTTTGCAGACGAAATTCATTGTTGAAATTTTGTAACTAGCAACTTGTTACACGTTTTTTCAGCACAATTTACACATGTAAAATGTTAACTATAAGTTAAACTATTTGTATGAAAACGTTTCTTCATATATAGTTAAGTATGTAACTTATTACATAAATATTATATAATTTGTCTCAAGCTGTTTGACTTACTACCAGAGTACCTTGACTCAATCACCTTTAGTTTTTGCTTCAACCGAAATAAAGAAAGAAATGTTTATATCCGTCCCTCCGTCCATCTGATTGTTTGTCTTTCGCTTCCTTAAACATTAAATACTTTACAAGGTCATTTGTCATAGAGTCATTCATTCATGGTGTTTGAGTATGTAACTTTAACTGAATACAAAATAATACTGGCGATTACATTCTTAAGTTGCATTCATAAGTTTGTGAATGTTTTGTTGACTTGCAACAGCAATTTCACACTACACACTCATAGTCACTTACTTACTTACTTACTTATTACTGCATATAATTTGTAAATATAAATAAATAAATTTTTGTATTGTTTATATTTTTAATAGCAAAGTACAATTTAGTATGTGAGAGTGTGAGTGTATATGTGTAAGATGCACTCTTTAAACAACATGCAACTTTGCTGCAATTTTTTTTCTGTTTCTGAAAAGGGTGCAACTTTGAAAAGTTTATAATGAGAACATTCTCTTTGTAGGTTTAAAATAAATTGTAAATGCACTAATTAAAAATTCTTGAATCATTTTTGTTAAAAGTAAAAAAAAATAATAATGAAATTGAAACGAAAATTATATTAAATAATTTTTGTTTATCAACTTTTATCACAATAACAATATAAACAAAATTAATATGTATAAGATAGATACACTTAAAGAAAAATTATGTATTTTTTACATTAGATAACTTTAAATAAATGTTAATATTGTGTTCACTGTATAAAATGTTTTTTAAAAAATACTACATCAGCCCTTGATAATATATGAACTAGTTTGTTGACTTTTGATGTTTATGAGGAGCTCGCCAGACTTCGTGCATATCATCTCAAAACATTTCAGCATGAGGGCTTCATCAGTATGAAGAACTTCGCTTATTGTTGTTGTCAGTTCTTCACTGCAAGTATCCTTCGATTATCACCTATGAAGTCACCAGCAACCCTTTTAACACCTGAACAAAAGAAGAAAATATAAATTTTCGAGACGTTCCTCCTGGTTTATTATATCTCTCGACTCATGTCAGGATAAACTTTCGTATATACCAAAAAAATGTCAAAGTGCTTTACAGCTTTATTGTACATGATTCACACTGTGATTAATCTGATATAAACAGAGTTTTCTCTGAACCTGGACATCTGAACAAGGAAGGAATATTCAATAGCATGACTTGTAAAAGATATCTTTGATCCATCAACATTCACACTTTTCATTCATCCGACACACTCATAATAGAACAACATATGACAGACTTACCACAGCCACACCACTTTGCTTTGACCATTGCTTCCCCGATGCTTGGAGCCGAAGTCTTCGCTCATACTAACATAGAACACACTGTGATTAATCTGATATAAGGAGAGTTTTCTCTGAACCTGGACACCTGAAAAAGAAAGGAATATTCCATATCATCGCTTGTATAAGATACCTTTGATCCATCTACATTAAATGCTACACACTACACATTTATCCGACACACTCATAAGAGAACAACTTACGACAGACTCGCTCTAGGTATAAGGACAGGTGAGATCCGTATACCCCTACTTTCATACTGTATTATATACATACATTAAACTAATTTTCAACCCTTAATCCTACAGTCTCTGCAAAAATAGAACATGCTCCCTGGGGAAGTCGAAGTGCTTTACATGAGTACCTGGAGCAAAAAGAAAACAACTCACCACTGTCCCATTGTGAATCATATACGCAGGTTGCAATTTTTGTATGTGGATTGAGCCGATGCATGTACAAGCACTTTGCTCGAGTACTTGAGCTATCTAATCTCTTGCCATTGCTATCCTGATGCTTAACTTCCGAGAAGTAAAACATTATTTCCGTTTACAACCACGCAGATGGGATGACCTCTGTTGATTTGTCAACAGCACCTAGAGACGTAACCGGTAGACTGAATATCGAATCCATCAAATAAGCCGAGACTTTGTTATTACTCAAAGGGCCACACTGTGGTAATTCTGATATTAACAGAGTTTACTGTGAATATATCTGGACAAGGAAGGAAAATTTAATGTATCATTTGTATATGAAATCTTTCATCCATCATCAGACCTTTCATCCAACATACGACATATTATTACAGGTAAACGGGTGAGGGTGAGGCCCGCATACCTCACATTCATTCCGTCCCACTGTCTGTTGTTTCGGCATCAGTCTTTTAACTGCAACCAACTCTTCCCGCGTGGCTGTGGTTAAAATCCAACCAACTGATCAGCCTGGACATAGTCCTGCGGGCAACTGGCCACCCGTAGTACAAAATTATGTGTTCTCTGGTTAGACCACTGTCAACACCAATTTATAGTCCCGGCCGACTATAGGTATTGGTAGCATCTATCTACCCCCGGAGGAACTCCCGGGTGAATTACGAGAAGAACATACGCAGTTATATGCAAGATCAAGTAGATCTTTTCACGTATGCATTAGCCTTGAATGACATTCATTCAGTAGTTCTGACCCAACTAAGATTGAAATGGAGTAACAGGCTTAATATATATTAGCCCAGCATGTGGTCAATGTGCCCACAATACCCATTACATATTCAGCTTTTGGATAAGTCTACTTCACTTAGTGCAATGTATTTATTGACACATTTAGTTGAAGTTATGCAAAACTCCAAACACCAGCAACTTCCCTTATATTTTTGCTGCTTCTTTCGTTCTTTTCTTCTTTTAGCGAAGTTGAACTTCTTTCGCCACAGTTTCATTAATCCATTTTTAAACCTAAACGATTTTTACATTCTCTTTTTCTAATTTGAGGATTGTCAGCCTACTAGTACACTTCGGTCATAATTACTCTGTATCCTTAGCCAAACAGAATTTATCTTTCGGAAGTTTGCCTCTGATAAATTCATAATTCCATTGTATTGAACTTCTCTTTTCGCTAGGGCCGGGTATTGATAGATAACGTCAGTTATATTATATTTTTCCACTTCGTCTTGGCAACTTTTGCAGAACTCGTTTTTGGTAGGGCCGGGTATTGATAGAAAACGTCAGTTATATTATCTTGTTCTACTTCGTCATGGCAACTTCTGTAGAAAGTCTGAAACTCTGGCCTCTGGGCAACCGGTTTCCGTGGTACCAGATTACAAGACTCACTTGTTCGATCCCAGGACAAATCGCTACAAGAGCTACATTTGTCAATACCACTTTAAAGTTCTGGTAGAGGTGTTTGTAGATATTCATTCTTGACAAAAACAAGATCCGTTTCCTCGGGATTTCCTTTTAAAGTTACCTCAGCTATAGCTCATCTCCAGGGAAGGACTGATTTCTGCCCGACGTTAGGACAGCGAGAGATTGATAGTAAACTCTCTGCTATAAGTAATTTCAAACTTATAACTGTTCAAACAATTAATACTCACTTGTCGACATTTTCAAGTTAATCCTGTAGATAACAAACAATTTGTTAAGTGTACGTGTATAAAAAAATGTTTAGCGGCTTCCTTAAAAGACTGGAAAACTGCATACCGAGAAAACGTCAGTTATATTATCTTGTTCTACTTCGTCATGGCAACTTCTGTAGAAAGTCTGAAACTCTGGCCTCTGGGCAACCGGTTTCCGTGGTACCAGATTACAAGACTCACTTGTTCGATCCCAGGACAAATCGCTACAAGAGCTACATTTGTCAATACCACTTTAAAGTTCTGGTAGAGGTGTTTGTAGATATTCATTCTTGACAAAAACAAGATCCGTTTCCTCGGGATTTCCTTTTAAAGTTACCTCAGCTATAGCTCATCTCCAGGGAAGGACTGATTTCTGCCCGACGTTAGGACAGCGAGAGATTGATAGTAAACTCTCTGCTATAAGTAATTTCAAACTTATAACTGTTCAAACAATTAATACTCACTTGTCGACATTTTCAAGTTAATCCTGTAGATAACAAACAATTTGTTAAGTGTACGTGTATAAAAAAATGTTTAGCGGCTTCCTTAAAAGACTGGAAAACTGCATACCGGGCGAGTTATTATGACTGCCTGAAAATAAAAATATTTTCAATATCTTATGTAGATTTTGATGGCTTGATGGATAGCAGCAAGTGTGCATGCCACTAAATAACCTACAGGAACAAAAATAGGAAGTGCTAGCAGCTCAAAAGGGTTTCGTCCCTTTCAAAACAGTCTGCAATTTAATGTTGCATTTATGAATTGTTTCGCCTTTTCTAATGCATTTTCATTTTTTGTTTTTATCATTATTTATATGATAATTTTGTCGTTGTTGAAGCCGAACGTTTGCGTTGTAGCGATAGTGCTATAGAGATAGCGGTAAATAGCTTTCTTACCAATAGACTTTATATATAGTATACTACATATTTGTATGTATGTGTATATCTAAGAGTATAAGTAACTGTGTTTATAGGTGTGTGTTGCAATATTGCATTTTGCCTAACTTCTTTTCCAACAAAGTGAGCGAGTGTGTAATGAGTTTTCATCTGATGTGTCGGTTTTTATGTCTTTAGTCACGCAATGCGTTTAGTTTGGAATTTTATTGTATATTTTGTTTTATTAAATTGATCGAGAAAACCTAAAATAACTTTAAGAATATTTTTATTATTAGTTTAAGTTTACAGGGTGACAATTGTATTTGTCACGAAAACTTTATTTCGTTTAAAAATATGCAAAAAAAACGAACGAGTTTATAACTGCAAAATTTACACCTGAATAAATTTGCCAAAAGCTATTTAAATATTTTAATAAACATTTTCTTATTTTGATATTATACATATGGGAGTAATGCTACAAGCTTTAAATGTAATTTGATATATCGATTGGGGTTATGCAGAAAGACCTAAATATTTTTGGAGCAAAAATAATTAGGCCTTAGGTAATTTAAGGTTATAGTTTTTGATATTAAGTGTCTTTATGATTCACCAGTTATTTGGCTAGAAAAATAAGAGAAACTGAATGTCTTAATTCTTTAATAGAATTAAAGCTCATAAAGCTCAAATGTAAATATTTTATAACATAATGGCTGTATCGAGAAAATCTTTTACAAATAGTAAATGGTGGTTCGACTAATGTTGTATTTCTAGTTAATAGTTAATTTGGCACAAATGCACATTATTGCACTTAAAATATTGAGTCAGTATGATATCTCCTATGACTTATACGAGTCATATTTAAAAAAGTATTGTGCTGTACAATCTTTGCGCTTGCTAAAAAGACTTGTTTTGTCGATTCAACGCGAGTTTGTGCGTTTCTGATGGACAGTTTGTAAGGGATGAAAGACTAGATCCACTGGAGGCTTATAGACTTTCAAGAGTAGTTAACTTACACTTTTTGTGGATTTAGAATTGTTGAGCTAAGACAAACTGCTCCTAACCACTAAACATCTGCAATAGAAAGGATGCTTCCGTTGTCTCCCCTATGGTGATAATGAAATTTTGCACATACCTTGGTTCAAGGTTGAAAATGGTTGAAATCGGTCCAATATTTCGTCTAGCCCCCATACATCCGTAAACCCCGAATCGGACTTTTAGGCTTATAATTACGTTAAATGTTCTATTATATCGATTAATGTCACTACTAATTTTTATAGTTATCGGGTCTCATTTGAACCTAGCCCCAATACAAACTCCCCTTCAGAAAATGTCTTGAAGGTCTAAATTCACTTATAATTTCTAATAAAACGATTAAAATCTACATAAATAACTTTGAGGTAGACATAAATTCCTCTACCCTCTTGTAGAAAATCTCTCTTCTTTGTCAAAATTACGTAAAAATATTACACAATACGGTTAAATAACAAATTAACTTTATTTTTTTAAAATTATCCACTTTCTTAACATACTGACTGGTGTAGGGTATCATATAGTCGGCAATGGGATGGAAAATTTGGTACGATGGTACTTTTTTGATACTATTTGATGTGAAAAAGTACCGTGATACTCCCGAGTCTTATTTGATACTTTCAGGGCTACAATCTTAATATCCGATTATCGTTTAACCGGTAGAAAATCTATCTGTTAAAATATTTTTTTTTGTACGAAAACTTTCAATAAATCGTTTTAAAATAGCAAGAGAATTAGGATATGGGGATAAAAGTTTCTTTAAAGTTTAAAATACTTTCAAATAAATAAGTGCCAATAAAAGTTGTAGGAATCAGCTACTGAAGTACTTTATAACTTTAGGAGCTGTTTCTTTTCAATATTATGAGTAAAAAGGGTTAAAATAGTTGAAACCCTGAGGCTATGTTAGACGCTTCTATAAGAATAATCAGCACTGAGTTCGAATATTACTTCAAATTTTCTCTACCACATCTGGAATCTGAGATATTATGTTCTGAGTTTTGAGAAAACGCAATTTTTGTCCCTTTTCGAGATTTTATAAGAGTGCTTTAAATATAACATTTTACAAAGTAAAATTTCATGGTAATATTTGCATTTCCTGGACAAGAAATTGTGTAGCAAACTTCCTCAAATTATATCAAATATGTTAACAGCGAGGGACTGACACCATATCAACATATAACGCCCATACCAATTTAAAGATGTATATATATTTTGCAGACTTTTTGCAAAAAAAAAAAAAAATGAATTTTAAGAAAGCTTTAACTGAATACTCTTCTAGAGTTAAGGTTCACATCATATGGGTATCAGCCCACTCGGGAGTAGTCGGTAACGAAAGAGCGAATGTTATAGCTTTAAAGGGAAGGGACCTCAAGGCAGTTAAACTAACAAACGCAAAACCATTCGACGCAACAAAAGCTGAACTAAAAATATGGGTGAGAGAATTCAATAAGACTTCTTGAAATAATGAAACAGTGGGTAGAACCACGAAAATCTTATGGGGTGTCCCTGATGAGAGCAAAACGAAAAATATCCTCAAAAGGAGCAAGTCTGAAGTTAGTAAGATACGTATGTAGGTATCATACGTATTCTGAGTGGATGCACAGGATTACGTGAACATTTATGTAAAATTGGACAGTGAAACTCTGGAGCACTTTCTTTGCCACTGCCAGGCATTAGTCGAAGTTAGATCCAAGCATCATGGAAGTGATATTATTCCGGAAATAACATTCCTGACTAACACTGATTAGAAGGTTCTTAGGAATTACGTTCAAGGAACTGAGTTTCTGAACACTGAAAAATAACTCATTCAGTTCTTTTTTTCATGATAAAGAGCACACAACAGGCCCGATTGTGGCCTAGGTGCATTTCTTCGGATTTGATGTAGTACACATCCTTCTATTAATCTAACCTAACCTAAGTACTTTGAGATCCAAAAAAAGTACTCTCTGAAATATTTGATGATACTGAAACAAAATCTCTTTTTCCATCCCTGGTTTAGTCAACATCCTCCTATCAACCTAACTTGACCTAAGAGCAATGTCTCCTTGAGAGAAAAGTATTAAAAGAAAATTGAGAACAATTTTTCGATAAAAAGTTTTTTTACAGGAAAATTTTCTTTTTGGAAAGATTTTGATTGAAAAACTGTCTCTTTGTTTTGGATAAGATAACAGATATTAAAGCTTATGGGCTTTATCATTTTAAAATAATAGTTTTCTAAATCTGATTGGTTTACTTATCATTAAAGAAACGTTATTTTTATTTAAATAAATATTAAAAAAACCTCTACATAAAATATGACGTTTTATTTATTTCTTCTTAACATTTAGTTAAGCGCCACTTAAAAATTCATTGCTTTAGGTATAAAAAGTGTTTTGTTTCATTTCCCTTTAACTTTTTTTTTGAATATTTAGTACGAGTATTATTTTAATTTTTTTCTGTTATGTTTTTTGTAGCAATTTTCAAGTTTGTTAGTTATTTAAATGTGAAAATGGCTAAAAGTAGAATTTTGCCAACTTGTTAGGTTATGCATGGCTACATATTTTTGGCTCCCAAAAAGAAAAATAAAAAACTTAACAGAAAAAAATCGTAACATTTTTAAGGCCACCTTAGGGCAGCCCTTTAAGTGATTGAAATAAAAAAGAATATAGAAAATAAGCATCTCTTTTTTTGCCAGAGACATGATTTGGTTACAAAAAATGTCTGGCAACAAGAAAAAAAAAGGTTTGGTATTTTGGGGTTTTGTTATTCGTCTACCTTTAAGCACGATTTTCTTGTCTATGTCTAGTGGAAGAAAATAAAAAAAAATAAAACAAGAAATGAAAATAAAACGACAGAAAAATCAGAGCTTCAAATCTGTTTATTTTGATGAGCCATGAAATAAAAGAAACAAAAAACAATTTCCTTTTGCAAACAAATAAATGAACACAGAACACAAAAGCGAGAGGAGAAAACAGTGAAGACAACAAATATTTAATTCTGAAAAACCAGAGTAAGCTTTTTAAATTTAAAGGCGCTTAACTTTTGTTTTACGTCTATTTTTTCCTTTTTTTCCTGTTAAGATTTTTGCACTTTTTTTCTGTTTTTGCTGTTGCGTTGGTCTTCACACTCAACATGTACTTATTTGAATAAATATAAAACAGTGTGAGAAATATGCAGAGATACAATTATCAATCCGATTTGTCCCAGCAAAAAAAAAAAAAAAAAGAACATTCAAAAAAGTGAATTTACTCCATGGAAGTACTGAAAAAGACCTGAAGTAGTAATGATTTTAACACAGGCTTGTCATTTTTTTATTTGATTTCAAATTCACTACATCAGAAGTCAATCTTAGGAAGTAATTTAAATGTTCTTTTTTTGGAAGTTATTAGGAAGTGAAATTAAACGCATTTATCTATCAATTCCAAATTAAAATTGGTTTAATTCAACAAATTTTAGTACAAAACAAAAATTCCTTTAATCTTCAACAAAATTGTAGTATTTTCGCTTCTTTGGAAGTCAATAAATATCACTTTCACAGAAGGTAAACCAATTCACTTAGTGGTACTTTTAAAGTGGTGATAAATTGTTCCTCTTTGTTCTTCATGATCACCTGCAGATTTTAACAAAAGAATATTATACATATGATAGCAATTGATACTTAGAAGTTATTGGCTTCGTTGGCCACAGTTCCTATATCATTTATATATAATCCGAAATACCGAATCTATAACCTATTGTTACACGAATTGCTTTAATCTAGGTGACAAACCAAGGACAGAAGGATTTATATTTCAAAACGTCAAACTAACCTTAATACCATCTTCAGGGTGGAAGTCCATGATATAGCGGAATGTGTAAAAGGAATTGATAAATTCCAATAGGGGTTAACCTATTTTTTGATAGCCTAAAACACTAGGAAATTTTTCTTTAAGAAACTTTTGATTTTACATGAAAGAGAAAGAATGACATTCATCTCTCGTACTCGGAAACTTGTTTTGTTATTCTTCTCATTCTAACAACATTCATTCATTCTTATTCGAGAATTAAGAAAAAGTTTCTCAACAAAACTCTCCTATTGTGGACGAGATCTAAGAGACCCATTAACTTATATACTCACGGTGATAATCTGTAATATTATAGACCGTTATAAAATTGTACTAGAGGAGTTAAATGAATGCAGACCGTGAGGAGAGGAAAGTAAAACTATTGAAAATTTTTCTTGTCACTGCCAGTTATTTCTGATATATTATCCCTTAGGAGCACTTATTGAAAATTTCTACGGAAGTATGTCCAACAACTGCAGAAAGTTTTTCATGTAAAAGTGCGCTTATCAGTCTGATAGCGGCCTAGATGTTTAGATCTGAAGTGTTCAAGAATGGACGCATGTCCATTATTTTCTAAACTCTTATCTTTTGATAAGAGTTTAGATAAGAATCTTGCCGTGTTCAACCAACGAAATTTCCAGCATTTCAATATAATTTTCAGAGGTTATCCTTGTAGAAATATATGTCAAAGGGAGCTTCTCTTTGATGGAAAAGCCTCCCCAAATCATTAATGATCCTCCACCGAAATTTCTACTCATACGAACCTCTTTCTCCTTTTGTAAATCATGCCAATTATACTGGAAACCATCTGGACCATCTAAGTTTCTCATCACTAAATAAACTTATCGCCGAAATCCATATGATGTTTTGCCCATAAAAGTCGTTTTTTATGTTCTTTGAAAAGTGCCGGATGCGCCATTCTCTTTGTATATTGAAAGCGTTTTGAGTTACGCAACACTTGTTGAACTCTTCTGGTACACACTGAGAGAGCACTAAACAGTGCCTCTTTTGCGTTGAAGAGCAGTTTGTTAATTGACTCTGTCAGGTTGTTGTAACAATTGATCAAATCCATTCGTTAAAGGAAATAAAGTTCTATGAGTTGCTGGCGTTATAACTTTAGGGAAATAAATTGGTACCTTTGAGAAATTTGAGCTGTCTTAACAAGGTCGTCAAGTTTAAAGGTTCTTATTCTATTTTGTCACCCATTCTTAGACAACATAGCTTTCATGAATGCCCATAAGAAACCCAGTGCGCTGATATGAGAGTAAAATGTATATTAGTTGCGTACATGAAATTCTAAGAATGCTTGTTAGCATTAAAAATATCCAAATCCTGTATACTTATTTCAGATAAAATTCATTACGATTTAAATTTGTTCATTTTAGAATACGTTTCACACTGTGGGAACATTGATTTTGATATTTAAACATTTTCCATTTATTGTTTTAATAATTTAAATGTTGTGTCATTTCAGACACTCCAGTGTACATAATAGAGGATAATTTAAGAACATAATCAACTTCAATACAGCTTCATAGTGACATCTTTGGTCAAACAATCTAACATAAATATTGAACCAATGTCAGTTTTTTTACCAATTATCATTACTTCCTTTCTTGCCGTCGCTCCAACTACAGGAAGTGTTAAAAATCTTGAGGGAAAAAACTGACCAGAAAGAACGTCTTTTTTCTCCTACATTTTATATTTATTCAATAAATATTTAAACTAACAGAAACTTGTATGCATGTATTTGTGTATGTACATATGTATGTATGTCTGTTTTGTAGCAACAATCCATGGCAATTATTTTACACTGCAATAATTTTTCTTTTAACGTTTTCTCATCCGTACAAGAGACTTGTGTCTGATGCAAAAAGTATTTAGTCTTGTTTTACAAATATTGGTCAAAATCATCACAGCAGGGGTGGTGGTTTTAAGTTTAGTTTTTTTTCTGTTCTTTCTCTCATGTTTGCTGTTTGTTTGTATTTTATTGCCTTTACGGCACATTCTAATGCTTGCGTGTTTTATGCTGTAGTATAGGCAATATAGTCTGGCTTAAGTACTAATGAATCGGTTCTTAACCCATTGTGGTTATAAGAAAATTTTTATAGAGATTTATGTATGTAAGTTGTACATCTTTAAAATATTATAATTATTATTGAAATAACTCTCTAACATGAAATTTCTATCAATGTAAATTTTTAGTTTTCGGCCTCTCGATAAAAGCTAATAAATTTATTTCGATCTACAGACCTATTTGGCTTCTAGTTTCGACACATCTGTGTAACAATATATGTCTGCAGCATTTTTCTTTTATATTTAGCATGATCACAATCAAGGATCAATTTCGGCGCGGTTGTATAATCTTTTATATAGTTTTATCTAAATATTTCAATATATTCCTGGAAAATATAACAGATTAAGTCCTTAAATTTTGTCAGAATCACTTTAGTGTCAATATGATTATTTAAGAAAAAAAGGGGTGCGTGGGTGACACGCACCCCTCAAAAAATCTGTTATCTGGAAACTATTAGACTTAAAAATTTGCACGAAGAACTTTAGCATCCATGTTACCATGTAGTTGATTAAATTGGCGGACTACCAATGTGGAGGGCGTTACTCCTCCCATATGAATAAAATATACAAAAATTCGTTTATCTGTGAAACTACTTAATAGAGCTAGCTTTTGAACAAAGAACTTTAATATCGATCTGAACATTTTGGAAAAAAGGGCGGACTTTCACTAGGGTGTTTGAGCCCCTATTAGAGCTAGAATCTTCGACATTTTCTTAATGAACTTTGACTATAATCTGAACATTCATCATATGAATTAAATACAAAATTTCGATTATCTTGGAAACTAATAGAATTGGATTCTTCAAATTTTGTATCAATTGCTTTAATAATCACCTGAACATTTTGGAGGAAAAAGGTCGGACTTTTATATGGTGGGACGTTAGTATTGAAGCCCCCACATGAATTTAATAGAAAAATTCGCATATCTTAGAAATTAGAGCTAGAATCTTTAAATATTACATGAAGTATTTTGACATTCATGTGAACATTTAGAGGTTAACGGGCGGACTTTTAATATGGGGCTTGGCACCACATTTAATGTAAACCTTGTTATTAAACTACAGGTACGGCTTTTGAAATCATAATTATTTTAAACAAACTCAAAACTAAATTTGATATATTCTTTGTATAATCTTTTTCTTATAAAGCTACTTTCAGTAAATTAATTATTTGAAAATTGACTAGAAACATATATCAGGGGCCTAATTACAAAATTTCATTAATAATCGAGTAGAATTCAATATCGACCAAAAATTCTTCGTTTCTTTTATTGGGTATTAAAATATTTAGATTTTTTTTAAGAAGTTTTTATTAATAAATGGTATATTTTTTAAAATTTGAGTACTTAATGGGTTAATTTGTTTACTTTTTGTATGAGTAAATATAGAGAAAAAACGAAACTGCAAAAGAAAATGAAATATAAGTTAGTGTGTCATTTAACAGATAAAGATATAATTCAATGATTTGCATTTTATCTTTTATTCTGATCCAGTTCATTGTATGAAATTTATAATGGTACAAATAATTTATCATGATTTCTGTAACAGAAGCAGATTTATTAAATACATATTAAAAGGTATATCAAAATTATGGCCCTGACATTACACGTTAGCTAAAATTGAGTTATTTTTAAGAAAACATTTTTTTCGCTCAATTTTCTGTTTTAAATTTTATCTGGATACCAACATGGATATTGTCCTGCTATTGTCCTATTTTCTTACAGTTATAATGGCCTGGCGAACAACTCTTGCGTCATGCGGCATTACCTTTGAAGAACGTGTTTGTTGTCTGGCTTTCGATAGAATTGCGTCTTATTTGCATTTGTATAATGCATTACTTTATTATACATTGTCTGTATCGACCTGTTCCGAATGTTTTTGCAGTTGGAGGCCATTAAAGTGCAATGGTAACCTAGTGAAGACCATTTGATACTTGAAATATTTATACACTCGTGGATATTATTGAAAACACAATTTTTACTGTTTAAAGGTTAGACGTTTCCTATAGGGAGATATAGGTCGACTTGGAGGATTTCTTTTAAACCAACTAGGAATTTACTTGTCAGCTTTGCCATTTAATAATAAAATATACCTTCTAACTATCGCAAATATTACATATCGTTGTTGAGTTCTCCCCAGGCAATGTTTCCTTGATGAATGACCCACATCTTGGTGCATTGCACACCCGGGGTAAAGAAGTGCTACCAGACTGCCGGGTCTATAAACTGATGATGTTAAATGTATCTGCGGTTATTCATTGAGATCTAGTACTACGGGTGGTCAGTTGCCCTCAGGACTTTGTCCTTCTTGAGGTTCCTTCGGTATACACATAGTTGTTTGGTTTAAACCCAAATTTGCGAGAAGGGAATGCTCCGCTAAAAAATTGATACTTGGTGAAATATAAATCTTCTGGATAAGTTTGTATTACCGCTTCTAGGTTGTAGGATCGGCAAAAACCACAGGACAAGACAGTGGTTTAATAAAATGTTGGAATTATGCTGATAATGCAAAGATTGTGTACGTGTTGGGACGATATGTATCGTCTCAGTAGTTTTGGGGCGACATATAAGGTCCAGGAATGTACTAGTACTAGTTTTAGATGATAAAAATGTTTATGGCCACAGACATAAGTCTGGACAATAAAATATAGGTCAGTGTTTTTCGAACCAAAAATTTCGTCCTCTGATTTCGTGCTAATGCCGAAACAACAGAAGTCATTTCAGAAGTGTGGTTGGGCGTCATATAAAGCCCAGGAATGCACTCGGGTTAGTCTTTAGATAATGAAAATATTTGTAGATAATGAAAATATTTGTAGGCATTCCTCATAACATCAATAGTGTGTTTTCGCCTTATGTTGGGTCCGTCTCTTCTATCGGATCTAACCAGTTATTGCCTTCTCATTTGTCATGTTTAGATTGAACTTGACTGTGACACTCCCAAGGAGTTCAATATTAATATGGGTTGTGTATGTCTACATGGATTATGTGGATCGTATACGGCTATTGCTAGAAATAACAACCTATCTGATATTAGTGCCGAATCTTATCTTATACACGTTACGTTCAGAGAAATGTCCAGAATTTTTTCTAAAGCTTTAGTCAACGTAGTACACATCTCCAGACTTTGACTACATTTCAATTACAATTACTTTAAGAGTAATTTTAATGAAAGCTTAACTAATTTCAATTATATATTATGATTAAAGTTTTACCAATTGCTATTTAGTTGTAATTTCAAATTACATTTTAAGTAATTGTAATTAAAGCTTTCATTCCATCATGTGCAATTGTAATTGAATTGTAAAAACTTCAATTACATGTAATTGTTTATTGCACGATAAATTAAACTCAGCTGAAATAAAATATAGTGTAAAGGCACCTTTACAAATTCAAAACAGAAATTGTAATAAAATTTTATAAATTTGCTAAATGATTCGAAAAATGTATTGTAGGACACAACTACTTTACAAAAACAAAAGAAAGGTGCACATTGAAACTGAGCCAAGAGGCTGTTAACACTTCAGTTATTTTCTCTTTGCATTTTTTTTTTTTAATTTGGTGACACAAAACAACTCAATATTTTGGTTTTGGGTTTAGACACATCACCTGACTTAATAGTATATAATAATAAAAAATCAAATAAATGGTCACGTTACTAGAGCAATACATACAAACAAACATTTTTTAATTTCCTGATTTTAACAATATTGGCTCAAGCGTTGAATGAAAATCCAATATAAAATAACTAATACACGTAAATAAGACTTTGCTACCGAAAAATTAAAAAAAAAGTAAAATTATATAAAAATAAAAACTAAAAAAACAACAATTTATGACTTCCTTATCGAATATAAGTACTTACAGCCTGAAAGAGAACAAATGCTCCTTTAAAAGACATGCACACACGTGAACACGGGTAAGACAATAACATAGTATATGGGGGCAACGAGTATGCACGTTTCATATGATCAGAACGAAAAAAAAAAACTAAAATAATGTAAAAATTTAAAGCATAAACAAAAAAACCGGTAGTACGGCGACCCTTAAAAGAATATTAAAATAAAAACAACAACAGTAAAAAAAGCACACACGGTCAACAATAAACACAGAGAAATGTTCATAAAAAAGTTAATAAATGAAAGGCGGCAAATTTCTTTGAGGACCTTTAAAAATTTGTCAAAGCCTGTCACAATTTCGGTTTGTGATGAATTTACGATGGCGATAAACTACAAGAGAATGTTTAGTGAATAAGAAGGGAGTGAGAGTTTTAAATAAAAGAGAGACTCGAATTATAAAAAGTTATTACAAATATAGGGTTATAAAATAAAGAAATGTAAATTATACGAAAAATTACAAGTTGTACTTACAAATCAGAAAAGTATGTTAATAATTCAATTTAGTTTAGGTAATCTATTTCTGAAATATTTCTCTAGAACTACTAATGAAAAATATTTAGTATGGCTAGATTTTAGGGATAGCATCATGGATAAGCTCTATGGGGACGTTTTTACTATTTTAATGAAATTCTTATGATTTAACTAAATTGAAAATTTTAGTTGAATTGTACCTTATCCCAGATATACATACTTAAGCCGTTTATTGTTGAATAGAATTGTGGAAATTTAAGAAAAATTTTGATGGGGGGCTTTACATAGGGGTTAGGATCTTATGAGAACCTATTATTAATGATTTCGTGAGGGCCATCAAGTCTAGTATAGAAGTTGCTTTTTGCAGCTTTTTGTCGAGATATGAGTATATTAAACATAATTATCAACTTAAAAGCCCTATTCGGCGGGTTCAATTGGGGGCTAGATGAAATAATCGACCGATGTAAACCAGGCTTCGTCAACAGTATCATAAAATATCATGCGCCAAATTTCATTGAATTATCTCCAAAATTGCGACCTGTGGTTTGATTACATAGTTTAAAAGCTATATTCGGGGGTTCAGTTGTATGGGGGCTAAGTGAAATAATGGACCGATGTTAATCATTTTCAATAGGCTTTGTCTATGGCGCCATAATGTGCCAAATTTCCAAAATTGTGACCTGTAGTTTGATTACAAGGTTTACAAGCCCTATTGAGGCAGTTGTATGGGGGCTATCTTAACCATTTTCAATAGGCTTCGTCCAATAGAAGATCATGTAACAAATTTCATTGAATTATCTTCAAAATTGCGACCTATATTTTAATTACAAGGTTTACACGGACGGACGGGCATAGCTAAATCGAATCAGAAAATGATTATGAGCCGATTGGTATACTTAACACAGAAAAAAATAAATATGAATTTCAATTATGAAATTGTTCATATTAATTAAAAAAGTTTTGATTTTTCTCTAATCATCAAAATGATACTATTGATTAACAGAAAATTAAAAATGTTAATTGGAAAAAACGTGGCAAAAATTTCAATTAAAACAATATGTATGTATGTATGTATGTATGTATGTATGTATGTATGTATGTATGTATGTATGTATGTTTGTTTGTTTGTTTATATGTATGCAATCGCCACGATATTTTCAGATATACTTCATAACTTATAAAAACTCCTAGCATCCGCCGGGGTCATGCGCAAAGAAATAATGATCCAATAAGAGACAACAAAAGAAGACTTAGAAATACGTTTGAGAAATCTTGATCAAAGCTTACCTTGTGTTAAGTCCACTGCTTTTTTTAAATGTATCAGGGATATAATGCGTCTAAATACAGCATCCCATCCCACAAAATATCTAAAAGACACTATATTAAATTGCGTACACATATTTTTGAATGAGAACTTTTTTTACTTACGTAGGTCCACATAACAGAGATGAATAAATTCCCGTCCATTTTGTGTTTGAATTGAAATAACACATTTTTTTATAAAATAATGAAAAAATTCTTTTCTGCAAAAGTTTTAAACTGTTTTTTCTTTTTATTTTAGTTTTACAAATGTCAAAATATTAAAAATTTCAAAAATTCAAAAAGCAATTACAAAAAATAATCACATTAATTAAAAATATAATTCAATTAAAATTTAATACTGATTAACGTTTTTATGGAAAAAAATTACTAAATATTTTTTTCTGTGTAAGGTGGGTTAAGGACCAATATTGTTTGCGTTACAAACACCAGCACAAACCCAATGAAGTGGTGTAGGGTACAAATATTCAACAAGTAATAAGTTTAAATTCCATAAATGATCTAGAAATTATCAAATGGACGAAACCAATGACAATATTTCAATCGTTAGTTAGTTAGTTAGTTAGTTAGTTAGATAGTTAGTTAGTTAGATAGTTAGATAGTTAGATAGTTAGATAGTTAGATAGTTAGATAGTTAGTTAGTTAGTTAGTTAGTTAGTTAGTTAGTTAGATAGTTAGTTGGTTAGTTAGTTTGTTAGTTAGTTAGTTTGTTAGTTAGTTAGTTAGTTAGTTAGTTAGTTAGTTAGTTAGTTAGTTACTTAGTTAGTTAGTTAGTTAGTTAGTTATCTAGCTTCATAGTTAGTTAGTTTCATAACTACTTAGTTATCCATGTCATGACATGAACATCGTATCACAAAACTTTACCTAAATGCTATAGAAGAAGACCACTACCCAAGAAACCTTTTCAGATAGATCAACTGTATTTTTATGCCTAAATCCCGAATAGGATCAAATATCTCTCATTCGGAAGAGCAGCAGTTAGACTTTGGTATAAGTGAATAACAATGATTACACTACACCAATACTAGTTCCAGCTTACTAAATATCGTGCAAAAGTCGTACTTAAATAGGTACGTTGAAAATAGGGGTCTCAATATAAAAACGACGGAGAGACAAAATGCTCTATCAACTTTATCCAGCAAGGTCGAATAACAAATTTGCATCATAATACAACAGTTATAATTAAGGACAAAACAGGATATATAATAATGACCCAACTCAGTCATTTAAACGTTTATAAGTTTTCAGCATTTGGGCCTAAAAAGTGTACCGCGAAAACACCAATAAGTTCATCCCTGATATATGCACGTGTAAATGAGTGAGTATGTTAAAATTAACTTACTCTTGCCGTGTGTGAGTGTATGTAGTTTTGTATTTTGGCAAGTACTTGTACATTTCTAAAGTGGTTGTTGGTTGGCGCTGAATGTTGTTTTTACTAGTATTTTGGCTTAAATCGAATTGTTATTGTTTTTGTTGTTGCTATAGTGTCTATGAAACGTGTTGTGTTTAAATTTAGTTTACTATTTTCCTTTCTTATGCCTTTTAGTTGACGATGATGATGTAGTTGTTTGTGTTGTTATTTTTGGCCATAATTTTTATATGGTTCACATGAGAGAGATATACCGTTGTATGTTTTAACGTTTTTTTCTTCATTTCTTTTAAAATTTTAATTATAAACCATAAATTTAAAAGTATTTTGTTTAAATTATGTGCGAAATAGCAAATTATGCAATTAATATTTACTATACGTTTGCTAGTATTTGTATTTAATAATATTTTATATTTACGTGTATGTGTAAATGATTTAAACAAATAGTTACCAGTAATATAATAAATTAGCAAAACAAATTTAGGAAACCTATTTGGTGAACCGAAGAAACATTGTTGCAAGATTAGTGGGATATGTGACGACTTAGTTGATGTTTAAGTTATGGTTATTTAGAGAGACTTAGTGAAAATAAAAATACTATGAGTACAATGTGAGATTAAGAAAAGAATCTTCTAGTCTGCTTCTCTTCTTAAATCTTTGTAGAACAATTCGTATGTTAGGAGATGAGGTCTGAAAAGTTTGTCTCAATCTTATAGTGTTATTTTTGCATACACTTTCTGTAGGGCTGGAAGCTTCCTTAGAATGAACAATTCGGGCTTTGTTCAGAATGTAGTCGAATGTAAAGCGTGTGGGAGGATATAAATCGAAGAGCTTTACCTGAACACCTCCGTAAAGGCCTTATTTCACGGTTGTACTCTTTTAACCATAGGGTGTGCTGCCCATTTGTGCTGCAATTGTACATTGTTCTGCTGGTCCATATACAAGTACTTTTCTAAAGTACTCGAGCTATCTCATCTGTGAGCATCCGAAACGTATTCGTTAGACAGAAACAGAAATCCATTAAATTAGCCATGGATTTTTTTTACTTACAGAGAACACACATACCCGTACAAGGTAGGAAATTTCAATGGTATCACTTGTATAAGATAGCTTTCATCCATCACCGTTCACCCTGCATACTTTTCATCATCTAGAATAATGCCTGACATATTCATAACATATCCCGAACTATAGACTTTACCATGAATCAGTTCTTTAATTGTCATTATCTTTCACCGAATTTATGTTTAAACTAGAGGAGCTCAAGATTATCATGTCATAGCACGCGTAATAGGGTAAGAAAAATCTGCTGACGCTAAGTTGATACACATACACTATAGATTTAATTCTTCTTCTTTTTATAATGAGCAATATCAGTTGATTTGGTCTCAACTTGAAAAACAAAATCAAATCAATTGCTGATCAGCACTTGTCGAAGCAAGGTCTGTGCTCGACGTTTTTAAAGGACACACAGAAATACAACAACAAAATTTTGAGGAAGCCGAATTAATGTAGGAGAACAGTTTTTTATATATAGACTTTGACAAAAGCTGGCTGTCCATAATAAATGTTTGACAGTTAGCATATACTTTATAGTTTGTAGTCATGCTATTAGTATACTTTTATTTTGAATTGAATTCTGTTCTCTGCTGCTTTACCAACACAAATAAAACTATGGTAGTATGTGTTTGAGCACCACCATAGCTATCAATAACCGGGACAAAACAAAGTCGAAACTCTGTCCTTCGCTTGTGTTTTTCTTGGTGTCAGATTGTATGGTTCTCTGGTTCGACCCAATGTTGAATCACTATAAGCGAACACCTGCGCGTTAGTCATGTTTAGTAGTACTAGACTGTGAGGATCCCTGTTTCGACTTCATGTCAAATCATTCCCAGATGGGGTCAAGGATACATTTAATCATATTTCTTGTAGAATAGAGACTTTGATAGTAATTTTTGTATGCTTGATTAAATCAAGCACTTTTTGAGATCACTTTGATTCTAAAAAGGCTTAAATCGCGCTTAAATTGAAACCAATTTGGATTGATTCAAGCACGGATGGCTTAATTCTTTTTTTGAAATACATATAATGTTATAAAAACGTGGGATATAAAAACCACCTTCAAGATTTGGATTCACATATATAGCTACCTTCCAATGGTCTATGCTTTTTATACCCTACACCACTATAGTGGGGAGGGTATTATACGTTTGTGCTGATGTTTTTTATAAATAAATTCCTTAAATACTTTGGCATTAAGGTAAAATTCAACATAAAAGTTTCTTTATGAAAAAATATAAAATATACCCATGGTGTAGGGTATTATATGGTTGGCCTACTTGTTTGTATTACAACCTTTTTATGCGGCTAGAAGTAATACGTACTAAGTCAACGTTAGAATACAAATTAAGGTTCTTAAATGGATAGATTTTTACACTAACTTTAAATATCGAATAAGTGGAACTTAGCTGTATACTTATGGATGATACAGACTTTGCCAGACTTCATGTCAGAAATTTTAAACTTAATTGTCGATTGTTGCTTTTTCAACTTGCTATAGGGTGTACCTAAAAGAGAAACCTACAATAGAAACCACAGTCAAGGTTCGAGATAAAAGATTCTAAAAAAGTTATTTTGAAAAACAAACAACGCAACAATTTGAAGCAACATCCATTGTATGGTGGTATGAATAAATGTTAATAACAAATGTTCGAATAGTCATGTGGTCTTGGTAGGCTTCAAAATAAATGATGTACAATTAATTTATGTTTTTACAAGAATTTTCTTTCATATTGTTGTATGTTTTTTTGTGTTTTTTGTTAAGTTGTTTTAGTTATATTTGCAATTTGCACCGTAATAAAAATAAATTATGAATTAATTAATTCATAAAACGTTACAAAACAAAGTGCACATATAAAAACAAAAAAACATTTAAAAAAAAAAAAAAAAAAAAAAGTATCATGCAAAAACTACTCAACTCAGACTGTATTTTTATCTAAATGTGTAAGTGTGTATCTATGTAACTCAACTACTCATATACGTATTTATAATGCATATGATCTCTCAGCACGCTATCAAATTGTAATGAACTTTTAAGATACGAAATAGGAACGAACGATTGCATTTTATATGAAAAAATATATATATTGAAGCACTGAAACAGAGTTGTATTTGAAATACAAGTTATTTAGTATTTTTTATTGTTAAAATGCATTACATGATGTTGTTTTCAGCGAATTAACAAAAACATTAAACCAAAAAAATAATAATGATAAATTAACTACATACAAATATAATAAAAAGTAAAAGTTTTTTTTTGTTTTTTTTTTGTTTTTAATTAAACAATAATCATGATACATTTTTCTTACAGTTTTTAACATCCAGTCATCTGCTCTCAAGCGGTCATCCAAATGTACAATCACCTTTAGCGGCCACAACACTTACCTCGACTTCTTCATCTATCAGCCCCTCACCCGCTGCTGGAGCTGATAATAGTGTAACTAGTAGTAATAGTGACAGTTCAGCGGGTACTCTAACACCGGATGCAGTCTCACAAACCTCTGCCTTAGGTAGTACAACAACCTCAACGGCTGCCTGTAGTTCAGTGGAGAATCCTTCCAATCCATATCCCTTGACTGCCACTGCTACCGCTATATCATCCAATTGTTGTGACAATGGGCGACCCATGGTTACAGATCCCATTACGGGACAAACTATATGTTCTTGTCAATATGATGCTAATAATTCAACAAGACTGTCTACATTGGGTTCCTATTCACGATTGTCATCGGCTACACCGGTGGCGGGTGTTGGTATGAGTGTATTTGGTTCAACATATCCATCGAATGATCAAAATCCCTATCCGAGTATAGCTGTTGAAAGTGCTACGCCGTTCTACACAAGTTTGGTAAGTTTTAAGAGAGCTTTTACTCCTTTTTAAAATAAAGCTTATTTGAAAGCTTTTCTCTACTATCAGAGAATGATTAAAGAGAGTTTCAACATAAAATAATAGTCAACATCTTTCAACAGTTACAATTCCGTTAAGATTTTTTATCAATTTACAGTATATCGTTATACTTACGTTATAAGTAACATTATATTTTCTTTGCACTAAAAATCTTTCTTGTTGCTTAATTTCAATATTGCAAAAATGTTTATGTGGGGGAAAATTAAGAGTGACAACATAATTCTTAATTTCTCATGGGCAACCAAATGTTTCAAACAATTGATAACACGTAAATGAAAAATGTCTCACGAAAACGCACATTTTCAAATAGATGTATTAATAACACGCACATCTATTGGCTGGAAAATCATGATCGTGTGGTAGAGAGAAAAGTAAAACAATTTTGAAAGAAAAAAAAACATTTTTTCTGTATATCACTGAAATTACTAGACCGATCGTCATAATTAATATGGAAATAATACAGAGTAGAGGACCTTGAAAACAGCAGGGTGCCAAGAAGAAATTTTTTTTGTCTTAATACATACCCAGCAAAAAACTTGGTAATGACTTATTTTGAACGCACAGACCATTATTGGAGGTGAATATCGGATTAACGAACAATAAGTCCAGGTTCGAATTTTGTGTTAGGGATTTGTTTGTCTTTAAAACAAAACAACTTTTAAAATCCTTATTTAAGTAGTTATTTGTAGGCTAGTGTAGTAAGTACTTGCCTCCAATACCCCGTGTTAAATAAATGCTTCAAAAAACTAATAAAGAGGTTTTAAATTTTAGCTTTTTATCTCATTACGTTTCAATGTAAGTTTTTGCTGGGTTCTTATGTTGGTCTTAGACCAATATTTCGATATCCATCTTTATTGGCTACTAGATAATCCCGGTGTTATTCCTATTAATGAATGTTCGCACATTTTCTTTCCAAATGTTCACATGGGTATTAAAGTGCTTTGTACTAATAGTTTCCCAGATAACTCATTTTTATATATTTTAATGTTTACTTAGATGATTTGACTATTTTAGCTTTAATAAATACTCAGATTTACGAATTTTTGGTTTCAAGCCCCCCTAATGAAAGTTCACCCAGTTTACACTAATATAACATAAGTTCTTTTGACATAAGATACAAGTTCTCGGGCAAAATCCTGTATTAGCAGAAAAGTTTGAAATTTACGTAATTAAATTCGGAAACCTTGTTGCGAATCATCCAAGGTTCCTGAATTAAAGCTATATGTATTTTACCTGTGTTAATTTTTGCCGTCAGAGCGTCCGTAGCCGTCTTTCTCTTTTTTATTTGGATAATTTCTATTGTGGTCATCAAGTCAACTGTCGAGTTGACTTTTATCTCCTTACCCTTTGGACTTGACTACCTCGGGTAGGCTGATTGCAATGCGGTATTGTGTTTAATCGACACCTTTCCAATTTCCTCGATCTTAGGATTTGGTTCCTCAATATTGCCAATAATTGCTAATGATCTTTGGGCACCGTCGTGAGTGTTTTAGAGTCCTTGTCGGGGCCGCTTTTGGTACCTTTCTAATTATGAAAAGGGCAGCTGCAGTTTCTTCTGGCGAGTTATTGGTAACTTCCTCGATTTTAGTATTTGACTCCACAACTTTAACAATAGTGGCTACTTATGTTCTTAGGTTTTTTAGTGTCCTTTTCGGGGCTTGTAGTATCTTCTCTTCCAATCGATACCTTCCCAATTTTGAATATTAATTCTTGGTAAGACTAGCCAAGGAATTCTTGTCGATACCTATTACAAACAGAGTTCCCTCATTTGTAATAGGTATCCTTTAAAAGACATCCCATTTTTCACGGCCAACTCAGCAATTTGACTTCCAAGAATTTCCAATATACGTTCATTAGTCAGTTTACTGTTCCATCGTTTTATATAGGCAGTGGAATTTAAGAGCACCGGAAGTTCACTCTTCTTTGCTAATCCCAGCTTAGCGCCGTCCCAAGGAGGAGGAACTCACAGCTCACGCTTTCCATTAGTTGTTTAAAGCGATTGCGTGGTCCACTGTCTTATTGTTCACCGGTTCTTTTACCTAACTATGCTGATCTATTGGAATTTTGCCGGTGGGATTACCGGCATCGTAAACTGCATAGCAGAGATCGCCTTGGTGTCTCCTTCTGGCAAGTGTGGCGTAAGATAGTGGCTCTTTTCCTTTTCCACCGTCTAGCTTCTCCTTCCTGGTTTTTCGAGGTTTCTTTTGAGATGTCTTTACTTTCGAGGTTGGTTTCGCCGACGTGTACATCTTCGAAATATCTGACTTGGCGTTGTCAATCTTCATCGCAGGATTCCGACTTGATGTACCTTTGAGTGAAGTGTGGCTTGGCTTCGACTGCGTATTAGAAGACAGGGAGTTCTTTTTCTTCTTAGGTTTATTCTGAGTTAACTCCTAGGGAGACATGATTCTCTTTAGCTCAGATCTTGTGAGAGAGTCCGATTTTTCCTTAGGAGTGTCGTGGAATTGAAGCGTCTTTTTTAATATTTTCCTCTGTGCTCCAGATAGTTTTTCTTAGTAATAGGTAGTTTAGCTATGCTATCACTTACCTTATTCACCATTTGCTTTACTTCTTTCTTGGGATTTGCTGTAATGGTGTTGTTATTATCATCTGAGTATTCAGAGTTGGAACCCTCACCTATATTTAAAGGCTGTGTACATCCTTCTCTTTCACCCCTATGTTGTACACTTGATGGCCAAGATACCCACCTCCGTAGTAGTATTTTGCTCACGATTGTAGGATAAAACCGACACGTAACTTGCAACTAGATCAAAACTTGCCGCTTGTACTTGGACCATAACTTTTATCTTTTTTTAATTTTCATGTTTGTTTTTTGTCTTGGTACGAGGGGAATATAATGATGGACAATCTGTCCTCCCTCAGCTTGAGTGAAAATAAAACTGGAGGAGGACAGATGGTCCATCACCACCTCTTATCCGACACCCAGGTACGCTCTCGGTAAAAAGGAAAAAATTCATCCCCTCCCCTATTAACGCTTAGGCTGTATCCGCGTTTAGTCTATACGATCAATACTGAAATTGTTTACTGTTCTCCATTGTTGAATTCCGTATATCCACATCGGATGACTTTGTAGTTGGAAGGCTTAGTTTGTAAATTGGAAGACTTCAATCTCATTTGAAACCTCTTAGCTTTAAATGTCCTAAGGTATGTGACGTAATCACACTATGGGATGCTCATATTGTTTGGAATCACTGGTGGACAGTTTTCTCGTCATGTGCTTACCATGAGTCTGAGTGCACCGTTTCCATGAGTCTGAGATATCGCCAGAATATAAGTAAAAGCAATGCACATTTTTCTCTCAGTGCCATTAAAGAACATTTTATATTACAATATTCATGTCAACAAGTTCTGCACTGCTATCATCACAAATATGACAATTCAGATCATATTGACTACATTGATTTAACAATTGACTATTTTAATTATTATGCAAATTAAAATGCAAAAAAATTAAATGAAAAAATTGTCATGATATTAAATAATGATGAGCATTATTTGTTAAATTCAATGAGGTTTTAAATTTCTCGAGTTCTTTACACATTTTTTTTTTTGAAATTTTATTTTAATACCACAACCATAATAAAAATAACAATAATACTAACAATAACAATAACAGTAACAATAAAAAAGCAAAAAACTTCAACAATAATGAAACAACTTTGGTAAAACAAATGCAATGCAAAATAACTACTAATTACAATAGCAATTTGTGACATTTACAATAATTGTTGTTATAACATGAGCACACATCAGTCTTCACAACAACAACAACAACAACAATAACTACAACAACAGTAATGACAACAGCGACAACAGACAACAACAATATGAAAAAAAGTGCCAGCAACAACAATATCAACAAATTGAATTAAGTAGCTAATAACAACAACTATAACAACAAAAGTAAACAGTAGTAGCTGCAAAAGTATGTAGTAGAAACGACTACAACAATAGTAGCCCTGTAGTACATGGAACTAGTTTTAGATAAATGGCTCTTTTTTTATTCAATTGGAATTTCAGAACATAAACTATTAAAACAAATATGTGAACGTCATTATTGGTAAATCACTCTCTGCATTACCACATGCTAATTATGTCACCAGCACCGTGTAGTAGAATGTCTCCTTAAAATATTTTGTACAGAAATATTAGATCAGTACTGCAGCTGGGAATTTTTATATATTAGACTTAATTTTAGTAAGAAACTATGCCAATTGTATACCGTATGCATTACTTTGTTTTAACATAGTAAATAGCAGTACTACTACTTTCTTATACTTTAGTGACACCATACACTATATATAATAAGCAAAAATGTTAATTAAAATCTATAAATATTGCAAGGTTTTCAGTTGTAGCTGCAGAAAGGTATGAGTGTTGATTGTATATTCATTGAAAGTGAAGAAGGTTGAAGATGTGTGTTTAAGGATGAACTTTTAATACCACATTTAAAATGCTCTCTGATGCATAAACTCGGTTGCACATTCTATTATAGAATAAAGAAATTAACTTAAAACTATTAAATGTTTGTTTTTATCTGCGATATCTTCGTGTTTAAAGTCTTAAAAGAGTTAAAACGTTATATTAAAATATACAACTAATAACTGTTTTGGTATTTGTTTTTCTAATAGTTGTAGTGCAACGGTTAAGAGATTGCTAAATACTGCGGTAAATAGTGTTTCTTATATTCCGGGGGCAAGTTTTGTACATGGGTATAACGGCCTATGTACAAACACTCTCGAGCTATCTTATCTCTGACCATTGCTGCTCTGATACTTAACTTTCGGGATTCAAAAACCTCAACCAAACGTTTATAACCACGCAGATGGGATGGTCTCTGTTAAGTCTGCAACAGGACCTACAAGCGTACCTATACCAATTGCGCTCAGTACTTGTTCATTCATATAGAGAGCACACTACAAAAAATCTGTTATGGACAATGATCATTCAATTGTATTACCTCTATAAGAAACCTTTTATCCATCGGTATTCAACCCAGCAGACGATTCAATTATAGGAGGAAAGTTTAGTATACCCTATATACACATAACACCAGCTAATTTCCAAAGCTTACAGTCACTCCTCTGTGGGGTATTTGTTATCTCAGCATGAATGATCATTCATGGATTATGGAGGAAAATTCAATGGTATTATCTCTATAAGAAACTATTTATCGATCAATATTCAACCCAGCAGACGACTCCTTCATCTGACCCACTCTTGGTACACGACTCTACATTCATCCCGTATCATACACATATAAAACCAGCTCATTTCCAAAGCTTAGTCCTATCTGTTGTATGACTGTTGTCTAAGCAACAGCACCGAATTTATCATGAATTATAGATTTTTCTGTGCATCAGTCGTTAGGTTTAAAACACAGCCACCACATGCAACACAGAGGGACAAGAGGTTCAAAAATCTGCCATGCTGGTCATTCTCTTTACGAGCATTCAGGTTTAAAACACAGCCACAACGTTCACCCCAAAGGGTATGTGATTCTATAATTCGACCCCATGTCAAATTATTCCAAGGAAAAGCCCAGGATACATTTGATCATCACCAGTCTATAATCTAACAGATTAAAGACACTGGTAGCTCCTACTTCCCCCAAGATTGCAATAACCAAGTTGATGGTCTTCCATCAAGATAACATGCTCCCGGGGGATGTATTTAAACGACAGCTAAACATAGGAGAAACTTATTTATGGTTTTAGCAAAAATAAGTATATGGACCCACCCCAACATAAGAAGAAAACCGAATAAATATTATTGAGATTCGGACTTAATGTATTGTCAAGGTCAGATTTGATTCGAAACTTGATCAAAGATTTTAATATCTAAATTCAGAATCAGAATTAAATAAAAATTTACAAAATGTACGTTCCTTTTGGGTGAAAGCAGGTGGATCCGATATTATTGCTCTTTAACCGAGAGAAGCATATTTTTTCTAAGAATTGAGCTGTGCTGAATTCGAATGGACCCAGAATGTCTACAACAAATCAGGTTTTTGATATATCTAATCCAAAATTTGAAAAGTCACCGTTTTGGCCCTATTCGGGACCTTATAATAATAAAGGTTCAATAGTATATTCATGAAAAATGAGAAGTATAGATACTGTCGGTCGATTAATTTTAGAAATTTCATAACTGATTTTAGAACCAAGTTATTAAATCAGCAACAATATGGGAAAAAAGGGAATTTTTCAAACGGTATGTTTCGATATTTCGAAACTTGATGATAAACTTTGAGATCAGTATGTTTTTCTAAAGGATTGAGCTGCCTTTAGAAAAACATACTTTTAGTCTTTAGATCTTGATCGACAGAAGAAACACAGCTCAAATGATCCACTATTAACTCTTGTAGAATATTCTAAATTCTTAATTTTCTTGTTTCACACTAAAGATTAATGACAGGAATTTTTAAAGGCAAGTTATTAAGAACCTTTTGATTGAACGTACACCAGGTCTGCCCCATATAAAAGTTATACTTTGATTAAACGAAAAGCATGTATTGCCCCAATCTAAAAGAGTACAGACTAAGATAATTTCGCTTCGAATAGATTGCTCCAAATCGATGAAAACTAACGAAAAGAAATATTACCGAAACTAATACGACTTTAAGCTAATGCAAGGTAGACTTCAGTTGCTGTGGGGCTACAAATCTCAAGAGAAAACGCGATATGCATTTCTGCTATGACGTATATACATTTGACGTGTATTTTTTAATTCCTTTTGAGATCTGTCAACTAATTTGTTTTTATTCTAAAGTACAGACAAGTAATGTTTTGTTTTGGTTTTTGAGTGAATAGTAAATGCAAATTCACAAAAACCGCATCCCCATTGACATCAGCATGAACATTACGCCAACAATGACAGTTATATGAAGCAACAACAACAATAAAAATAACAAAAACAACAATTATAAACTAAAAGTGTAATACAATAAAATACTAGTGTCTTAGCATAGAAAATACAAATATAAGATATACACTCAGACATAACCCAGCAAATAGTTTGAGAATTAATTTAAAATCTATTAACAAAATCTTGTAAACTTTGTAGCTAAAAAAATATGCATTTCAAAATGTAATAAGGGAATTCCCAGTGCAAATTCTTTACTCCACTTAATATTGTTTGTTGGGTATAAAACGTCAAAAAATAGCATACCAATACAACATGTTTTAATTGCAAAGCAACAAAAACAAAATGAACAAATATTCGAACTGAGAGAAAATGAAATTGTACTTATTTACGAAATTATTAAGCACCAGTGAACACACACGCTTATTACAAAAGAAAAAATAATACAAAACAGAAAATGTTAAATGTTTAAAAAGAACACAATATAACAAAAATGGTAATAAAAATGAAACCACAGAATGAGAAACAAGGTTAATTTGTATGTGGTCACACGGCGAGAGAGAATAATGGGGGCCAAAATAAAACTAGAAAACTATTCTGACGCAATGGTTTAAATAAAAGAAGCTCGAAATGCATGTCTGTATGAAAGAACTAGAAAATGTCATTTAAAATGGTACTTTTTTACATTGAGATTTCGCACCTTTTGTGAACGCTGATTTTCACCAAACTTTACAACATGATTTCTGAATAGAAATCTGTTCATAGATAAATTTGATCATGTTTGTTGCAATTTTGAAACTAATTGCTAAATTTAACCAAAATCAATTGCGTTCGCTTTCGATTTTGCAAATTTAAATTGCAACCACTTACATATTAACAAACCATTCAATGACAACTACATATAGTTCTGATTACATATAAGTAATCAAATAACCTTCTCCTCAAAGCTAAAGAAACTGTATACACTTTTCATACCAATTGCATTGACGACTAGTTGTAAGTAATTGGTTACAATGATATTACTCTGTTTAAATAACGATTTTAGCATTTTAAGCCCTTTCTTGGTAATGCCTTACAGTTACAATCACTTATTTATTAACACACTTTTCAATGACTACTTCAAATCGTCCAGATTACATAGAAGAAGTCTAGTAAAGACTTATTAATAATGTGTTTTATAAATACTTTCTAATTCATTACTTTCTCGAATTACTTGTAAGCGATTGTGGTATGTACTTGCCTCTAATGATATATCCGTATAAAATAACAAGTTCAAATGCTACATTTTAGACTTAGCCTTTTACACTCAGTTGGTAATAGATGTTTGTGTTGGGTATGTATGTTTATATGTATCTTCTTCTAAATAGATACATACAAATGAATGTGTGCGAAATTGCTGGACCGATTTTTCACATGAAATTTTAACAATGGAAAGAACATACTTCAATATTTTAATCTGGCAAGATACCAACCTCGGAATATCAACCGAGGGTTGATAATCCTTATACGGTTTAAATATTACTATTCATATATGTAAGAAACTATTACAGCTTTGACATCCATGTAAACATTTGGTCTAAAATTGGCGGACTAGATTTTTGGGGCCTGTTACTTCCCATATAAATTAAAAAATGTATTTATCAAGATAACTATTGTAGATAGATTCTTAAAATTATGTAGGAAGAACTTTGACATAAATTTGAATATTTCGGAAAAAATGGGCGGACTTTTATTAGGAAGACTTGGTACACATGAATTTAGCACAAAAATGAGTGTATCTTGCATGAAGATCTCTTATATTTCGATAATAAATTGGCGGATTTTCATTGGGGGCTTGGTATCTTTGGTACTACGTTCGGCGGGTTCAAACACAAAGAATAAATATAGCAAAAATGTACGCTTGTACTTGCCTAACCGACACACATACAATAGATAAGACAATCAATTACATTAGTATGGTTATTTGTATATAAGTAGAAATTATCACTGTTTAAGAGGTTAAAGGTAACTGGCACTAAACAAAAATAACAAGAACGATCGGTAAGTATCGAATATATGTTACCCTAAATTTAATAGATTTTTTTAAAACCAACTGATCTAGAACTATATGCTTCAGATTAATGGTAGCCCGAATTATAAAGATATGTAAATATGTATTTTACAATTAGGAACAATTATAAGTTATTTTAAATTACTAATGCGAGCAAACCCCCACATATTACAACCAAATTGAACAACTAACTTAAAATGCCATTCGATTATTTTCTTTTCTATTCTATTAATAGGTTTAACTTAGTTTACTTACACGAGTATGCATTTAGTGCGTATTCGTTTGTTTGTATGTTTGCAGCTAGTTTTCCAGTATTGTTTACAAGAAGCCCCTGTAGTTGTCAACCAAATAAAATTTCCGGTCAGACATAACCTTGAAATATGATTTATCACAATACATTCAACTGTAACCAAGCAAAACTGTTTGCAAAAAAACAAAAAAATATGTAGAAAATACTCATGTATAAACTGCAATATGATAATGAAAAAAGAAAATTAATGATAATTTTCAATAAGAACATTTTTAAAATCAGAGAAATTGTGAAAACGAAATTGGCGGGACTTCAGTAATTGATGATTTTATGGTGTTGTGATATAATTTCGTGGACTAGACTTAAGACTAGACTATAGACTAGACTATATACTACACTATATACTAGACTATAGACTGGACTACAGACAAGACTATAGGATAGACTTTATATTAGACAATTAACTGGAATATAAACTACACTATATACTAGACTATAGACTAGACCATAGACTAGTCTATAGACTAGACTATAAACTAGACCATAGACTAGACTATAGACTATAGACTAGACTATAGACTAGACTATAAACTAGACTATAGACTAGACTATAGACTAGACTATAGACTAGACTATAGACTAGACTATAGACTAGACTATAGACTAGACTATAGACTAGACTATAGACTAGACTATAAACTAGACTATAGACTAGACGCTATATTCGTATTTTTAAAGAAGTTATGACAGTTAAAGCTGCTTTTCGAGGGGCTACTTTTATGGGAGCTATCCCAAAACGTGGACCGATATTGCTCATTTTCAATACGAAACAAACTTTACATAAAAGAAATATTGATGTGAAATTTCAACCCTCTAGCTCTTTCCATTCGTACTCTATCGTGCTTTCAACAGACATTCATTCAGACGGACCGACAGACATGGTTAGATCGACTTAGAATTTAATGAGAACCCAGAGTATATATGTTGTATGTCTATGACCAATATTTCGATGTGTTACAAACGGAATGACAAAATCAATATACCCACATCATTTTTGATGGTGGGTATAACAAAATAATTTACGATCCATTTGCACGTCATAACTTGAATAATTCCCTTTAAATTAAACTCATAAATACTCCCAAAAAATGTACATGTGTCCTTTTTAATCAAAAAACTTGAAACAAATTGCAGTAGAAATTAAACAAAACTTAATTAATTAATATTTGAGTGCACCTCTAATTTACGCTATTTAAATAAATAAACGTAAATACAAGTAAATTAAGTAGAAACATATTGAGATGGTACGACGGAACTCGTAAAAATGTACGGGAATAAATTCAATGTGTTAAAGGGGCGAATCGCTAAAATTGGGCGGACGGAATAGAATTTATCTTATAAAAACTTTTTAATACATTTAATTTACACAGTTACTTCGCACACATGCAACTTTAGTTTTTTTCATCTGGTTTAAAACGAACTTGGCTTGCAGCAAAATTTGTTGCAAGCAGGCAGCAGACAGTTGGTTGAATGCGTAACCAGCCGCATACAAATACAGACAATTATATACTATCATAATTAAATAAATACATATTAAAGAAAAAAGTATGTTGCAAGTAGCTAAAGAAAATATTTTATTTAAGTGCATCGTCATCATCATCATAATATTTCTCTATGCAGCCAGTACTGTTATCGTCCTATCATAATGAGTTGGAACTAAAATGGAATAGAATTATTACAACAATTTCTTTAGCCAGTTTCGTGTACTTTAAATGGAAAAAAATAAATAAAATAAACTAAAATAAAATTAATAAAGAATACAAACAACAAAAATACGCCTCTTTTATTTTCCAGTATTTAGCAACTGAAAATAACTTTTTTCACTTTATTTTTAATTTATGACTTTGTGCTGATTAAGGATTTTAATTAAATGAAAATTTGCAAGTTTTTGCAATTATTCACGTTTTTCTTCTCTTTATGAGCAAAAAAAAAAATAAAATAAAAATGATGGCAAACAGCAGCAGTAGCAGTTAAAGTAGTGCCAGAATGTTGAATGATAATAAGTTCGTTCTTAAGCATCAACAATCAAGCACCCAAATGTATATGAGCGTGTGTGTGTGCGCGCAACATTCGTATCCGAACGTATGAAATTGTAAATGTGCGTGCGTCAATGCAGTTTGGCTGGCTGTAAATGCAACAACGTGAAAATGCACCAAATGATGAAAAACTCAATTCTGGTTTGATGAAAACTTAATTGAAGAATTTTCCACTAAAAGCTTTACAATCAAAGTGTTTTAATTTAAAACTAACTGAAGTTTTTTCCTCTTTCACATTCGACTGGGTCGCATTTAACATTTTCATTAATGTTAAAGGGTTACTCATTAGTTTATTTTTCTTAGATATTGTTTCTTTTTCTTCCTTCAAATCTTTAACGAATATATTCATCTGTATCCAATTACTATAACATGTGGCGTGTTTAAACTCCCTTTCAACAGCCGTTTATATCTATCGGAATGATCCATGTTATATGTTCAATGGGTATCAAATTGCTGCAGCAACTATGCTGTATATTGCAGTGAAGTAATTTTTGCCGACATTGCTGATCTGTCAATGCCAGAAATCAACTAAGTCCCAAGTTGCAGCTCTTGTTGTTATTGACATCTTTGGAACTTCTTTGGACTGCGGAAGTAGTAAGAGAGATTTGTCCTTGATATATATACTAAAATAATACATGTTCAACTTAACGAGAAAAACAAAACCCTAACTACTTTTTTTCAAATATGTACGAGAATTTCCTTCATAATACGAAATCAAATCTTAGAAAACAATTAACTCTCATGAATTATATGGAGAGTATGCGGGTAGTAGTTTCAGTATGTTTAAGGTTCGATCTCTCTCTCTCTCTTTAACCTATGTAGAATAACATCAATGACTTAGTCCAGATCCGACCAACATTGTTAAACCTTCGTAATCGTTTGAAGACGAGACGAAGCTATCAAGCTTATCATGGCGGGAGAGAAATCAAATGCCTGAAAAGGGTTTTTGGTAACGCAATCAACATTGTTCTAAACAGCCACACCAGAAGCAGGGATAGCTGCATACTTAACTTTCCCTTGTTATTACGTGGATTATTGATATGTTCATAAAGTTCGGATTGTATACCGCAATGAAAAAACCTATGAAAAAGGATAATAATGTCCTGACATTTGGTTGGCTTCTGAATCGCTACTTAAACACTCATATCTATACTCTTTTCTAAGCTGAAGAGTCTATCTCTACATTATAAAGTTATCAAAGTCGATTAGAAGACATCTTGACGAGAGAAGAATCGAATAACTTTAAAGGTTTTTACTTCAATCTCTGAATAACAAGTATCATAGTAATCTTTAAAGCAGAGGATGACTTGAATTGGCGATACTGTAACATTCCGACATCACTTCACCTGTCTCGTTGATCCGTAAACAATGTTATATCAGTTCGTCACAAAATATTTTGTAAATCAAATTTACCCTCTTTTAGAGAACTCACTTTCTGGCCACGTTCGGTTAAGATTTATACACTGAAAATAATCCATGCTCAACTTTATGAAAAAAAAAATTTCGTAACTTCTATTTTCGTAATATTTACAAAAATTTCGTGTATAATACGAAATATTATTTAATACAACCCTTTTCTGTTTTTACGAAAGTACGAAAACCTTTCGTAATATTTATACCCTACACCACTTTAGTGGGGAGGGTATAATGGGTTTGTGCTGATGTTTGTAACATCCAAAAATATATATTAAAATCGGTCCATTATTTCGACTAGCCTCCATACAACCGTACCCCCCAAATCTATTATGTTAACAAATGTCGACAAAACTTAGTTTTATAGAACTTAGAATGACACTACCGATTTTTGTAATGATAATATTGGAGAAGACTTAGCTTCCCCTACCAACATTTTTAAGAATAGGGCCATATTTTGCCCTACTTCCCTTTGAGCCCTCTTAAAAAATCTCTTTTTTTGTCAAAAAAAAACGTAAAAATATTCCGAAATAAAGTTAAAAAAAACAAACCAAATGCTTTATTTTTTAAATAATTCCCTTTTTTTAACATACATACTAAAAAAAATTGAAAAATCGTGTGGAGAATAATTTTGAACTAAAATTAGAAAATTTATTTTAAAATGAACAAAAAGAAATTAATATTTCGTAAATTTTACCATATTTATTCAAAATTCCCTTTTTTCAATTTATGTAAATAATTTTTTTTCAAGAATATTTTGCATTATACTAAAATATTTCGTACAATTTCGTATATTTTACGAAAGAATTTCGTGATGCGAAACAACGAACGATTCGTACAATGTACAGTTTTCGAAAATGTTAGGCATGTATTTTTTTTCAGTGTATGAATGATCCAGCACCGATGAGTTTCATAAAGAGTTTCAAAAGTAAAGAGAATATTTTCTCTCCTTTCTCTTGTACTCCAGATTTCGAAATATTGCTTTTCTTTATGTGTTAGGCGTAGTATCATAGTGATCCAACTTTAATAATAGACTTGCTTTCATTTTCTGATTGTAAGTAAAACAATAAATGATGGCAAGGAAGATTAGCTTCCTTTATTGTCTTAAGTGAGACACAATTAAGAGGACTAAATACTCAATAACAAGAAGTGACTAATTTTGCTTAATATAAAGATTAGGATTTCACAAACTGTTTTACTTTTGGACTGTTGTTATTGTATCAGCTCGACCGTGTCCGATAGTTATTCCTGAAAAAAAACATTTGTTTGATATGACTCTGGTTATTCCGAAACTGAAAAACAATTGTCAGGATTTGTACATAATACAATAATGGATCCAGATACATCAGATTATTCAAATAAGTCCAAATATGTATATGTATATGTTTCCGTATTTTTTTGGTTCTTCCCAGCAGTTGATGTGTAAAAAATTACGCACATAATTATCAAATCAAACGATTGTTTTTAAAGCTTATTAGCATAAGCTTTAAAAACAATCGTCCATGTTACACATTTTGCACCTTCGTCAAACAATGAAATATATATATATATTACTTAAATATTAAATATAACCATTCTAGGGGCTTATTAGAAAAAACATGCATATGAACTGTTTGTAAATCAGCCAGTCTGATGTTAAATTCTCTCTGTATGAATGAATACTTATTATAACCCTAACTGTTCAGAAGCTTAAAACTACATAATGATAGGTACGCATGTTGGTAATAACAACATCATCGTAAACTACTTAATAATCCAACAGTTCCTGGAATCGATAGCGACTATTGACTTCAGTACTAGATATATAATGGTTAAAAAATGCAAAGTTTTTTAATTATGAATTACTTAGTTTAATTAAAGTGATATTTGACTACCAGCTGAATTACTTAGGACGCATTTAGTAAGCAATTGTTTGTGCTTTTTATCAGAATGAGCTGATATGTGTTAAAACTGATACATTAGTTTCCTCTAAAGCTGCTGACAAGAAAAAGAGCTTTTTACATGTGTATATATGTATGTATATACAACAATAAATACATTTAGACGTGTTCCACATCTAGGTTCTTATGCTAGTTATTGCTTTATGTATGTTCTGAATAATAAAATAAAGATAATTGCTGTAAGCATAATGCGTATGTTTGGCTAGAAGGGGACCATGTAAGATACACGGTTTTATAAGAAAATAATTAATAAAAAACCTAATAACTGGCGCTTCATGTTTTCATGTTCTAGTTGTATTTGCAATGTGAAATTAACGCAATTTGATTAAATTGTGAACAAACAATTGAGAAATAATGTTTGTACCTAATTGTTGTAAATAGTACTTTTGATTTTGTACAGAGTCAACAAAAAGGAGATATCACATTTGAAGTGCCATTCACATGCATCCAACTTAGCGTAAAGTCTAGTATGTAGTCTTGTTATTAGTATTGTCTTAGGTCTAGTGTATGTCTATAGTCTAGTCCATAGTTTAGTATATATTCTAGTCTATAGTATAGTCTATATTCTAGTATATAGTCTATAGTCTAGTCGATAGTCTACTCTATATTCTAGTCTATAGTCTAGTCTATAGTCTAGTATATAGTCTAGTCTATAGTCTAGTCTATAGTCTACTCTATAGTCTAGTCTATAGCCTAGACTATAGTCTAGTCTATAGTCTAGACTATAGTCTGGTCTATAGTCTAGTATATAGTCTAGTCTATAGTCTAGTCTATAGTATCGTCTATAGTCTAGTTATAGTCTAGCCTATAGTCTAGTCCATAGTCTAGTCTATAGTCTACTCTATATTCTAGTCTATAGTCTACTCTATAGTCTAGTCTATAGTCTAGAATATAGTCTAGTCTATAGTATAGTATATAGTCTAGTCTATAGTCTAGTCTATAGTCTAGTCTATGGTCTAGTCTATAGTCTAGTGTATAGTCTAGTCTATAGTCTATTCTATAGTCTAGTCTATAGTCTAGTCTATAGTCTAGTCTATAGTCTAGTCTATAGTCTAGTCTATAGTCTAGTCTATAGTCTAGTCTATAGTCTAGTCTATAGTCTAGTCTATAGTCTAGTCTATAGTCTAGTCTGTAGTCTAGTCTATAGTCTAGTCTATAGTCTAGTCTTTAGTCTAATCTATAGTCTTGTATATAAGTAGTCTGGTCCATAGTCTAGTAAATACTCTATTATATAGTCTAGTCTATGGTCTAGTCTTTAGTGTAGTCTATAGTCTAGTCTATGGTCTAGTGTATAGTGTTGTCTATAGTCTAGTCTATAGATTGAAATATACTCAATTCTCAATTTACTGAATAGAAAAATCTTGTTGAGATGTTGAAACTGAAACAAGCTGTCATAAATAATATTAATAAAAAAATATAATTTGTTATCTGTGAACATATTTTATTCTCACGTTTTATTAACAATCTGCACGCTACACTAGAAGTTAATACTTCTTGAAATGTTGGTTTATTTAGTTAATCGTCTACAACTCGTATTTGTTCTTAATATAGCTTAGCACAGTTTCACACTACTTGCTAAAGTTATTTCTATTTTATTTGTACTATTTAATTCCTTCGGATCCACTGTATTTTATTGTAATAGGTACATGTAGAAGATAAAAGTATATGATTTATTTAACAATGTACATAATATTTGTGTAATATATGGACGTAGAAATAAAGAAACTTAACGCATATGGTACGTGTATGTTGGTTGTTAGACGACAGGTGATGATGGAAAAGAAATTTCTTTATTTTTAAGAGAAATATTCTTCAGAAACTTTTGGAGTAAACAACGAGGTTAAAATGGTATAAAAGAAGTCATTATATATGAAATCGGATATTGTCCTAGTATATCGCATAGATCAAGCTATATTCTGAATTCAGAATATCCAAGAAGATTGGATAAATGTGGTAGGTTAGTAACTTTAATTCTTAATGTATTTGGAGGATAGATTAAGGTTCTTTCAAAAATTGCTATTTATAAACACTTTGGTGTTAATTTGATATCAGGCGTGTATATTTTTTCCACACATTCCTACAACTTGCAATGAATTTGAAAACACCTAGGATCCAAACTTGTGAAACTTATTTCCAGAGACAGAATTATTTGCAAAAATTTCATTCATCAGTCAAATATCTGAAGTGGAATACTTAATATGTACTTTTCTCGCAGAATTACTATTTAAAAATCGAAACATTAATAATCATCACTGCTTCACGTTATACCTTCGACAACCTTCAATTATACAGATTTAGATTGTTTACAAATACTCAGTTTCCGCAATGATTCTATTAAAGATGATTAAAAAACAACAAATTAACTATGAACTTCTAGTCATAAATTAATAAATATTATTCCGCCCCACAATTATGTTTTATTGTGATTTTTGTCAGAGACAATTCAATTCATTTGTTAAATGAATGAATAAACTTTTCAACAATTACAAATCGTAATTGTATTTATTTATGAACGGAACAGAATTAAAAGCAAAATACTCGAACGTAGTAATTTTTTATAATTTAAGTAACTGCTTAAGTAAGTGTGTATGTATGTACGTATTAAAGTGCATAAAAACTTAATTATGTTTTCATTTTGCCACAACAATTAATCAAATGCACTTGAGAGTGGGAATAGCAAAATAAAAATCTAGTGCCTCGTTAACAACATGTTTCACACAATCGTACAGAAAACTATTATATATGTATATATATATATATATTTTTTTCACTATTTGCCACTCAAAGGCAAAAGTGGAAATAAAAAATACCTGCTTAAATAACAAATTATTATTATGTTTAAAACAATTAAAAAAGCTTAAAACCTTTTTGTGTGTACGTTTTTTATTTGTTCATTTTTCTATTTGTTTTTTATTTCATAATTTATATAATTCTTAATACAGGAATGTCTGTCTGCCACTGTTTGTGGGTAGTTATTGCCCCCTTTGCAGCAATTGCAATTAATGAATGAATGAATGTCTTTATGCATTTTGTTTGAATATAATTGCCAAAGGTAAATGAAGTAACATATTCAACGCAAATAAAGAAATTATTAAGGAATTTTTTTCGCTTCATGTTATTTATTTGCCTTTGGAATTTGTTAATTTCTTTATATTTCATTTCCATTTAGTTTTCTATGGACTTTCGCAAAAGAATTCTAGTTAAACATGAAAATTCCTTACACCTTTTTTCAAACGATTACAATTTTCAATTGTGGTGTATGTGTGTGTTAATGGGTGAGAGACATTAGTAATTTCTGTAAAATGTTTTAAATGAAAACTTTATGCGGAAGCTTTGACTCTATATTAATATTTCCGGATTAAAAGTTTTTTCATGCTAGAAAATTTTCGGGAAGAGATAGGATCTTGGCAATAGTATCGCCATACTATTGAAATATTGGTCGGAATTAACCTAACCGGATTCTAATATAATATGTTCGTAGTTCTCTATGTTAGTCCGTTTGGCTTGGGTTCGATCGATAGTGTGGATTAATTTTTTCCAAACTATTTGCTACTAATTATAACTATCTAACTATCTAACTAACTAACTAACTAACTAACTAACTAACTAACTAACTAACTAACTAACTAACTAACTAACTAACTAACTAACTAACTAACTAACTAACTAACTAACTAACTAACTAACTAACTAACTAACTAACTAACTAACTAACTAACTAACTAACTAACTAACTAACTAACTAGCCCTAGGCCCTGTTGCTTCGGCAACAGCACCAAGAAACGTATTTTGTAGTACGAAATACCCAGCCAATAAATCTGGATCTCTATTTAAGTCGAGATAGTGTGACAAAGGATGTAGGAGATTCCAAAGTCAATTTGTCCCGACAAGTTGAGAGACATGTCTCAAACAAGTCGCGTAGCGGGAAACAATATGCATCCTGTTGAGAAAGCAAAACCAGAGATCTTCCTTAAACTTACTTTCTTTTTCCGAGAATATGGGAGAGATCCGACAAGCCAGGACAAGTCCTGCGGGCAACAGGCCAGTCGTAGTGTCTGATTATATGATACTCTGGTTTGACTCTATGTCAAATCATTTCAAGGAAAGGCCTAGAATACATTTGACATCTGCAGTTAATAGCACCGGCAGACTAGAGGTCAAGGAACCTTGATATCATAGAGGGCGCCTATGACTCCAACATCCTTTACTGGCTGAAACCCAAAATTCAATGTATCTGCCCCAAATTTCATTGGTTAATAACTGATCCTAGCAAACATAAATAACAGGCCGGTATGTTAGATGGTAGTGTGCTATCCCCTAGGGCTTGTAGGTTCAATTCTCACCAGGGTTTGCTACACCGCAACGTTAACCCTGTTTGGTATATTAAGTTAGAATATAATTTGTAATTGTATTGTAATGAACAAATAAATAAATCACAGAAAATCGGTTTTTTCTATAAATCGTTGAAAAATTAATAATATTATAATACAACACAAACTATAAAGAACTTTCTATTCACTTTCTTGTCCTAATTCTGAATTTTTATAAAAGAAAGAAATTACTTTTTCACTCACCCCCCAAACAATGCCAGATTAAGCGCCTTTTTTTAATTCAACTATAATTGCGATCAAGTATTTTTTAATGAGCATTTAACTGCTACTCGTAGCAGTATTTTCATTTTTACTGCTTCAAGTGTAAGTAGTTTTTCGTGTGTAGCATGTGCTATTTTGTAGACGAACTTTTGGCGGTGCCAACGAATGAATAACTTAATTATAGTTAAATTATTTTATTTCTATTCAAGAAGAAAAAATAAACAACAAATATATAGAAAAAAATAGCTAAAGCACTAAGTTTTATGCGCTTATTAAATGGCAAACAAATGAGTGAATGGCAAGAGCAATTGAATTAAAATGTTAGATTTGTAGACATGAAACTGTGTAACCTTTTACTAAGTGCCTCATAAATATTATGTGGCCACCACTTCAACATTTATACAGCTGAATTCATATTTATTTATTTATTTTTAAGGTAATTATTGTAATATTTGTTTTACATTTGTTCCTTTATTTTATTTTTTTGTTTAAGCATAAGTAGGTTTTTTTTTGTAGAAAATTTCTTGCGTTCAGTTAATGACACCAGTAGTTTTGTTTTACTATTTTAAAGGAAGCAGTCAGTTGTGTGTTAAAACGTTGCAAGTAATTTGTATCGGGGCCATAAACTGAGAGGCGTTTCTATGATTCAACTACCGTTTGTAGTTAAATAACTGAATATTATAAACGGAAAATATTGTGAAATCATGAATTTTGCATAAAACATGAAATTATGCATGACGTTTGATTTACATCGGTTATATTTAATTTAATTGATAAAAAAAAAATAAATTATAAATTTGTTGCAGTCAGTGTTATAGAAAAATCTTTCTTTGTAGCAACTAACGAAGTAATTCATTTTAAAAGTACAAGTGTAATACAGCAATTTGATTGCTTTTCGAATTCGAATAATTTTGTGATTCATGTTCTGTTACACATTTTAGCAGAATCGAAATATTTCAGAAATTAGCTAATTTAATCGATTATGTTTTTATTAAAAGTATTTGTACTTATCTGAAACGTTGAGTCCAGAAATGAAATCGGGATCTCGGTGGAAATACTCCATCCTTTATACATTTCTTAAATAGTATCACAAACAGCTGTTGTGAATATTTTAAAGTCCTTCTTAATGCTTTGGTTGCAGCCACTAATTTAATGCACTACTTCGTATAACTGTTCTAAGTTATGCGTTGTCGTGGCCCCCGGTAGGTTAGTGGTTAGTGTTCTAGTCTGGTAGACCGGAGGTGGTGGGTTCGATTCCCACCCGTGGCACTAGTTAACGAGCGCACAACAGGCCCGATAGAGGCCTAGGTGTATTTCTTCGGATTTGATGTGTATACATCCTCCTTTCAAACTAACTAACTAACTAACTAACTATGCGTTGTCTTCATTAAACGCGTGCTTTCGGTTTACCTCAGAGTGAGGTTATGTTTTTAACTGGTGAAGACCATAAAATACTCACGATATAACCTGGTGGAGACCATTAAAACTCTGAAACTTATTTCTGGTGGAGACCAATAATACTTTTGATAAAATTAAGTCCGGATGCCCCAACTTCCTGTCGTTTGGTGGGGTTTTCTCTGGACAAACGTGCTTTGATTGTAATTATGTCCCGAGTGTTGACTCACTTTCCACTGCATATCCTTGACGACCTCCCATCTTAGTGTTACTGTAACCGAGGCCTGCTTACATAACCTCTAGTCCGCCGGGACTTACCACAGAGTATACTTCTTAGCTTATTTGAAAGAATGCTGGCGAATTTCCGAATTTTTATACAAGTAACAAAATTAAATCTCCTTCTTTGACAGATTATTGTTCGGGGGGTTTCTCTGCTCATACCAGAACAGTGCCTTATTTGATGGTTTCGTATTTAGGTCTACCGAATGCGTCTCTATGTGTTCTCGACGATTTTTTTTTCATATCAGAATTTAAGCGACTACACAGTGGGAAAAAAGATGTTGTATAAGTATGTACGGTTAGTTGTCAAATCAACAACAAAAATATAAAATATACGTTAGCAAATCAACAAAAAATAATAATAGGTTACTAAAGTGATAACGCTATGTTGTCGAAATGTCAACGATTCGTTGTTGCAATTACATTGGTGGTTGTCAAAATGATAACTGGGTGTTATTTAGATTTTATATACATCCGTTAGATATTATTTAGATTTCATACCAATCCCTTTTGTACACGTTAACAAACATGATAAGCTCACTTTTAACAACGGATTGTATAAATTTTGGTGCTTCTCTGTCGTCATTTTCCGCTGTGTATGTTCAAAAATTAACACCTGCGTGTTCTTTGCAAGGCACAAAAAGGTAATGGTGATCCGTTGCTAGCTAACACTGTGATTGCAAAAGTAACACCTTTAATATTTTTATTTTTTTAATTTTAATTTTTCAACAACATCTAATGCTTTCAGAGAGTTTTCCCTTTTGCTTGCGTGGATCCGCGCCTGTTCTGGATCAAAGATCATATATATATATAAAGTCTAGACCATAATTGTGAACTATAGTTAAGCTCATACATTGATTTAGTTATGATCTACGCTTTAATCTAAGTCATGGTCTAAAATATCATCTACTTAGTCTAGAGTAAAACTATTTATAGTCTAGTCTATAGTTCGGATTCTAGTCTGTGCTAAATTGTAGTCAATATTTTATAGTATAGAATGTGGACTAGCTGGCACTTTCACATAACATACTAGTGAAGACTAAAGTCGAATCTAGAGTTTAAAAATATAGATTATACATAAACTGAACTATAGTCTAGACTATGAACTGGTTGATAAATCGTTATATATGATTCATGTCTTAATCAATACGAGTAAGTACTTTTACGAGACAACAATAGAATTTTCATATTGAAATGCAAATATATAGTATATACGGTACATTTCCCACACCAAGAACGTATAAAATCTGTAATAACAATATGTTACAAAACGAATAATAAAATTATTATACACCTCCTATTATGTAGTGGGTGTTCAATAAACAATAAATTAAATAACGAATATAAATATCATTCGCAAATGCATATTTTAAATTTTGCATGTTTTTGTTTAAAAAAAAAATATTTTATTTCCATATTTAAAAACCAATAAAAAATATAAATTTTATTTGTTATATTTAATTTTATTGTTAAAATAAAACATAGACGAATGCAAAAGAAAAAAATATTTTCAAATGTGCAACAGCTCATAAAAAAGCAGTTAATTACAATTTTATGCAAATTTATCTAAAAATATAAAAAATATATTTTTTGTTTATTTTTTCAGTTTTTTTTCTAGTTTGTATTGAAAATTAAGAAAAAACAGGTACATTAAAATAATTATACATGTTTCGACTCGTGTTTAGAAAATTTTATTTTATATATATATTTTTTGTCTTTCGTTTCAAAAAGTAGTAAACTTTGTAAGCAAAAATTAACGATTGCTTTTGGTTTAGTTGGTTTTGCTTGGTTCAGGTAAAATGCTCCGTTGTATAAATTGGCAGCACTAGCGGTTGGTGATTTGTTCTGACATTTGCTGTCGATTACTTAGATGTGGAGTTAACATGGAAATCTGTTTGTTATTTTTTTACCATTTTCGTTAGATTTGTATAAGCAAGAAAATTTGTTTTCTGTTTTGCTTAGAACTGCAAACAGTGGGATTTTTCGAGTTGATTTTAAAGAGTTTTATTAAATATTTTATTATTTTACTATAAAAGTTTTACCTCTGATACTATTGCTGCCACTGTAACTCTACAAATTACTTTAAAGGGGTTCATTTCAAAACTATACAAAACTAGTATTTAAAATTTTTTATCAGAAAATATCACGAAGACTGCAAAAAAACAATCTTTTAAAAACAAATTACGGTTGTTTGTAAACTGCATGTTCACATAAATGCTTATTGTGGGTTAATTTTGTGTAATATAATAAACTAAACTAAAAACATATCTTCGTGTTGCTGCCACATGATGATTTGTCAAAAAATGTTTTCAAGAAATCATTAATTTTATGCAAATTAACTTAAAACCAGCTTTATTTCTCATTATAATTTATGTTAATGTCTTTAATTATAAGTCGCAAAATCTGATATCAATTTCCGTTTATGTTGCATTCATTTTGTATTTTTCCTTTAACAGACAACCCCCTATGCCTTAAAAGATACTGCAAGCAGTGCGGCCGCCTGGACTACGACGCCGTTGCAGCCATCGAGTTATTATACGTATGATCCAACATTTGGTGCGTGCGGGTAAGTTAAAATGTAAGTTTAAAAGAATGAGTGAAAAAGAGTTTAAAATTAATGCTTTCAAAAAAAAAAAAGAAGAGAAGTTTAGGCAAATATTCAGCTAAATTTAAATAAAAGAAATTTTTTGTGTGAACATAGCATTAACCTTTCTTAATAGTGTTCGTTTGGCGGTTGGTTTATTTCAACTTCTACGCAAATTGTCAAATATTATTTTGGTCACTTTATGTTTTATTTTGTTAAAATTATGTATTATTTTCTTAATTAATTTTCCATTTATACTAACGTTTAGATTTTTTGATAATCCTGCCAATTCTCTTTTTAATATTTATTATCATATTCATTAAATAATAATAACAAATTTAAAAATTTTATAATTTTTGACAAACTTTAATAAATAAATTACATATACATATTAATATTATTTCAATTAAGTTTGTCATCAGCATGCCTTTAAATAAATTTCTATAGAAAAAATATATATTGCATAAAAATTTAAACAAATGCATATATTTAATAAATATTCTTTTACATATGCAAATAATTATAAAAATCGATTTATGTAAATTTCTTTAACACTTTCATACACAAACTCAAACACTCTCATATGAGAATCACAAAGTCGAAAACATTGTCACAATTACAAGCAAAACCCAGTAGTTGGGAATAGCAGACCCGAATTAATTGTTTAAATTTTGGTTCACTTATTATAATCACAATTTCCATTCAAATACTAACGTCCAATACAGTCTGCATTAAAGTAGATCTGGATCAAAGTGTGAAGACACCTTGGAGTAGGTACTGATTGATTACTTGATAGAAAATATGGCAGTTTGTACAAATATAGATTATTAAAGGACTAAGCAGTAAGAACCGATTCTAAACGCGAACTAAAATAAGTTGTGTTTGGCTATATAGTTATGAAATTTGCCTCAATGGCCAAACAATAGATCCGTTCATTGGCATTTTGCATAATTGATTATACCCTACACCGCTATAGTAGGGAGGATATTATATGTTTGTAACATCCTAAAATATTGGTTCTGCAACCATCTTAAAGCATACCAATCAGCCCTGAATCACTTTCAGAGCTATGTTCGTCCGTCTGCTGTCCACCTGTTTGTGTGTCCATGTCCGCAAGTTACAGATCGCAGTTTTTAAGGACGAACGCTATTATATGTTTGTAACATCCTAAAACATTGGTCCTCCAACCACCTTAAAGCATACTAATAGGCCCAGAATCACTTTCAGAGCTATGTCCGTCCGTCTGCTGTCCATCTGTCTGTGTGTCCATGTACGCTATTGAAAATGGCTGAAATTAGTCCATTATTTCGCCTAGCCCTCATGCAACCGTACCCTCAGTAGGGCCTATGGACTTATAATTACGTTTAGTGTTGTTAAACCACAACTATCACGTGCGTCCCAAAGTGACCTTTCCAAATAGCAAGTCGAGAGAAAGTTCAACATTTTGCGCTGCGGTCTACGGGTTCCCGTGGGAAAGATCTTATGCGCACGATAGTGACCACATGGGAGGAGCTAGACAGTTACAATTTTGTATAGATATTTTCAATTGATTAGGTTGGTATTAATAATAACAAAACCATAGATCCATAAATATCAAAGTTTATTTATAAGGAAACAATCCTTTGCGGCAATGATCTGAAGGTGGCTATATAAGATTGGACATGGTCGATTAAAACATTATTATATCTGTTGATAGTTTGCTGGGACCATTTAATAATTGTTATATTTATACGCCTTATAAGGTTGGATATAAACGATTCAATGTAGTAGTTTAATTTTTGTAAAAAAGGCGCTAAACAAATAAAAGGATACATTGGCACCTTGTACAACTGTTGGTATAGACTAGCATATGTAGACATAATTGAATGTGCAGGAGAAAAAATAATATAAATAAATAAAATAAAAATAAATGAGATCAAAAAATTAAAATACAGTCTAGCAATTTTTAAACAGGAAAAAAATCACTATAAAATTTAATGTTTCAAAAAGGACAATTCAACCATATATAGAAACTTTGAGTGAAAGTAACCCAGTGAAAAATATATTTTGATAAAAATGTAAAAGGACACATTTTTAACTTATATTTAAACATCATTTTCATTTCCTATTGGGTGTTGTTAGCAAGATACATTTCTGTAAGGCTAGTATAAGTAAAGATCAAACAACTGTATGTTCAGAATGTTAAATTTCTTCGGTTATCAGATAATGTTTGCTGGGTAACAATAATACAACACACAAAACACACCATTAAGTATAATGCCAATAACCTTGTTTCAAACTGCACAAAAAATGGGGTTGATAAACATCGATTTGACTACATTCCACTCATAGTATTTGGTCAACAATTGAAAAAGTTTAATTAATAATACAACTCTCTACAATTCCTCAAGTCCATTCTCTCTTTACCTTACGGCTTTAATAAAATACATGCCATGTTTAAAACTGATTTTTCTCTTCACGTTATTTTGTATGAGGAGACAAGTTTAAGTCGATAAAAAGAAACAATCTGATAACTGGCCATAATGAATTCTATAGGAAGCAAAAGTTTGATTTATAAATTAAATAAGAAAAGAAAATTTCTTAATTGAATTAAATTTAACAACATTATATTGCTAGTTACAACAAAAAATAAAGCGATAAAAGAAGAAAAAAGCACGATAAAAAGTAAAACTTAACCAATGTCACCATTTGTCAGCTGTTATAAAAAATAAGTTGTTAAAGTACAATAAAAAAATATAAGTCAAACTTGGGAACGCTAAATGTGCGTTGGCAGACACTTACAATCGAAGATGACTAGACTTAAGATCTGACTAAAGCTTAGAATTTAAATTAGACTATAGACTAGACTATAGACTAGACTATAGACTAGACTATAGACTAGACTATAGACTAGACTATAGACTAGACTATAGACTAGACTATAGACTAGACTATAGACTAGACTATAGACTAGACTATAGACTAGACTATAGACTAGACTATAGACTAGACTATAGACTAGACTATAGACTAGACTATAGACTAGACTACAGACTAGACTACAGACTAGACTACAGACTAGACTACAGACTAGACTATATACTAGACTAAAGAATGAACTATAGACTAGACTATAGACTAGACTAGACTATATACTAGACTAAAGAATGAACTATAGACTATATAATGAACTATAGACTAGACTATAGATTATAATAAAGATTAGAATTTAGTCTAGACTATATATTCGACTAGAGGTTCGACTTAAAATTAGACTAAATTGGAATATTAACTAGTCTGTACGGAATATTGTCAACACCATACAGACACGGCGATAGATTAGAGTTTAATCAAAAAGATTACAGTCAAAACTGTAGACTTTACTTTAGTAAAACTATAGTCAAGACCTTCTTACTGGTTGTAGGGTGCAAAAAGTTTTTTTTTGTCAAAATAAAAAGTTTAAAGAACTTTGTCGCCTGGCATACAATATGGCATATTTGTTAGTTACTTAAATCGTCTAACATTTGACTTCCCTATTTAAGGACTTTCATTTTGTTCTTCTTGTATTCTACTCACAGAAAACAGCCCACCACCGACCGACTCAAACAAATTCTTAATGATAAAATTCCTTATTGTATTGTTGTTGAAAACAGTTTTAAATACTTTAAACTGGGCACTTTTGCTTTCTGACTTTTCACTTTGTCTTCTACGTGTATATAAGTAACATAAGTGTGTATGTGTGTATAGCAAGTAAAATATTTGAACATTTTATAAATATACACACCCACTCCTAGATAAAATTTAACAAAAAGATTTTGTTTGAAACAATTTTTTGTTGGTCGTTGGTTTTTTCTCTGTGTGTGATGTCTGGCAAAGTTTAGTTTTTTTTTGTTTGTTACTTTTGCTCTTTTATACACTTTCGAACATGTTGGCAGTTACAACCACTTAAAATGTTCATCTCTCTCTTTTTTCCACAAAAACGTTTGTGTGTGAGAATTTATATTTTGTATAGAAAATGTTGGTGAATATTTTTACCAAAAGTGGAAAATAAAACAAAGCATCAACAGTATCATAGATTTTGGGACTCCTTATTGAAGAAGAAAGTGTTTGTTGTGTATACGTTTTGTTGTTATTGCTCTTGTTTGGCATTTGCCACACGCATTTGCCTCCTTCCTACGATTCTTTGGTTTTTCATTCATTCACCAGCTGGAATTATCTCACGTCGTTGTATGAGGTTTTTTATTGCATCAAGTTCAAAAGTTCGGAATTTTGCCAACAATTTAAGAAGTTGTTTATATTGTACGAGTAATAAAGCTTCCCCTTCAATTCCCCCCACATACTCAATCACTTACACAACAACTGAAAACAATAGAAACAACGTGGTAAGGATATTTGTATTGCATATAGAAAACTACAGCAACAACAATATATAATAAAATAAAAGTACATTAAAAGTGTTGTATTTAATGGCATTTATGAGGACAGATTTCTCAAATGTTTATGGTAATAAAGTTTAAAGAGTTAATACGGAAATAAAAAGAACGATTGATAAATAAACAATATAAATTTAAAGTGGTTGGTGTTTTTATGGTTAATTTTCTAAAACGTTTCAATTCTCAGCCAAATACTTATGCTCAAAACCGAAATTTTTGATAAATGTGAGACATTGGTCCCAAATCGGATATTATGGTCAAGCTTAACATTGGAGGAAACCCCCACGTGGATCCATTGTCATACATTTCGTCTACAATGGGAGACAAAATGGGTCTGGGGATCTACATTAAAAATCGAAATATATTACAACTCTTCCCAATACAATCTTTTATAGGGAAGTTCATGCTGTCATGGAATATTATAAATAGATTAGATTGAACTGATTTGCTGCTGCGATCTTGGCAGTTTTCATTTACTCCTTTGTGTTTATGCTTCCCTGAGAGAGATTTGCTTGTTTTTTTAATAACTTTAAAAAATGTAGAGACTCATATTACTGTCAAATTTTTCATCCGTATTTTCTCTCAATGCCTTATGGTTTCATTACATATTGCTCTTGTTCTTTTCTACACAACATTTTGACAGATCATAATACTTATGTGCTTGTGTGAAGGGGGCTTAAATACTGTATTGAACTGTAAAATGACCTAAGCCAGTGTAGTTCATGCTGACGTACGTACTCCAGTGAAACGCTGGAACTCTTTCTTTGTCATTGCCAGGTTTTTATCTAATTAGATTCAAATAACTCGGGAGTTTTGCTGCCACAACTATGTAAAAATGTACAAATAGATTCACACCAATGTAAAGTTATTCGACCGGGACTGTAAACATTGGAATACTTTCAGGCTTTCATCGAAATGAGGTGTTTTATTAGGAACAGAGAATGAAAGCGTTGTAGATAGTGAAACACTCGAACACTCGAATATCGAAATACGTTTCAAATATTTTGGAAACATATGTTTGAAATTTTTAAGGAACAGAGTCCAAGTAACTGAGTTTCTTATAAAAATTTTCATAAGTCTCTGTATAAGGGATTTTCCATTAAAAAGAGCGTACAAGTAGCTCTATAGTAGTCAACATGTATATTTTCTCTTTTCAACCTATTGTTGAAGGAAGACATTTAATGACCAAAATCTGTTTGTTTTTTAGATGTTTTGAGTCCAAAGTTCGTTCTGGAATTCGGTAATCAATTTCCTTGTTGAAGTAGGCAGCTCCATTAGTATAGTAGATGATGCCTTATACATTTTCATCCACTGAATAGACTTGACAACGGTCTTCCATCGCCCCTGAATCCTTCAATGAAGAACTCAGGTGGCAATTTTTGTACATGGATTGGGCCGGCCCATGTACAAGAAGTTTGCTGAAGTACTCGAGCTATCCAAGTTAAGCAATCCCGTTGCTTAACTTTCAAGATGCACCTAGAGACGTAACCGGTGGACCGAAGTACGAATCCATCAAATAAGCCGAGATTTTGTTCTTACTCACAGGGACACACAGCGGTAATTCTGATATGAACAGAGTATACTCTGAACAAGGAAGGACAAGGAAGGAAAATTCAATGGTATAATTTGTATATGATACCTTTCATCCATCATCATACAACCCAGCACACATCTCATTTATACGACACATTCATGAGAGAAAAACATGCAACACATTCATTAAAGGTAGACGGGTGGGGTGAGGCCCGCCGTACCTCACATTCATCCCGGACCATATACAATTAATACCAAATCATTTCCAACGCTTAGTCTTACAGTCACTCCTCTTTCCGAACTTATCCCGAACATTATCGAGTTTACCTTACATCAGTCTTTTAACCGCAACCACTACTTGTATCCTGAAAGAACCTCAATCAACTGACCAGCCATGGCATAGTCCAGGGTGCAACTGGCCACCCGTAGTACCAGATTATGCAGTGCTCTGGTTCGACCTCTTTTCAATCTATGCAAGGACTAAGCCAGGCAGTAGACTGTAACCAATTTATAGTCCCGGCCAGACTAGAGGTATTGGAAATTCCCTCTATTCCCCGGGATTGCAATAACACCAAGGTGGAGGTTTCACCAAGGTAATATACCCCTGGGGGAAGTAGAGAGTTATGCATCCTTTTTATCCTTAATATTCAAATTTGAAAAACTCCTTCAGATTTTGAAGATTTTTTGCTACTTTCCCAGTTTGCTATATTGCCATTACGAAGTGGCACTTCCAAAACTAATGTGCTCGTCAAAGGGTTTTTGTGTTTTGATAAATGATATTTATACAAAATATATGTCACTTCTTTAAAACTAACAAACTCTTAGATCTATACTAAAATCGTGTTTAATTTTCACAAAACTCATTTTTCAAACAAGTTTTTCGTCGCTTCAAACAATTGTCTTTAAAATAAATACAGTCGACTCTTTTACTAAAGATTAATGGAATATACAGATTTTAAAAATGTAAATGAAATTTAGCTCTTCAACAGGAGCTTAAAGGATGTTTTAAAACAAACTCATACACAGACAAATAACAATTCTGTATAAAGAAAAGCAAAACAAACGTTTTGAAAAGGAAAACAAAAGTCTTTGCATAAACAGAAAATGTTGCAATGAAAAGCAAACAACCACCACCAACAACAACAAAGGAAGATAGATGGATGGATGGTTTGTTGGCTGGTTGGAATACTACTATGAGTATTTGGTCAGTTTGACTTTTAGAATGAGTGACTCTGCCGTCATCACCATAAACGAGTAATAAAAGACTTTGGAAAGCAAAAACAATGTGATGGAGAGTTACTGTAAGAGTCCTTATAGGCTTAAATGGAAATGAGCCTTACGTATGAATAACTTTATATATGTGTATGTATAGTAACGTTAATGTGACTATATATCCTTTGTATACATATTAAACATGCTTACATATGTACAGACATACATAGTATGCTTGTATGTACATTGTACATAAGTATGTATATAAATAATAATAAGCCTTTGTTTTGTAGATTTTATTAAAGTCAATGTTCTTTTTGAAGTTGCCTGTCAAAAACTGCATAACGGAAAACCCCTGCAATCTAGCGAAGAGTTGTCGTGTTTTTTCCAACTGTTTTACTACGAGTGTATTTATTTTTGAATCATTTGAACTTTTTGTATTATTTTAATGCACCGAAATCGATGTAATACGATTCATGAGCAAAAATTGTTTTACAATACCCTAATAGGGAATTCAGCGAAGATGTTAGTTAGAAGTAAATACTGGGGGATACCTAAGAGTAAAAGTTGTGCAACAATACTGCAGTAGTAATGTACATGATGCTAGGGAGTAAGTGTGGCCATAAGCGTGTTAAGTAAACCAAAGCTTTTGAAACATATGTGGACATTTCTTCAATTGAAATCCATACATATAAGAGACACTCATAACCGAACCTATTATAAGTCGTCTTAGTTGAGTTGTAGGCTATAAAACACATACCAGACGTGTCTTATCGCATACCGGAAACTGAAACCCTCCATCTACTTTTTGCTACTGTGATGAAAACCGATCTGGATATAAACATTAAAAACTCGGAAACCAAAAGATACTATCGTCTACTAAATCAAAACACTAGCTTCTCGAAGGAAGTCCATGCTGTCACGGAATGTCTAAAATAGAAGACTTTGTAAAAATAATTGTAGGAGAGTATGGAAAGAAAGAACTAAAGAAGGAAAAAAGAATGAAATAAATTAAGAAAAGAAGAATGACGTAGTGTGTGTCTGAGAATTTTTGATATCATAAATGTTTCCATGTCTAAACTGTTACAGAGATCGGTAGATCAATTCGTCAAGCATAGTTACATTTAATAAACAGTAACCAATAGCGACTAAAATATTAGTTTTTCGTGAATTCATACAGAGTCACAACGATTTAAAGCTTGAGCAAATATAGTCATACGATCAATGATCCTGAGTTCAGCATAGTTTCCAGTAAGCTCGGCATTCTTTCAGCTCTCGCCAAAGTGTTGACAGTGTTATTGCTGTATGTAAATCCATGACCCTTGCACCGTCATATCGTCAAGAGACGTCCCGTATTCATGGAATAGTCTAGATGTGGGGTACTTACCAATCAACTAATTTGACTTAATCCGTCATGCGCATGTATCTGGCCAGTTATTTTACGAATTTAACTGTGATTTTAATATATTTCTAATTTGGTTAGGGGTTTGAGTCTCCAGGTACCCTCTACAAATATTGTTAGATATCGTATTATTGTTACTAAAATGGCATATTTTTCATAAAAATGTACTGAAATACATAGTGTATATCGCCAGATACATGCGCTACGTACGTGACTATCGGAACATGTACATTACGGAGGGTTAACATTAATAAATAAATTACACGCATTTATCAATCAACTCCAAAATAAAATGGGTTTTAAACAAAATTGGATTCTTTTCGCATTTTTTTTTTTTTGAAGTCAATAAACAAAATTTCCACAGAAAGTTAACAAATTCTCTTAGTACTACTTTTGAAGTGTTGACAAATGTCATTCTTTTGTAAGTACTTCGTTTTATTTTTGCTGGAATAAAGGTAAAAGTAAAAGTGATTTCTGAATAATAGACATTAATTCTAATCGACATAGGTGTTTACATAATGCCGGAAGAAAATCAATGAAAACTTTAGTGTCACCCATGTATGTCTTTTCATTCATAACTGTACCATAATCACTTATAGGCTGTAGGTAGTAATCACTTTAGGCTGTTTAGTATAGGTACATGTAAAAGTAATTAGTTAAATAGAAATTTCTAAAACCAAAGACGGACCTATATTTTAAGTTTCTAGTTCACAATAGACCCTTCGAACAGCTGGGACATGTGTATGTTTACAAAAAAAAAAAAAAAACCTAGACATGAGTACATTTGTATGTAAGTTAGAGATTTTATGTAAAGGATTTAAACATATTTACATACATACATACATACATACATACATACATACATACATACATACATACATACATACATACATACATACATACATACATACATATGTATGCATTCAAAGCTTCTGTATGTATACATATGTAGTTGTCCATGCAGACGTATAAAATATATAATAATGTATAGTGATTACAATAGAGGAAAAGTGCATGTATAAAAGTGAGTTTTAATGTTGCCTTTATATGTTGCCTATTCGTAGTATATTTAAGTAAAAATCCTTATAGATTGTGTATGCGTGTTAGTTACATACATATGTTTATGTGAGGTTTGTTGTTTGTGGCGAAAGTTCTTTCATTTTACATAAACTAAACACCACAACATTTACATTATACTTAAAACTCTAGAAAAATGTAAACAATCTCAAATACTTATAGTTTTACACTCAGATAGTTAATATTAGAAATTTTTGGTAGGACTTCTTCTAATATGATATATTTTACAGCATTGGAAACTAATACGAGAAATATAAATATCTCTTCTAGTATTAAATTAAAGATTAAACTCGCCAAAAAGTAATAATTAGTTTGAAGAAATTGTCTTGTTTTGTGTTAAAGAAGTTCGAAAACCATATGTCATGGCTAAAAATATAAACATCAATCATAATATATTATTTGTAAATTATTACTAGACTACTTCTAAGTAATGCAGACGGTATGTAGTAGTCATTGAAAAGTAAGTTATTGAGAAAGTATAAGTTATTATCTTCCTACCCACTTACCTATTACTATACTTTTCAATGACTACTACATATCGTAATACTTTAATAACGTCTTTTTAATAATGTTTTATATAATTACTTTCTAATTCATTAGTCAGCATATCCGATAAGATATAGAAGCAGTATACGCTTTTACACACGATTGTGATAATTATTTGCCTTTATCGATATCACCATGTTAAAATAATGACAAGAAATGTTATTATGTAAGTAATTTTTAGCATTTGGTAATAAACATTTTTTCTGGGCTGTTTTTGTTAGGATTTGGCAGTTAAAATTCAATCTTATTTTCAGTGTATTTAAACAAAAATTCATTTAGAAATAGTATTATACTAACACACTCACATATAGTCATTTATATACAGATGCATAAACAATGACAAGCTGCATACAATATGTGACTGTCTAGATGGCTGGTGGTTTCGTTGGTCTCATCTTAGAATGAAATATCAAAATTTTGCCTATTATTAGAGACCATATTTACGACTTCGTACTACTAACTATCAAACACTATACAACCATATGCAACCACGTCCATATTTAAACTTTGTAATACATAGAGAATGAATGACTCGTCTCTAGTAAATGAACGGATATGATGGCTTTTTCGTCTTTTGTTTCCTTTGTAGACCATTTGCATGTGAATAATTGTAAGAGTGTGTGTGTTTATTTGTATGAGAATGTTGCATATATGTTTATACTAGAACTACAACAACATGTGTGAATAGTTGTTGTTGTTATTGTTATACATTTTTATTGAAGTGCCAGCTAAATTCGCATAAAATGAAAACACGCTGTCTACAACGTTTTCTACAAGTTTTAAAACTTTGTTGTTGCCATTTTTTGTTCGTTCTGTGATATTTTCGTTTTTGTATGTATTTTCATCATATTGCTGTTGCTGGCCACTAGTGTTGTTCTTACTGTTGTTGTCTGGTATTCCACTACATGCAAGTAGCTGAGGTTTAGGTTCTATTCTATTTTGTCGATGTAATGTATTGTTTGGTTCTTTAGGAAAAAAATTTAAGTAAGAAAGAAAAAACTCTGTTAACTGCCAGACAATGGCATACAAAAGCTCATGTAAAATAAGGATTTAATGCCGACTTGCAACATTTTACGACCATGGACACATTGCTCTAGAAACTATGTAAATTAATGTACAAGTACTAATACAAAAAAATATAAAAGAAAAATTGTTAAAAAAATATACGAAAATACTTACATACTCACACTCTTTATATATTTGTATATACTACATGCATAAGTATTCCATTTAAAGTACCGGAAACTAAAGTAAAATTAACAAAATGTTTTACAAACCGTGGATTGTGGGTTCCAACATTATATATACATACCTACATATATAGTATGATTGCATGTTAGTGTGTATGTGTATTCTCAAGTTTCGTTTAAATTGTAATATAACAAATCAAATGGGATTTTAGGAAACTTTTTACGGTATTATCTACTTAAATAGTTTGCAATAAAAACAAACTTTGTTTTACAATTGAAAAATTTGCACAAAACTTAAACGAAAACTAAAATAGTCAACAAATTCCTAAGTATTGCCAAGGCATTTTGTATAAGTCTTTCCTTTCTCTGTTTCGTTTTTATAGTTGTAAAAAGTTGTTTAATCACTTTAAAAAATCCTTAAACAATTTGGCCTTAGGTTAAGGATTTCTTTAAAACTTGAACAAACCTGCGGGCTTCGCTATCTAATCGTAATACAAATAAAAATGTACCAAAATGTCTCTCATATAGAATATTATTGATTAAGCACTGTGAATATTTAGTTTCTATACTCTTAAAGTATCATTTGGAAAAAAAACTATACATCACAGATATAATTCATATTTGTTTGTATTTATTTTGTTCCGAAAAAATTATGCTTTCAATTTACCCAATTTTGATCCTATAGTTTGTCTTAGAACACGGATTCCAAAAAATATACCAATAGCTTATTTTGCGTGAGAAAATAAACAATTTTTCAAATTTTATAAAAAATGACTCAATGAGTTTAAATATCCTTTTACACCCAAAATACTCATCTACAGCCAAAAAGGCGTGTAAGTAAGTAATTTTGAAAGATGGGTCTAAAATATTGTATTATGGCTATTAGTAAAAAGTTATAAAAGGTACCAAAATCTCATTTGTTACACATTTTTACCCTTTAAAAGTACGAATTTGGAAAAAGTACCAGACATCCATCTGCTCTTTTTAAAAGTAAAAGTAGATGTTGTTAAAATTATTCTCGTATTACTAATATTGTGTAAGATAATTAGGAAACCCAATTTTCCCCTTTTTCACCTCCAAATATACAAATATCCAAAAATTCATTGTTAGTGGATCTAAATATCCAAAATATTAAACGAAAAACTACCAAAAAGTCCCATTTTATAGATTTTTACTTACTCTGGACCAGGCGCGCATCCACGGGAGAGGTGGACAGGAATGTCGAGAGTTTTATGTGAGCACTTGCCCTGACGGTCGTATCCCATGTTGATCTTTTTTAACCACTGGGTAGACTTGAGAACGGTCAACCATCGCCTCTTTGTTCTTCAATGAAGAACGCCGGTTGCAATTGGTTCTGACCGGTCCATGCACAAGTACTTTGCTGTAGTACTCCAGCTATCTAATCTCTTGACCATTGGATGGCCTCTGTTGATTCTGCAAAAGCTCCATAGACGTAATCGGTAGACCAAAGTATGATCATCAATAAGCCATAGACTTTATTCTTACTCACAGGGACACACTGTGGTAATTCTGATATGAACAGAGTAAACCCTGAACATATCTGGACAAGAAAGGAAAATTCAATGGTATCAAATGTATATGATACCTTTCATCCATCATCATTCAACCCAGCACACATCTCATTTATACGACACATTCATAAGAGAAAAACATACGATACATTCATTAGGTAGACGGGTGGGGTAAGGCCCGCCGAACCTGCGGGCAACTGGCCACCCGTAGTACCAGATTTTGCGGTGCACTAGTTTAACCTCTGGCAATCTATGCAAGGACTAACCCCAAACCCCATCTCCCCAAAAAACGACAATTATTTATACAAAATATTAAAATGTGAATATAAGTAAAAAGAGCCTTATTTTTTAGGGGCTGGAGAACTTTAAATCAAGTTTCTTTCAAATCGAAAAAGGTAAGATACAAAACGCGTTCAAAATTTTTTGAAATGTCCCAATACATTTAAAATTTTACTTCAAACAAGTGACATTCTAAATTTAGTACCCTATAATACAGATATCACAGACAAAATAATTGATAAGAAACTAAAATGAAATATCAAGCCGAAGATTTAGAATAAACAAGAGTTTTGACCGTAGCCGTTTACAAAGAACGTCCAGCAATGAATACTATAAAATTTGTTACAGACAATGTTGTTACTAGAAAAATGATCTTGGTCGTGGTCAAAATAGGAGACAGACGGCAGTAATGATATCCAATATAAAACGGGATATTAAAATATACTACCGTCATTCTAACCACTACGCTAGCTTCCTGGCTTCAGTCCGTGCTATAGGAATAAATATAATAAAAACGAAGGTCTATTGAGTGACCCTAAAGAGAGCATGCCGAAACAAATTAGTCTTCGCAACACTTTTTCTGTTATTGACAGATCTTTGTGGAAATTAGACCCAAATATCATAGGAGTGATGCTATTGCGGATATTATATCCCACACAATATTGGTTGATAATTCCCCTCATAGATCACTATAAAACTTTCATAAAAACTATAATAAGCCTCTTAAAACTACAATACATGTGACGTATGATTATTACAAATGTATATTAATATTCTTCATACGTACTGTAGTAGTCTAAAAAAATATTCGCAAAATTGTAATACTTATGATTTTAACTATTTGCTATTTAATCAAATTACATACTCCAAAAAATTTCCTTTTTTTCTCATTACATTGAAAAATCCTTTAACTTTCTTTAAATCTTTTTTTTTTTAAATTCTACATATGTATATATAGTTTTTATTTGCTTATTCTATTTTTACTGTCGTACAAAAAAAAAAAATATTTTTATTACTATAAAAATGGAAAATTTTTATAGTTTTTCATTTTTTTTGTTTGTTTTGTAGCTGTTGTACGAGTATGACTGGCATTGTTTGTGTGGAAGTGTAATAAAAGCCATTTTATTACTTTTATATGATGTTTACAAATGAATATTGTTATTGAGAATATTTATGTAAAAGTGTGTTATATTGTGTTTGTTATGAAAGTTTTATTAATGAAACTTATTTTTAGTTATTTTTATGTACATATACAAATATTTACTAAAAGCTGATTATTTTTAAATTTAATTAAAACCCTGCTTATAGGGAACTTTTTGGCAAGGATAACACTAACGCCGTTTCGGTAGGCGTTAAATCCTCAGATTCATTCTTTAAAATGCTAAAACTAAATATGTATGTAGAGGATTTCTTTGAATGATAATTTTAATGTAATGACAGGACACAAGGCGCTGGACAGTTAAGTAGCTTTTTGGTGCCCTTTTAAGTACAGGATTAGGGAATTTGTATTCTATTGAGCTATCTGGGTCGTGATTAAATAACTTGTTTTCTCACTTCACACTATATCTGACAAGTGGAGTGTTTGGCATCCTTTTTGACTCTACTTAACTGTTTGCGCGGAGCAATCTACCATATTAACCAAAAGAACCATCCAGCATTATTCCAAATGGATTTTTTTGTTCAAACTTTTAATTCATTCACTTGTTGCACTGAACAGTTTTGATATAACCGATTATTTCTTAGTGCCATGGTACACAAATGATGGAAAGCTTGCCTCTGGGAAAATAATCAGTTAATTTTAGTCTGAGAGCTGGTAATTAGATAAACGGTACAAAAGTCTTAGTACTATCTATTTAGAAAAGGTTTGTTTGTGTAAAGCCTTTTAATGATTCTAGTAAATTTATCTTAAGTCAAAAGCCTTTCATTCGGCTTATACAAAATATCAATAGAGGGAATACTAGTAATGTTTCCAGATTAAAGCGCTCGTGGATATACCCAAGCAAGAAGTCCAACTGTTTTTTAAACCATAATTTTGTCTAATCACGCTTTTTAAAGGCAAGTGTAACAAGAGCAACTAAGAGCCCATTTTGTACGTACGGTTCTTCTACAAAGCTTTTATCACTGATGTGGTTATTTGATCCTATTATTTATTGTTTATTTTATTTTTAGTTCCAAAAGCCAAAGATTAAAGAACATAACGCATTTCAGGAATTTTCATATTCAAAAAAATCTTGATTCATGATCAAATATTAATACACAAATCATTAATGACAATTTGATATGTTTTTATGGCTAAAATTGCAATTTTCGCCTTTATTCAGAGTTTAATTTCTTTCAACTTAATATCAAAACAAATGAAATCCTTTATATAAACAATATCAAGTGATTGTAAATGTTTAACATGTGTATGCCTTTAAGCGCATGCCAAGCAAAAACAAAATACGGAAATAAACCTACAAGTACAAAATACATGCATATTTACAAACACAGTGTATATTATACAAATAAGTTGCTCATTTTTTTGCCTTTTAAAGGAAATAGAACCATAGAACATAGAGAACAAGATTCACAAACACTCCATTGTACATGAATAACGATGATGTCTAGTCTTATGCTACAATTTTGCACCATTCAAAAAGAGGTGTATAAAGACGACTGGAGAAGAAAACTAAGACATAAGTTTTAAAAGTTATTTAGATATTTAGAAATAAGTATGATTTAGTTTAAAAGAAAAAAGTTTTAATTAATAAGTAAATTTTATAGAAATTTAACAAAAATATTGAAATCTTATTGATTTTAGTAAACAAAAAAATTAAAACATTTATTTATAATCAAAAACCTTTTCAATTTACCCTCATAGAATAAATTTAACCCCAAACAACAATTTTCTACCATAAAAATAACACACACACTTAAACAACTGCAAATAAAAGCATACACACACAAAACAAGACAATAGAGAGAAAAAATAAACAAAAACCGGAAGGACGCCATAGTCAACATTTATACAACAACAACGGTAACAAATAATACAAATATAAATTGAATAAAATCACGGTTATATTGTTGTTAAACACACACTGTTACACAAGACACTCACTTAAAACTTACAATCACACACTCTTTCACATAGAGAGAACGAGTAAAATTGTACATATTTGTACATTTGTATGAATGTATGTATGTAGGTAACGTTGTAACGTTGAAATGGAGATGCGCCAAAAATAACTTGAATTATAATTTATTTGAGCTTTTGCTGTTTTTATTCGCTTTATTATTTTTGTTTATTTTGTTTGGGGACATATTTGCATTTTGTTGTTATATTTGTTTTGTTATTGTTATTCTTGCTTGTCGTACAAGAACAATAATGTTAAGTAAAGTGGTATTATAGGACTACAAGGTATTTAGGGAATTGTTTTTTTTTTTTTTTTGCTTTGCGGTGTTGTACAAATAAAGACCGGGTATTTTTTTTATAGAAACCACCGAAAAGATTGGGTAATGCAAATTCTATTGGATTATATTATAAAAGATTCAAAAAAATTACCAAAAATTCGATTATAGTATACGCACAATTGGAACGAATGACGAATTTTTTGGAACGAATATTCGTCGTCAGAAATAGAACACACTTCGGTATAATTCGTCGCACGTAACGAACTATGCGATAGACGAACGACGAACTTATTGGGGAAAATAGTTTTAATACCAATTCCGGTAGCCCGAATTTGCTGAAATGTGGCGGTTGTAAGTAGAGCTAATGTCAATACAATATTATGTTCGAATATTCGAAATTATATTCGAAGATTAGAAGTAATGTTCGAAAAATTTTTTATGCTCTTAAAATAATATATGAGTCACAAAAACTAAAAATAAAATTTACGAAAATTCGAACTTAAGTTCGAAAATTTTTTAAAGTAATTAAAACCAGTTCTCGCAGCCCGAATTGTCTGAAATTTAGCAGTCTGGAATACACTTGATGACACTACAATGCTATGTTGGAATATTTAAAATTAAATTCGAAAATTCGAAATAATGTTCGAAAAAAAAATTGAAGCTGTTAAAATAATCTCAAAATTGGGGATATTCACAAAAATATAATTTTAGTTCTTTTCGAGACCAATTTCTTACATTTTTTAATTTCGAAATAATGTTTGAATAAATTTTAAAGCTGTTAAAATTATCTAAAAAATGGTGGACATTTACAAAAATATAATTTTTGTTCCTTTTTCTTACTTTTTTTCCAAATTTGGAAGAAACAAATTTTAAATCGAATTCGTAGTATGAATAATTTGATTGTGTTCCATTTGACGAATTTACGCAACGAATTTTTGTCGACTAGTTTATCGTGCTATACGAAATTCGTCGTTCGTCCCAATTGTACGTATACCATAATGGTCGATCAATATGAAATCGGAAACACATCATTATTTGAACATGTTTTTGCATTGCGGTATTAGTTTAACATATTTAAAACTTCTTAAAGATAGTTAGAATGGTCATCGATAGACATAAAACAAAGGGAAACAATAGGAATATTTTTCTGCGACATAAATTAAATTCCAAAATTAATATATTTGGGAAATTGTATTTTTATAAAAATGAACGTGTGTTTGTATGTTTGTTTGCTTGGACTTTTTAGACAGCTATGCGGCTGGAGCGATTTTTCTGAAATTTTCACAGTGTGTTCCAAGCGCCACCCTCACATTTAAAATAAGTGTTAAAATCTGCAAGAGTTAGAGTCCTAAAACTTTGTATTGTCAACTTAGACATTATCATGTCTAAATTTTGTCTAAAGCACTTTAGTCTCAATATGATTTTTAAGGAAAAAAGGGCGGCGGCCAAAAGGTAGGTGGCGTGGCACCTACCATATGAAGTAAATACTATTAATTAAATACGTTAGCTTATCTGGGAAACTATTGGAGTTAGAATTTTAAAATTTTGCACAAAGAACTTTAACATCCATGTAAATATTTTGGGTAATAAATTGACGGAGTACCAATGGTGGGCCTTGTATTTCCCATTCGAATTAAATATATAAACATCTTTTATCTGGCAAATAAATAGAAATAACTTCATAAACAATTCTTCGACATTGCTTGTATAGTTTTGAAATGGGGTCGAACAAAACAACCAAATAATTTGGTACTTCGGGTGGCCAGTTGCCCGCCGGACTATCAGTTAAGGTTTCTTCGGGAGCCATGTAGTGACTGTACTGATGCACAGTAAGGTCTATACTTTGGGATAAGTTCAGTTGTGTTGCCTTTGATACCCCCTAAAGAAGTGATACAGGATGAATGTATATATGTGAAATGGATAGGGCCAATTTAAAGTTTTGAAAAATTTCATCAAATTTATTACACTAGTGTATATACATTTATACATTCGTATATAAATAATTTTGGAACTCATTAAGTCGCCCTTTGGCAATAAGTTTTTATTATGTGAAAAAAAAAATTTCAACATAACTTCTAAACTTTTATAAAAATAATTATACAAATTTCCTTTTATATACATTTCTAAACACATTAAAGTTTTCTTTCAACTGATTTCCACATACCTCAAAAGATGTTTTCACATTCCACGTTCTAAATAAAACAATAATCATACTTTTAAATTTAATTAATTCTAGTGAAAACCGAATATGTATTGTTCTCCCATTCAAACAAACAAAATTTAAATTTCTTTCATTCTATCATCATTGTCCTCATCAGTATCAACTTGTCAAATCGTACACACATGCATATATAGTATATACTCACATGATTTCGATTATTTTGCAACCGGGAGTATATGCACTGCTCATACTCATACGCACTGTCGTCTGCCATCGTTTGTGTGTGTGTGTGTCTTGTCTAGCTGCTGCATAAATTTGAAAACGGAATACACTTAAGTACTATTTTTAGCAGTTGTATTAAAATCTTCATGTTTTCGGTGTGAGCCCTGATGCCATGATGGATTTTCATTTGTTAACTGCTAAAGCTGCGTACTCTGCACATTTTATACGAGTTGTCTATTTAAATGATTTCATCATCATCCTATACTGAACGTACTTATGTACAAGGTATTTATGTATAAGTGCTGTATGTCCTGCGGCACAAAATCATGATATTTGCATTTGCATGTTTATATATTAGGTTGGTTTGAAAATAGTATGAATTTGTTGATATTTTGCAAATTTACTTTTTTATAATTAATAGATAAATATTTATGCGTTAAAGAGAGTTAATAGTTTTTCATTTAAGTTTTACTTTTTCCGTATAATTTAGAGATAGTCTAGATAAGAAAGGCCATCTACGTTATATTTTATACAGATCTAGTAATGTATACATAGGTGGAATTGTAAAAAAGCTCTTAAATGATAGGTCATTCCGTAAGTAAGATTCTTTCCCTTTAGAATTTGTTAAAGATTAATTGTCTATGAAAACGTTTGCGAATAGATGCGATATCTAAAATCCTAGATGCTATTAAGCTCAGCTCTATACTTTAGAAAAATGGAGTTTCTACTTTTTTAAATTCTGTCGGCCTGTGTTATTAACCTTTATTCAATTGACTTTGTAACAATACGAAACACGAATAACTACAAATACAGAAAATATAACAATAAAAAAGTGTTGCAAGCATTGTAAATGATTAACACAGAAAATAAATCCGAGTGTATACAAACCTAAGTATATTCAAATATCAAGCTATGTGAAATCGTTGACCCATTTTGCCAATTTTTAATTCCAAACATTTCTGATTAATAGAGAATATTTTGGAATAATTGCTTTTTTTTTTTTTTTTGGTGGACGCTATCGTACCAACGACAAACAGACGGACTGGTCGTCTTAGAATCTTACAAGGTCCCAGAATATATGGAGATCTATAAACAATATTTGAATGTGTTGCACACGAAAAAGATGTTTTTTTTGTGAAATATTTGATAGGTCTGAACATACCTCTTTTAACCCTCCGTCATGCACATGTTCCGATAGTCAAGTACGTAGCGCATGTATCTGGCGAGATAATATATGCATTTCAGTACATTTATATAAAATATATGCCATTTTAGTAACAATATTACGATATCTAACAATATTTGTAGAGGGTACCTTGAGACTCAACCCCCTAACCAAAATAGAAATATATTAAAATCACAGTTAAATTCGTAAAATATCTGGCCAGATACATGCGCATGACGGAGGGTTAATATAATGTCCTATGCAAATCCTTCGACTGAGGATCTTCTAATATGTCTTTAATGGAAGGTCACATTTTAAGCAAAACGTGGTAAACACACTAATGATATGATCTAATATTATATGGCTATTGTAACCATATAAAAATATCATATTATGATCAAATGCTATACATTAATATACTATGAACCGATGTGATCATATAATTATAATAGGTAAGGTTGATAGGAGGATGTATACTACATCAAATCCGAAGAAATACACCTAGGCCACAATCGGACCTGTTGTGCGCTCCTTATCATGAGAAGAAAAGGAAATAAATGAATTATTTTTCAGTGTTCAAAAACTCAGTTTACTTAACGTAATTCCTAAGAATCTTCCAATCAGTGTTAGTCAGGCATGTTATTTCCAGAATAACATCACTTCCAAGATACGTGGTTCTAACTTCTACGAATGACTGGCAGTGGCAATGAAAGTGCTCGAGAATTTCACTGTCCTCTCCACATGCTCTACATATGTCTAAATCCGCACGTCCAATTTTGCATAACTTTACCTGTGTGTACACTCAGAATACGTACTATCATACTAACTTCAGTCTTACTCATTTTGAGAAGATTTTTCGTCTTGCTGTCATCAGGGTCACCCCATAGGATTTTCGTGGTTCTACGCACTGTTTCATTATTGCAAGAGGTCTTATGGGATTCTCTCACACATATTTTTAGTTCCGCTTTTGTTGCGTCGAATGGTTTTGCGTTTGTCAGGTTAACTGCCTCGAGCTCCCTTCCCTTTAAAGCTATTATATTCGCTCTTTCGTTATCGACTACTGTCGAGTGGGCTGGTACCCATATGCTGTGAACCTTACCTCTTGGAGAGTATCCAGTTAAAGCTTTCTTACAATCCAATACGGTCTTAGATTTAGTTCTATCTCCTGATATCGCCCTAATTGCCTTCTGGCTGTCGATAAATATATTTATTCTAATCCAATTTATGCATTCCGTTATTCCTCGTACTTCTGCCTGGAAGCTTGTGTTATGATTTGTTAAACGGTGGTATATTTCTGCTTCTGGAACTTCAATATAGAACCCCAGCCCCACTTTATACCCCAATTTAGAGCCATCCGTGTAACTACGGATTCCTACTGGTATTTGCCCTAATGTTCCGCTTAACCAAGATATTCTATCTGGGATCAGCGTTTCAAAGTTTCCGACATATTCTGTGTCTGGTATACGATCAGTCACGTCCGATGATTGTGTATAACCTTCCAATGTGTCCAGTATACATTGATTACTTGTCCTATAAACGCATTTGACCAGTTCGCCTATTATGATTATACATGATCATATTGTGTTTCAATGAGATCATAATTTTCTTTAAAAGTATATTTATATAACATATAACCATCGACGAATGATGATCTTCCGAGATAAGGCATTGAGTTTATATTAAGTTAAGCTCGTATTGCAAGTGTAATTACATAGTGGTTGTAAAAATAATTATATTTCAGTAAATAATTTCATATATATAATTGCCATACACATAAAAATGGCTGTCGTAACTAAAATATTGCATTTTTGGCAGCGTGTAAAGAATTATGCGAACTGAATATTTATATAGACAACTAAGCGACACCTCTTCTATTGCACTCTTAAAATTTGGACCCAAGTTATTCAAATATATGCTACAAGGTACTTAAATATACTGAATATAACTTTAATACGAATATTTCAGATTACTATAAGAGTGTTGTATTTGATTCACTTGTTTATTTATGGTGCTGCTTGCTCATATTAGTGCCTGTCTATGAATGGTACCATACATAGATATATTTTTTTCATTTCGTATTGCGCGTATTTGTGGCATTTGCATTTCAATTTAAATTCACTTGTGTTTCAGTTCTGGGTCTTTTCCTTTACTCCACAGTCAACATTATTTCATTTAAAGTATACCACCATTCAAAGTGGGTGGCTCATCGATGAAATAAATCATTCTGTGACTATGAGTGTGTGTTTGTGAACTGGTTGTGCGTAAATATTTTCAACCACTCGTATTTTATATTGAAATATGTGAATGTTATGTAGGGCTCCCCTCTGTCTCTCAGTGGAAAAAGGAACAAAACAAAAAAAATATAAAACACACATACATACTTATAAATACAGTTAAAACTTTAGCAATCATTCACCGTCTGTTTGGTAGTCTCATTTAAATCACATTTCCATTTCCGTATTTGTGTAACCCCCCCTGTTAGCAGATACTCATGTACAAACACATACATACATATAAACATTTTTCCAACCGAGTTAAGCCATCATTTTGAGTAATGTCAATTAGATTGATTTGATCAGCGAAAATATGTGATTTATCAGTTGCCCTCCCTTCCTGCAACAAATAAAGTTACTGGTGGATTTTATATTGTACATACATATGTATATTTGAAAAGGAAATATAGCCTTCAATATAAACAGACTATTAAATGTTTTACACCTACAATTTTTTCTGAGGTATTTTTTTCTTTAGCATACAATTCATTTCAATTCAATGTTTTATGTGGCATAAGATACGTTTGCATAAATAATGTTGATTTCATTTTTTATTTAATTTTTTTGCTTTACGAATTTGTTCAAATATTTCTACCTACAAACATACGTATACAGATACGTATGTACCCAGCAAAAACTTATGAGCTTTAAAGCTAAAAAGCCGCTTTTCACTACTTATTTATTAGCATTTTAACTCATTATTTTAACACTGTAATGAGTCATCTCTGATGATATTGCAGGCAAGTACTTACTTACCAAGCTTGCTTACAAATAATGTGGTGAATATGTACTTACAACTCAGTACTTACAACAACAGAAAAAGTTGTTTTGTTTTAAAGAAAATGAACCTATGAACAGAAATAGAATTTTCTTTATGTGTATGTAAACACATATAATTGCGCGCGATTCATGTGCAAATAAAACTACAAAACATATGTATGTAAGTCATTATAGAAGTACTTAAATGTCATTTAGACGGTAAATAGTTGCCATTGAAAAATAAGTACAAGCCATTGTCGAGTTTATGCTGGGTATGAATGAGTATGTATGTTTGTATAGTACTTCTTCTTTGCAACTTGTTGTCGAAGATTTTGAAAGATAGATTGTGACGTTTATCTTCATTTTTTCCTCATCAATCAGTGTTTGGTATTTGTTGGAGTGTTTACGTGTTTGAATGTCAATATTTTTCTTCAGGCTTTATAACTAAGAGTTTCCTTTTCATTAACAGTTCATTGAAATCCCCTTGGGTCTCACTCAAAAGTATATGATGCCAAATGACTAGTAAAAAATGCTGAATAATTTGTTGCAACTTTTATGAATAAAATATTCATTAAAGTGGAATATTTTTTATGGTAAATTTAAATTTTCGAAATTTTTAAAGAATTTATTCCAAGAAACTCCAAATCTTGCGGGATATACATATATAAAAATAGTTAAATATAATTCAAATGTAACTTCCTTTCTTCCATGGTGTTAAAGAATGATGGGACGAAAATAGTCCCTGGAAAAAAAAGGTGCAGAATTTTAACCAGACCATTTCAGGGAACTTTGTGGTATGCAATTGAAAATGACCTAGTATAGTAGTTTAATCTGATGCAAAACGATTTACCTGGGATACTGTTCACCTTAGAATTCGAAACTTGCTGGTTTTGCTCCTCTCGTTAATATCTAAAAAAACAGTTCTAATAGCAAATGAATCCATATGTTGCCAGAAAAAGAAACAGCCAAACCAAGGAAACGTTTTCTTCTGTTTAATTTTATCGCATAAAAAAATTTTAAATTCCTTTTGAAATTAAATCTCAGACAATTCCCACAATTCAAAAGCCTTTAATTAATCTGCAAATATTTATATACATAAGTATATTCTTAATTAATTTGACATATTTTAACAAAATTTTCCCACATTTATACATTTGTTATTTATTTAATTTTTTTTTTTGCACCGTAACACATTTGTTTTTCGAATAAAAATGTAACGTAATTTTTCAAAATATTCACACAATACAACACAACTTTAACACCCGAAAAAAAAACACACGATGAAATATGTTTGAATATCAAGTCAAATAAATAAACTCCCAAAAAATATATATTTACAAACGAATATTTTTCAAATAGCAAAAGGTTCATGTTATTAATGTGTAACAGTACTGGAAGTTGTATTTTGTTTAGGCATAAATGGGGAAAAAATAAATAACAACGAAACACTTGAGGGTGTCATATAAAACAAATAAAATAAATCAAAACAAATGAAATGAAATCGCAACAAAACGACAAAAAACAAACACTTACAAATCAAACCAACACTCTTTTATAAATACATACATGCATGCATATAAGCTAAGTATATAAACACATAGTTCTTAGAGACAAATTCATACGTGCAACATGCCCCAACAATAACAATAATAAATACGAGTCATAATATCAAGTACACAAGTATTTATTCAAGTACATACAATATGTATTAATATTATTAAGTATACGTCATGTTTACCCCCAAAGCACAAAGCGCATAACAATGTGACCAAATAGAATTTTAATTAATAAATATTGTGAAAAAAATGTGAAAAAATGATTCAACTAACTTTTGCACTGGGCTATAGTCAAGACTATAGACTGGGCTATAGTCAAGACTATAGACTGGGCTATAGTCAAGACTATAGACTGGGCTATAGTCAAGACTATAGACTCAAGAATATAGACTAACCTATAGTGAAAACTATAGACTAAGCTATAGTCAAGAATATAGACTAACCTATAGTCAAGACTATAGACTAACATATAGTCAAGACTATAGACTAACCTATAGTCAAGACTATAGACTAACCTACAGTCAAGACTATAGACTAACCTATAGTCAAGACTATAGACTAACCTACAGTCAAGACTATAGACTAAGCTATAGTCAAGACTATAGACTAAGCTATAGTCCAGACTATAGACTAAGTTATAGTCAAGACTATAGACTAAGCTTTAGTCAAGACTTTATACTAAGCTATTGTCAAGACTATAGACTAAGCTATTGCCAAGACTATAGACTAATCTATAGTCAAGACTATCGACTAAGCTATAGTCAAGACTATCGACTAAGCTATAGTCAAGACCATAGACTAAGCTATAGTCAAGACTATAGAGTAAGCTATAGCCAAGACTATAGACTATGCTATAGCCAAGACTATAGACTAAGCTATAGTCAAGACTATAGACTAAGCTATAGTCAAGACTATAGACTAAGTTATGGTCAAGACTATAGACTAAGCTATAATCAAGACTATAGGCTATGCTATAGTCAAGACTATAGACTAAGCTATAGTCAAGACTATAGACTAAGCTATAGTCAAGACTATAGACTAAGCTATAGTCAAGACTATAGACTAAGCTATAGTCAAGACTATAGCTATAGTCAAAACTGTAGACTTCGCTATATTCAAGACTATATATTAAACTTAAGACTATAAACTGGGCTATAGGCAAGACTATAGATTGGGCTATAGTCAAGACTATAGACTGGGCTATAATCAGTATTATAAACTGGGCTATAGTCAAGACTACAGACTTGGCTATAGACAAGACTAAAGACTGGGCTATAGCCAAGACTATAGACCGGGCTGTAGTCATACCTATAGACTGGGTTATAGTCAATACTATAGACTGTGCTGTTGTCAAAACTATAGACTGTGCTATAGTCAAGACTATATTATTGGCTATAGTCAAGACTATATAATTGGCTATAGTCAAGACTATATAATTGGTTTTAAATACTATACCGGTCTATAGATAAGTACACAAGCTGGTCACATTCTGCCGAAATTTTTTGAATTTACATACAAACATGCAAAAATAAATATAAAAGAAAAATCATCAAAAAAGGAGTGCCTGTTGCCTTAATAACAATAAAAATATTACAAGGATATTTTTCCTCTCAATGACAAGTCTAAAAAATTAAATAAAAGTTTATAAATTTTCGCAATTTTTTTTTAAATATTCAGAGCTAAATAGAGAAAAAACTTTCTTCTATTTGACCTTGACTAACAAAGTGAATAATATATGACTGGCTGTCTAACCTAAAAAACATATTATTTATTTCATATAATCTAAAATACCAAAATGATCCTTATACCAAGATATAAGATGTTGTATTTGTATAGTCAATGAAAATTTTGAGATTTGTCAAAATGTCTTATTTTGGCACATTTGCAGCGTTTAACACTTATAAATTTTATTTATATAAAACAAACCAAAAAAAAAAAAATAAAATTACAAATTAATACCGTCTAAAAAGAAATCCATTCAATTTCAAATGAATTATTTGTACGGGTTGGGTTTTATTGTTTTTTGTTTTCTTAAAATTTAACTTTGACTTCAAGTTTGTTGTTTAGATTTTTAATGATTGATATTGAAATGTCACGCAGACGCGCATGTGGTTAATGTAAATGTCTGTAATTCCTTTTCATTATATTTTATTCGCATTTACAAATATAAAATTTAACAAGTATGTGTGAGCGGGAATGTCTCATAAGCCTTTAGGCACTGCTGCGGGTGTAATCACTCATTCAGTGTGTTCACATCCACTTACAATTTTTTTTTTATACACATACTTGAATACATACATATGTAAGTATTGAAAATAAAATAAAATTTTACTAAAAGCCATATATTTTTATGTCACACATATTTATTTTGTTTTTTTTTTTTTACATATTTACATACCTTCATATTTATAGTATATATACTAACGTATTTGTAAATAAGTTGGTATAACGGTATAGAAAATAACAAATTTATTTGCCTCTTTACGACTTTGACAAGCAGTTGACAAATGTTTTCGTTTTACATCAATATGTTTATATGAGTAACTTTACGAAAAGGATATCAAAAAAGTTTTAGAACAAAGCAGAATGTTTATATTTTAGATCTGTAAGTAAGTTATGATGAATATTTAATTTATTCATATATAATTATCGATTATAGGAAAATCAAAAATTTGGTTCCTTGAATCCAAAATGTTTAAACAGAAAAGGGCCATAGACATTTGCAATAGAAAAATAAGAAAAATAAGACATAAGCAATAGAAAAATATGATATCATCTGATCTATTTGAGGCGTGTTCTGGGGAATCGCAGACTCAATGTTTTAGAAATGGTCTTTTTTATGATTCCGACTGTTTCCATTTCTTTGAATTGCTTTAAAGAGAAAATGATTTTATTTGCAGTCAAAGTAATGCTGATGTTTCAGTTAGTGAATTGAAAAGTGGAACGGCACTTATCGTAAGAAAGCTCATGGCTGAAAACTTTTTAAAGACGTTTTGTGGAACTTTTTAAAGATTTTTTTGTGGAATTCATTATAAGACAGACAACGGCAAAGAGTAAAATATTATATTTGAACTGATTTACATTCACAAATATAGATTGATCTTTCAGGAAGACTGTGGTCTTATCTATACCGTAAATTTATGTTCAGCCAAGTAACGACTGATCTCTATATAGTAAAGCCTGATCTCCGTCATTAATATAATTCAAAATGACGTATATTTACTAATTTTTAATCAAGATTTAAGACTGATCTATACCTATTAACTTTAAACTGATCGATGCTTGCTAGAAGACCTTCTTTGAAGATTCATATATATATAAAAGCTATAAAATGATCTTTGTCAAGACTATAGACTAATCTAAACTCAAAAATATAGACTGATCAATATTCACACTGATTTTTAACAAACACTATAGCCTGAACTACTTTGAAGACTAACTTTAAGCTAATATTAATGACAAATATAAAGCTAGAACTATAAAAATAGGTTGTGGGTGGGAGGATAGAGGGAGTAGTGTTTGTGAACATTGGGTTTAAATCTTTTCACATCGAAAGTGACAGTGCGGCTGAAGAATTAATTTCTCCTGTAATGTGTTGTGCGGTCCACTGGCTAATCGACCACAAATGAGTGTGTTCTTGATGACAGTCGTGTGCTGCGTAAAAATATACGGGTATCGGAAATGAGTTCTTTAATACACCCGACGTTGTGACGGTGTTCTATAGAATCAATAGAGTTGGATACCCTACTGTCACTGATAAGTACCTTTGTCCTCCCTTGTACGTCGTCGAGTAACTCCAAAATAAACTTAGAAGCTCCGGCCCATTCATGGGAGTTGTAGTCCATTTTCGTTCGGATATAAGTGGTGTAATTAGAAAGATAATCAGATGGAGTGATATCTTACGTGACACTTAAATGCTTCTTTCGACAGTTGGAAAATGTGTTTAATCCATCGGACATCACACTGTATTTTCATGCCCAGAACATCAAGAGTTTCTGGATCCTTAATATCAACACCACCCATAAATATAAATAAACCAACATTATCTGCCATACGTTTATGTGTTAAAAAAAAGTCGACTCTGTTAAAACGACCCAATTCACAGATTTTTATCAAGTCGTGATTTTGTGATTCATATTACGCCTCATTGCCCCAATCTCTAGAGGGCTTGGCCTATAATTGAATAAATAAGAATGGCAGATATTACTGTAACAGTAATACTGTTATCGGCAAAAAAGTAGATAGAGCTGGAAGTTTGACATAAAAGTTCATGAAGATAAGACGTACGTCAATTAATCTAGAACTCGTTTGATGAGATTCCATTAATAACAACTCGCACAGTGCGATCTCTGAGAAAGTTTGAAATAAATCGAGCGAAGTTATTATCGATACCAAATGCAATAAATTGGCATGAGGAATAACTGGCGGATAAGAGACTAATGTACGGTGTAGTCTATATTTCGCGCTTAGTTCCAAAGAGGAGTGACTGCGGAACTGAGCGTTGGAAATTTGTTGGTGTCCGCTCTTATACCTTGATTAAGTCAGTCGTATGTATTTATCTTTTGAGTGTGTTGGATGAATGAGAAATGTGCAGGATTGAATGGTGATGGATAAAAAATATCTTATAAAAGTGATACCATTGAATTTCTCTTCCTAGTACAAGTATGTTCAGATAAAACTATGTTCTCTGTGAGTAAGAACAAAGTCTTCTACTTATTTGATGGATTCGTTCTTCGGTGCTGTTGCCGACTCAACACAGGCCAACCCATTTGCCTGGTAGTAAACGGAAGTGATGTTTTTGAATCTCGAAAGTTAAGCAATAGAGCGGCAGTGGTCTGAAATAATAAAGCTTATATACTTGAGCAAAGTGCACGTATCGTGGACGAAAATTCCACATAAACTGCCACCTTTGTGTAAAAAGCACAATGGGACGGTGTTCAGTCGTCACACAAGATTACTAATTTCATAAATACTCCAAAGTAACAAGAAGAAAGAACTGTTTAACGATAATAGCAGACAGTCAAAAAACTTTTTGTACACACTGTATATTGAACAAAATATTTGTTTGTTGCATGTTATTTAACATTTGTCTATGTGTGTTTGTTTGTTTGTTCATCTGTGTATAAGTATGTATGTTTCATGTCGTTTTTCATTCCTATAATGAATTTCACGTTATTTTGATAATAAATTTTAATGCCACACTTTTAGTGACATTCTAATAGAGGTAATTTTTATCCGACTCACTCTTCGTTTCCAAACAAAATTTAAATAACGTATTTTATAAGGAAAACTCACGTAGAAAAAGGAGTGAATTTTACAAATTGAATTTGAAATAAATAAATAATGGAAGATTGATGAAAAAAACTAACACACTTTATCTAATGATGTTTTCCATGAAGAGTCTTTTAAACATTTCAGACAAATCGAAGACATTTGAAATAAATAATTTGCAAAGTAAATTTTCTAATAAATATTTTTCAAAATCAAATAATTGGCATGACATTAGACATGCCCATAACGGAATGAAAAAATTAAATGCCTTAATTAGTATTTTTACACTATTTATTAGAGCATTATATCGACATTTCATTAATCAAATAATGTTGCACCAAAAATTGACAGCTTATAACCATATCCACTTTACACATTTTACACCCAATCGAAAACATTTATGGTAATTGCAAACAGGAATAGAACATTGATTGCTTCACGCCACTGATATTTCAATTGGCAACTGTTTATGTCAACTATTTATTGAAATGATTTTTCAATTAAATAAACAACTTAAAACTATTTAAAATCTCCTTAAAAATTAATTACATTTAGAGATTGATGATTAGCGAGCATATGAGTATGTATGTATGTGTGTGTTTGTCTGTGTATGTGCAGTGGAAACTAGTTCAAGCATTGATTGATTTATTGTAATTTTTCCATTAGATGACAACTTAAATTGAAAATTATCCATATGCAATTTTGGCAAATAAATATTATTACGTGTATTTATCATGCGGATCGATTGACCAACCGGCTTTAGTTTAAGCTCCATTTAGGTAATTTTTGCAGCAGTATTTGTGCATCTTTTTTTTCTCAACTTTATGTATTTTAATTTTTTTGTTTAAATAATCCTGCTGTTACAATGCCACTAAACATATTAGTCGAATTGTGACAACATAAATAAATAAAATGCAATAAAAAACACAAAACTGACTAAAAATGCATTTGCTAAAATACATCACAATGACAAACACCTGCTGAGTCAAAAAAATATATGTAGTATTTATGTATAAATATACGAAAATATAATGCACATTATACATTTTTTGATGTGAGACCATATGAAGAACGAATAATATGTTCAGTCAGATAGACGTCCAGCCGGCCATTCAGCAATTTAGCCACTTAGTCAGACCAAGAGACCTCAGTGCGATATTTATTGAGAAAATTATTTAATGTAGTTAACAAAAAGGTGACTTTTAATGATATTATACGACAGATGACTTCTCCTATATATTTATTGAAAAACTACTTTTTATACTACCTATTAGATGATAGGTTCGATTCCTAACAATAACTCTGCTAAAGAAGCTAATAACAGATTCAATATAGGAAGAGTTATTTCGTAAGCGATTTATACTTAAATCTTCTTTAATAATTTCATTTCTTAATTAATTCAGTTTCATATCTTACTTATTTGAAAAATACATTGTAATTCTCATATGTATGTGTGTTTAATGTTAATATTAATGTGTATGTATTTGTATATTAGTGATTTAACTAAGTATTTTATCTGATTTCTGAATTAAATTAAGCTTATTTAAGGATTAATTAAATCTTTTACATTTTTAAATCTCACTTATTTTAATTTCAAATCAAGTAAAATCAAAATTGTGAGATCAGTTTGGCACAACAAGACTTAAATTATGTTTTTCGTACATATCTGATTTAAAGACCTAATTTGAAGACTTACAACCTCCGCAACCGATAAATGTACAAGCATTTTGCTCAAGTACTCGAGGTATATAATCTCTGATCATTGATGGCCTGCGCCTTACTTCCGAGATGCAAAAACATCACTTCCGTTTGCAACTACGCCGATGCAATGACCTCTGTTAAATCGGCAGCATCATCTAGAAGCGTAGTCTGTAGACTGAAACATGAAGCCATCAAAATATGGCGAAGAATTGTTCTTACTCATAGAGAATTGTGGTAAATCTGTTGTAAACCGAGCAAACCCTGATATACATGGCCTCCGGTAGGTTAGTGGTTAGTGTTCTAGTCTGGAAGACTGGAGGTGGTGGGTTCGATTTCCACCTGTGACACTGGTTAAGGTGCGCACAACAAGCCCGATAGAGGCCTAGGTGTATTTCTTCGGATTTGATGTGTATACTTCCTTCTTTAAAACTAACTAACTAACTAACTACCTGGACAAGGAAGGAAAATTCAATGGTAATACTTGTATACAATTCCTTACATCAATCACAGCGACACACTCACTATAGGTAAACGAGTGGGTAAGGTCCACATATTCGTTAATTCTATTTCATACAATTGACACTAACTTATTTCCAACGCTTAGTCCTACAGTCACTCCTCTGTGGGGTATCTGTTGTCGCGGCAACGGCACAGAACATATCTCGAATTATAGACTTTACAGTGCATTAGTCTTTTAATTAAAATTCTCTTCCCTAAAATTTGGATTTTAATCACAGCCACCAACAATACCCAGAAGGCCCGTCTCCAATAATCGGAATAACCCAAAGGCCGAAACTCTGCGAAACTCCGGCAGATTAGTGGTATTTGTAGGATCACTTTTTAACCGGTTTGTAATAACACCAAGATGAGGGTCTTTCACTGGTGTTGCCCTAAATATCTCTGAAAGATCGTCGAATATTCAAATTATTGTGTTAGGAATTTGAATAGGATATTCACTGACAAAGAAGATAATCAATTGATTGCTCTTCACCCTGATAACTTCTTATGTGCCAGGCATTATAGGGCAAACCAATTCTTTTTGAAAATTTTCCGAGATTATAAATAGTTTCTGGTAATGAAAGCAATCATGTTACTATGCTAGATGTACTGAATTTTAAAACATATGCTGAGCTGCATTACTTTCTTCCTTATGATCCTAGTTTATATATGTATATCACCTACAATCCCCGTACACCTGGCAAGGATTTGAGTACAGTATGAAAACTTCTATTCTTTATTCTGTAATTACTGTGCTAATTTACTTATCTATTTTATCAACCTAATGTGGACTTCAGTAAATGTGATTTCTTAAAGTTATTCTAATGCCGCTTTTAGGGGTGCAGATACTACCTCTAACTTGCTATCGCCACATTGAGCTTTAAGTGTTTAAAGAATCTTTTCTTAATTAAATATAGTTTCAAATCGATTTGGTGAGTTATAGAGTACACTTTAATGAAATGTAGGGTGCAACTAGTCTATTTTAATGTAAAACAATATTTAAAAACAGAGCAAAAATAACAATTGCTCACTATCAAGTTAATAAAGTTATGAATCAACTGTAAATGATGAATATTTAAGCTTTTAGACAACAACAGCAACAAAAACAAAACGCTGCATAAATTGTGTAAAACAAAAAATAAATAAATAAATAAGTAGAATTGCAATACCGCCAAGAGGAGAAGAAGTAGAAAGAAGAAAATGTACTATTGTGCTAATGTGTCTTACACAGTTCCAGCTCTAAGGGGGGTTTTACTTTTTGTGTCCAGACCTCATGTGGGCTTAATACTCGTATATAAAGTATTGCGAGTTTTTGTACGTTTTTGTTGCTGTTGCGTTAATGGGTTGCACAAAAAACCAACAGGCCATAAATACTTGCAAATGCAAACATTTAACTCTTATTTTCACTGTTAACAAAGTTAACAATAATTTTGTTTTGTTTTTCACTCATCTCGTTTTTTTTTTTTGTAACTCTTACCCTGTTTACGCGTTACTTATTTCTGACTTATTTTAATATTTTCTTATTGTTTTTCTTTTCACCCCTCCCTATCTTTGTGTTCCGCTCGCAGTTATGGCGCCAGTTATGATTTAGCATCACGTCGCAAAAATGCTACACGAGAATCGACGGCAACACTGAAGGCCTGGCTAAATGAACATATGAAAAATCCATATCCAACCAAAGGCGAGAAGATCATGCTGGCAATAATCACTAAAATGACTCTGACGCAGGTCTCCACATGGTTCGCCAATGCTCGCAGACGTTTGAAAAAAGAAAACAAAATGACATGGGAACCCAAGAATCGTACGGAAGATGAAGATGCTCTGGGCTCAGATGACGAGAAAGAACATGAGGATGATGCTAGAATACGTTCGACATCAAGTACAAGTGTAGCTGCATCTGCATCTGCTGCACCGCTACAGACGCCAGTAATGCCAACGCTTAAACGTGTCGAATACGAAACGCATTTAAGTGCAACAGGTGGTAATGGCGCTATAGGCCTTAACAACAATGTGGCAAACAGTGGTGGTGGTGGTGCTGTTAGTAGTGCTGGTGCATTAACTGGCGTGGGTGTTGCAACAGATCTCACTGGAAATCATCATCATCATAGTATTACAGGATTAAGCACGCAAGTGAAAGGTAAAATACATATGTATTTTTTTTAACATTTGGACAATTTTGGTAAGTTATGACAGAAAAGTTATTTTGGGAATGCAGTATAAAATAAAAATTATTAAAATAAGCTCAATAACTTTTTTAATTTTGTGAAGGCGAGAGAATCTAACTCTCGTTTTTGGAAAAACCTATGAAATGTCTTTCAATACTTTATTTGATTTTATTGTGGGAGAGATAGAAGATTTAGAGATCTTTTCTGTATCCCTTGTTCCAGACCAATGCATTCAGAATTTTCTTGTTAGTTAGATAGTTAATTAATTAGTTGGTTAGTTAGTTAGTTGGTTAGTTAGTTGGTTAGATAGTTAGTTAGTTAGTTAGTTAGTTAGTTAGTTAGTTAGTTAGTTAGTTAGTTAGTTAGTTAGTAAGTTAGTTAGTTAGTTAGTTAGTTAGTCAGTTAGTTAGTTAGTTAGTTAGTTAGTTAGTTAGTTAGTTAGTTAGTTAGTTAGTTAGTTAGTTAGTTAGTTAGTTAGTTAGTTAGTTTTTAAATAAAAAAAATAAATTTTGATTTTATAGATTTTTTTCCTTAAAATATCTTGAGGTAGGTCAAGTTTATTTTTATTTCATTATTTACTTTAATTCAATTTAATTTATCACAATACTAAGGAAAATACCGACAACAACAAAATTACCCCAATTGAAAATAAATAGTCCTTTTAGCACACAATAAAAAGCTTTCAAACTGAAAATGTCCCCAGAGAGATTAAATAAGGCGTTAGAGCATGTAACAGACTCCGTCTCAACCCAGCTCTTTATAGCCCTGCTGCTGCGGCTCATAAAAAAGAGACCCACAAAATATTTGGCCAAACATAATGCAGTGGTTTCCCCTTTTTAACCAAAATTATATTTTTGTTATACAATAAATACCAAAGGACTCTGCTACGACACAGCCAGACAGACATACAGACAGACTGATTGCCAGTGGTGGTTTAACCCTCCACAATCTGCAAACAAATAAAATAAAAATCACATTTAGATGACTAGACGAGTCGCAGTCTCACTCGCCCTCAACTTAAACACAAAATTATAACTTAACTCGAGTCAGTAGACTTTTACGCGTACACACACGCACTCGAACACCCGCTTTTTCGCATTCAGTCTCTCTGTCGTTGAATGACGGCAACACAAACAATTCGGATTGTAACAAAGAGGCGTTGAGCAGAACGCATTAGATTTATGCCGGGCAACGTGAGCTGCATATGTTTATAGCTTTAACCTAAAATGAAAAGAACATATCAACAAAGAAACTCTTAACTACAATGTTAAATGCTGTGGCTCAACAGAGGGAAAAACTTCCGGACCACTTTAAAAAGACCTAAGCATAGAAAGTGGCAAGATGAAATCAAAAGCATAAACTAAGGGCGTTTAAAGCATTCATACGCGTCCAAAAGAAGAAAAAAATCTATGTGAGAGTGATTGTATAGTATTTGTTGAAATATTGTGAAATGGTTAACCAAAAATAAAACGTTTCAACCGAATATACGCCGCCACGAATGAAACACATTCAGTTTCCATTATCGCTGCTGGCCCTGGTGAAACTTACGCAAAACGAAAAGGAGAGAGTGGGTGAGTAAGAAATTGTGGTTGGGGCAAGATGAATCGATACCCGCTGTGCCGAATTAAAGGGGTTGCCAAAGTAAAAATTCAAATAAGTTGCAACCAAGCAACAGCAATAATTTCAAATGCTTATTTAATATCATTTTTCAATCTCATTGTAATACAAATGCATACGCACTTGTTTTTATTAGACGGGTTCAAATTTAGAAAAAATAACATATTTTTTTAATAAATATTTGGTCAAATTTTTATTGATAGTAGTCTATAAAAAGAAAATTTAACAAAAGTTGTCTATAGAAGTAAAATTTATCGAAAGGTGTCTTCAAAAGGGAAATTTAAAGAAAGTTGTCTATAAAAGGAAAATTTATCGATAGTAATATATTAAAGGGAAATAATCCGAAAATTGTCTACAAAAGGGAAATTTATCAAAAGTTTTCTATAAAAAGAAAATTTATAAAAAAATGTTGTCTTTATTAAAACGAAGTTTATAGAAAATTTTTTACAAAAAGGAAATTTATCTAAAATTTTCTATAAATACGAAGTTTTTTTTCTAAAGGTTTCTATAAAAAAATTATTGAAAATTGTCTATAAAATAAAATTTTATCAAAATTTTCTATAAAAACAAAATTTATCGAAAATTTTCTATAAAAACGAAATTTATCGCAAATTTTCTATTAAACAAAATTTTCAAGAAAACTCGAAAACTCTCAATAAAACGAGATTTACCGAAAATTTTCTATAAAAATGAAATTTATAAAAAATTCTATACAAACGAAATTTATCGAAAATTTTATATAAAAACGAAAATTTTTTATATAAAAACGAAATTTATTGCAAATTTTCTATAAAAAACTAAATTTATCACAAATTTTCTTTAAAAACGAAATTATCTATAAAAATAAAATTTATCGAAAGTTTTATATGAAAACGGAATTAATCGAAAAATATTTATATTGTAACGAAATTTATCAAAAATTTCCTTATAAACGAAATTTATCGAAAATTTTCTTTAAAAAGCAAAATTTTTTGAAAAAATTATATAAAATATAAAATTTATTAAAAATTTATTGGTAATTTTTTGTAAAAGCAAAATTTATCAAAAATTTTCAATAAAACAAAATTTATCTAAAATTTTCTAAAAAAAATAAAATTTATCGAAAATTTGCTATAAAAACATCAATCGAAAATTTACGTTAGTCAGTTATTGAAGTAACCCTTTTAAATCCCTGTTATTTTAATAACTTTCCACACAAGTAAAATACTTGACTGGCCTTGACAATGTGTGTTGCTGGATAAACACCACAGCAACAACAAATCCGGAAAAGATGTCGAGGGCGTATGATGTGTCGCATAAAATTAACACCGAACGCAATAAAGAGCTCAATGACACTCATTGTAAGAATTGAAAGTATTTTGGGGAAGCAACACTGCTCCTTTCCCTGTTGTGTGCTTTTGAAAGGGTGTAAATGAAGTAATGATTTCACTTATTTCATTGTTTTGTTTTTTCTATTATTGTTTTCATTCTATCATTCATTCATTTATTATTATAAATTGAGTGGTAGAATTATTAAAGCATCAGTTGATAATATACAAGGACACATACTGCTCATTTGTCCTTGCATATAAATTCATATCACATTATTTCAGTTTTTTCATCTTTTTCAAAATGAAACAGTGAAAATAAATGAACCCTCAATTGAGGTTGAATTTAATTTGGCGCATAATACCAAAGTGTATCTATCTGTTGGCTTTGAAAGTAAATATGTATGAATGTGTGTTTTAGAAAAGGGTGTATTTTTGTAACTTCTTTATTGGGGGGTTCAAATTCTAATATCATTAGGAAAATGTTCAAGTATACGTATGTTTGTGTGTATTGTCATCAAATTGTCTTCTATTAATTAGTTGAATGTTTAGTTTTTTTCCTCTCCGTTACAGTTACTGTCGTCTGTCTATTATTTATGATCAAATTATGAATTTGTCATATGCTTGACAAATGACTATTAACAAACAAAAATTGAATAATTTATATGTGAAATGAATGGCTTAATGACTTTAAAAATAAACTTTAAATGATATTGTTTAAAAGGGATGTTTTATTTCTATTTTGATTATATAACTAGTTTCAATCTTTAGAATTAATTTAGTTAATTACATGAATAGTAGGATTTTTGGATCTCAATAAAAATCACAAAGTCCCAAAAGTGTATTTCCGCCAACAAACACATATCATGAGAAATCGCAAAATCCAATCCAAGTCTAGTCTATAGTCTAGTCTATAGTCTAGTCCATAGTCTAGCCTATAGTCTAGTCTATAGTCTAGTCTATAGTCTAGTCTATAGTCTAGTCTATAGTCTAGTCTATAGTCTAGTCTATAGTCTAGTCTATAGTCTAGTCTATAGTCTAGTCTATAGTCTAGTCTATAGTCTAGTCGAAGCATATGAAGCCCACGTCGAAGTATGATGACTAGCTAAAGGCAATCCATTTTTCTAGACAACGCATGATGTTGACTAAACTACTCATCTAAAGAAAAAGATTTTTAATTCAGATGATCATCAACACTCGGCCGCTTTGAAATTTGTGATATTTCGATTGACGAAGTCACGCTTCACTGACTATATATTATTTTTCATATCGCAAGAGGTGAGGAAAGTTTAAAATATTTTGTTTATAGTGTTTGTCATATTTTGATTGAAGGAGGTCTGTAAAGAAAACAACCTCACTATTCGTTATAGGCTGTAATGAAGTCGAAATTCAGTTGTTTTTTTATTATTATTTTTTTTAATGTTGCTGGTAAATATAAATAACATTTTGTGCATTTTGACCAAAGTTTTATTTCGCTTTCCCCCCTTTGTTGCATGTACAAAATATGAATGTTAATATATGTGATTTTAAGTAAATTTGTAGCATGGTTCGTTGCGTATCACGTGACTCTTAAAATAAACACAATGTCAAGGATGTTAAATTTAATGATAAAGCTTTTAACTTGCTTTCCCCCCTTGCAAGGGTCTGTAGCAAACTTTTATGCAGATTATATTTGTATCTTTAAACATCAAAAGGGACACTTACTATACACACACACAAACATGCATACTTCAATAACTTATATGTAAATATATGTATGTATATTAAGATAGTGGTGTGTGTAAACAAAATATAAACAAATACTTAAAGCTCAAGTACACTTGTATACAACATGCATACAAGTATCTACACTACACTACACTCAAATACATTCATACAATAAACCGCTAATGGTAGAGATACTCTAGTATGTCTGTAAGTCAATGTTGTTGTCAAATATAATTCATCATTTTTCACTTCTTCATCAACATAAACATCAGCAACGTCGTCGTCATCATGAAGAGCATAGGTATCAACATTACCGTTTTACCAACTACCATCGTTCATTGTCTTTGAAAGTAAAAGATATCACTGTTAACAAGTCGGTGGAACTACATACATACATACATTCAACGTATGAATATAATTTAGTTTAGACTTTATTTATTTTTATAGGCCGTTTTTCTTTGTTGTTTTTGTTTTCTTTATCTTGCTCAGCTTGTTTTGCAACTAAAAACCATGTGCAGAAGGGCAACATCAACATCTACATAACAACGGTAGAATTTTCATTAGTTAAACTTTATGTTGTGGATATAAATACTCCCCTAGACCGATACAGATGCAGTCAGTCAGCCAGTCACTATTACGTTGAGTACGATACTTTATAACTTTTTAGTGTGTGTGATGATGATGACAGGTCATCATCACAGGTTTTCTCGTATATTAAGGGGAGATCCATGAATTCATCTACTTACTTACATGAATATTTGTATACGATATGTTGACAAACATACATATGTAATTATGTGTGTATCTTATGGTATAAATGTTTATATTTAGGAATTTTTATGAGTAATTGAGATTTAAGTATTTTGACTTTGAAGTAATTTGTTATTTAACATTGTCATTGCTTTGACAGACAGCAAGTCTAAAACATATTTAAAGGATCCTTTTAAAGTTATTAAAAATTAAAAATTTCTTTCGTAAAATGTTAAATGTTTATCAATAAGGAATTTCAAGAACATGAATTCTTCATTTAAATTTATTGAATTTATTAAACTTGATATATGTATTCGAAAATTTTAAAATCTATTTTGTATTTCAATATTTACAACAAGGAGCTCAACGACTGACTCAACTTAACAAAACAACTTTCTATTTCAGTTCTAGTTTAGTTTTAGTACAGTTCTAGTTCAGTTTTAGATCAGTTCTCGTTATAGTTCATTTCTAGTTCAGTTCTAGATCAGTTATAGTTCTAGTTCAGTTCTAGATCAGTTATAGTTCTAGTTCAGTTCTAGATTAGTTCTAGTTCAAGTTCTACTTCAGTTCTAGTGTAGATATAGTTCAGTTCTAGTTCAGTTTTTGTTCAGTTCTAGGTCAGTTCTAGTTTAATTCTGTTCTACTTAAGTTCTAGTGTAGATACAGTTCAGTTGTAATTCAGTTCTAGTTCAGTTTTAGTTCACTTTTAGTTCAGTTTTAGTTCAGTTTTAGTTCAGTTTTAGTTCAGTTCTAGTTCAGTTCTAGTTCAGTTCTAGTTCAGTTCTAGTTCAGTTCTAGTTCAGTTCTAGTTCAGTTCTAGTTCTGTTCTAGTTCAGTTCTAGTTCAGTTCTAGTTCAGTTCTAGTTCTGTTCAAGTTCTGTTCTAGTTCAGTTCTAGTGCAGTTCTAGTTCATTTCTAGTTCAAGTTCAGTTCTAGTTTAGTTCTAGTTCAGTTCTAGTTCAGTTCTAGTTCAGTTCTAGTTCAGTTCTAGTTCAGTTCTAGTTCAGTTCTAGTTCAGTTCTAATTCAGTTCTAGTTCAGTTCTAGTTCAGTTCTAGTTCAGTTCTAGTTCAGTTCTAGTTCAGTTCTAGTTCAGTTCTAGTTCAGGTCTACTTCAGTTCTAGTTTAGTTCTAATTCAGTTCTAGTTTAGTTCCTGTTCAGTTCTAGTTCAGTTCAGTTCTAGTTCAGTTCTACTTCAGTTCCATTTTAGTTCTAGTTCATTCAACATATATACAAAACAACAATGACATGAAATTGCTATAATATTTATCAACGTTTTCATATTAAATCCTTAAACAAACAGGTAAATACTCCATAAATATAATTAAAAATACCCTTAATCTCCCTCATACAATGCTATATTAATGGGAATGATGAGATTTTGATGATGATATAAATCTGGTGATGGGTTCAATACTTTGCAAAAGAACTTAAATTGGGGAGCAATCTTAAACTTTAGTCATTAAACTCTCATAAAAGTAACAATGAAAGACATATTTTACTAGTCTTACGTATCAACTGTATTCGCATATCTACAACACTAGTATATTTACCATGATTGTGTGCTATTTAAAATATATTGGCACGCGATTCGAACCAAGTGCAAAAAAATAAAACAATCTGATAGCTTTTCCCAAGTAATAATAAATGTCCAGATAGCAAAAGATTTTGCACTACAGCTATAAATTTTGAGACAGTGAACTACCAAAATACAAAAAAAAGAGAGAGAAATAAATAAAAACGTTGTGAATAACATTGATTTTATTACTTCAGGGAGGGAGTTTAAATGTTGTTTTATAGCAACAGGGTTAAAATAGGTTGCGGTAGAAGTTGAATATACATTTTTTGGCAATAAACTTCATACTTGGCCATGATGGAGTATTAAGCAAAAACAATAAGAACTAACTTTACTTTTTTTACAATTTTTTTTTTTGCATTTTGGAAGTAGAGTTGTTTTATATTAAATTTCATAAAAGTTAAGTGCTTTGTAATTGATATCATAAAATATTTATGTTAAGAGTACTTTTGTGCTAAAACAATTTTCACAGATGAATTAAAGTCAAGTGAATGTGCTTCAAAATTCAATTATAATGGAAAAATGTCTCTTTGTTCTTTTTAGTTTTAAGAGTTTTTTATTTTTTTGTATAATTGTCATTAATTATTTAAAAGTCTGTTAAAAGTTTTACTTTTATAACAATACCTACATACAAAGATTTTACTAAAAATGCCAAGTGTTAAATGTTAAACACATTTATTTCACACTTATGTATGTATTTGTAGAGATGACATTTCAGGGATAATTGTTTTAAATTTATTTATAAAGATTTTAAATTGTACTTGAATTAAATTGTATTTTTAAATTTTAAGGACCTTCTGCAAAAACGATTATTAAAGTTAGCAATGGTTCAATACACACTTTTTATACCCTACACCACTTTAGTGGAGAGGTATATTAGGTTTGTGCTGATGTTTGTAACATACAATCTTAGAATCATTTTCTGAGTCGATTTAGCTATGTCCGTCCGGCTGACTGGCTGTCCATGTAAACCTTGTGCACAAGGTACAGGTCACAATTTTCAAGATAATTGAATGAAATTAGGCACACACGCTTTTTTTTGAACCAAGGACAAAGCTTATTGAAAATGAATAAAATCGGTCATCAAAACGGCACAAGTTTTGATGGCCTTGGCAAATTTCATAAAGATCGGACCTCATTTGGCCCTAGCTCCACAAAGTCCCCTTCAGAAAATTACTTGAATGTCCAAAATTAACTTATAAACACAAATATCGCGATGAAATTTAGCACAAATAAATATAATATAAATAAAAATATATTCACAAAACTTTATAGGGCTTGGTCCATATTTGACCCTAGCACCCATACAAAGCCTCTTTCAGAAAATTCGATTTTCTAGTTCAGTTTTAGTTTAGTTCTAGTTTAGTTCTAGTTCAGTTCTAGTTCAGTCCTAGTTCAGTTCTAGTTCAGTTCTAGTTCAGTTCTAGTTCAGTTCTAGTTCAGTTCTAGTTCAGTTCTAGT
>NC_060953.1:35969994-35973769 GCF_022045245.1 Lucilia cuprina | reverse complement strand
GAGTAAGACACACGTGGTTGGTTCTTTGGCAGATTCTTATTTTAAAACTGCGGCAATTTTAAATTTATAACCCACATTCACCCATTTCTCAAAGTAAAGTAAATGTATGGACGGTTTTATACTCAGCTTGTATGAATACAGTATTGGGACTTGCTTTTAAATAACTAATTACAATATTCAGAAAATTTAAAAAGGATTTATTACATAAGCACTTTCTTTGATGTTGCCAGGCGATGTTTGTTCAGATTTTCGAGAATATTTTGAATTATAATTTGTATTTCTTATTTCAGATATCGCGATATTCCAGATTATTTTGAAAATTGCTAAAGCATTAGGAAAATTTCTATGTTGTACGGTTGTATTGCAGTATGTCGTATATTTTTATTACTGTTTTTATACCCTTCACCATCATGAGAAGGATATTCCGTTTGTAATTTCTATAATATAATTTGCGACCCTATAAAGTATATATATTCTGGATCCTTATAGAAAGCGGAGTCGATTAAGCCATGTCCGTCTGTCTGTCTGTCTGTCTGTCTGTTGAAATTAGTTTTTAGAGGTCCTCAGATATCGGCGAGACCCGAATCTTCAATAATTCAGTTAGATATGCTTTCGAGAAGATCGCTATTTAAAATCAGAAAAATCGGTCTATAAATAACGAAGATATGAGCAAAAATCCGAGACTACCTCTGAAATTTTCATCAAAAAAGACACATTTTTTCATGCTTTGTTAAAAAAGCAACAACAACACTGTGAATTGGATAAAGATGTACATGTGCGTGTGGAGATGTATTTGGTTTTATTCAGCTGTGTATTTTTTTGTATGTTTGGATGCGGTTCTGTTCTCACGAAGGTAAGTGGCTATAACAAGAACAAGGGGATAAAGCAGTAATATGTTGATAATACAGCTATATTTGTTTGAGGGTGGTAATACAGTTTGACGGTGGTATTACAGTACAACGGTTAATATTTCTTTTTGCTACAGTTTATATATGTTTGTGTGTATGTTATGTGTAACATGTTGGGATACAAAATAAATAAAAACTGTTTTTTAAAACATACTTGGTGAAGGGTATATAAGATTCGGCACAGCCGAATATAGAAATATTACTTGTTTTGTTTCAAAATATTTTATTTGAAAAATTTTTATGACATACACCGCTACAACGATACGACATCAATTAAGAATTGGACTAATATTTATATTATACATGAAATTTTCATTAATATTACGTAGAAAGTAGTTACGAAATCTTTTTCGTAAAGTAAAGTATGGATTATTTTAAATGCACACCTGTGTTTGATCTTTAAAAATCTGAGAGGCATCGAAATAAAGGAAATATATGAGCAAGTACGTATATAAGTATTCACCACTATAATAAGAATGTTGGTCATACACCCAAGTATGCCGATCGGCTTAAAATCACTTTCTGAGTCGATTTCGTTCATCTGTCTGTCTGTGTATATCCATGAAATTATGAAATCGGTCCATTATTTCGATAGGCCCCCATACAACCTTACCCCTGAATACGACTTTTGAGCTCATAATTATGTTAAATGTTGTTGTATGTCAGAAAAAATCGGCAAAATTTAGTCTTATAGAAGTCTTGTTATCGGCCATGCTCCACTGTACATTCATACTTGTTCTATTTATACCCTAAATCACTATATACTATAATATATACTATAATACTGTAGACGAAGCCTATTGAAAATGATTAACATCGGTCGATTATTTCACCTAAGCCTACATAGAACTGAACCCGCCAAATAGGGCTTTTAAGTTTATGGCTTTAGTATATCTGAGGCAAGGTACAATTCAACTTAAATGTTTTATTATGAAATCTAAATCACATTTTATTCGTATACAGGTGTAGGGTATTATATGGTCGTCCTCGCCCGACTATAACTTCTTACTTGTTTTATATTGCAACCAAATTTACCGAGCAGTGACGATGACCATATGCCCGTTTTGTGTAAAAGATCAGAGTCTTTGGTCTCGAATCCACAAATCTCAGAGCGACAGGCCTACCGGGGCACCTGTCTATATTAATGTTTGTGTTAAATAAGGAAAGTTATGAAGGAATAATATAAATCAAATATTCTTTTGAAGTGAACCACACATGTATAAGAGAATAGTATTTAAAGTACAATCCGTTTTTTGCATAAAAGGAGACAAATATATATGATGACAAAATTTTCTTTGTATTTTCCTTTACCACCGATTACTCTCCCATGTATTTATAGATATATACAACTACATATACATAAGTATTATTCTTATTTTAATGTATGTGTATATTTGAAAATAAATATGTATATGGTGATGATATTTTTGTTTTTTCAACTTTTGGAGTTTTGGTAGTGCCAGACAAAAGGTCGACATTCCACCAACTAACTTAATTAATTTATGCGACTTCGGTAAAACACCAAAAAAAAAACAGAACTCAAACCAAAGTAAGGCAAACAGACGAATGGACGGACTAACAAAGAGGCCTAACACATGGTTGTTTTAAAAACAATAAACAAAGGAATGAAGAACCCGAACAAAAAATGCATTTATTTAGGCTTTGACAAGCTTGGAATATACTGCTAAAGAACGTCAACTAAAATATATATGAATGTGTGTTAACGAGTGTGGTGGTGATGATGCGAATGAAACTTCAATTCATTTCATTTGAAAACGAGCCTAATTTTAAAATTAATGAACAGTATTTTGATGAGAGATCCAAAGAAAAGATAAGCACCAATTCATTGATGTTTCCACAAGTAACATATGTATGTATGTATGTATGTATGTATGTATGTATGTATGTATGTATGTATGTATGTATGTATGTATGTATGTATGTATGTATGTATGTATGTATGTATGGCTAAAGCAAAACTCAACGAGCGACCAACTGACTAAATGACCGAATACTCAAAACACAAAGAAGACCTTGCAACAAACAACATGTTGTTGCATATGCGTTTAAGTATTTTGAATCAAATATAAAAAAATTATATAAAAGTAAATCACGTGTTTATTAGCACTTATTTTGTATTTGTTTATTTTATTTTTGTTTTCAACATCTTCAAAAAACTACACTTTTAGTCAAGAATCTAGAAACCAATTTTCAATGTCTTTTAAAACTTTAAAAGCCATCAATTAAACCCACCAGCCTTGTGGACAAAATGTGAGTGAAAACAATGTGTATTAAGGTTTATTTTTTGTTTTACCGCCTCAGCTTCAAAGTCCATTAAGAAATCCCTTATGCTTTGACTTTTGAATCTTGATCTTCTATCTTCTCTTTTTCGAATCCTGTGTTTTCGGATAATCAATATGGCATATTTAAAAATTCTTACCGGAAATCTTTTATCGTTGGGGACATCAACCACTTGTTTTCTTTTTTGGTTTTCGTTAATTTTTTTTTTGTTAATTTGTGTCCAGAACTTCTCAAGGTAATTAATGGTTTTAAAGAATTACAGTATAGATATTCCATGGAGAAATTAATTGAAATTATGTACAAGTTTAAAATGGAAATTTGTTTCTTGTAAATTTGTAATAAATAATTTATTTATTTCAACGAAAAGTAAAATGAAACTTAACTGAACTAAAACAGAACTACAACTAAATCTGAACTAGAACTAAACTATAACTGAACTATAACTGAACTAGATCTGTACTAGAACTGAACTAGAACTGAACTAACACTGAACTAAAACTGAACTAGAACTGAACTAGAACTGAACTAGAACTGAACTAGAACTGAACTAGAACTGAACTAGAACT
>NC_060953.1:35901052-35969894 GCF_022045245.1 Lucilia cuprina | reverse complement strand
TACATTTACTTTACTTTGAGAAATGGGTGAATGTGGGTTATAAATTTAAAATTGCCGCAGTTTTAAAATAAGAATCTGCCAAAGAACCAACCACGTGTGTCTTACTCACATTAAAAATTAAACAAATCTACAATCAGCTATATCCATATACTTATGTAGGTAGGTATGTATGTCTGTATTTATCAATGAGTGTGTGGTGGCTTTACGAAATCATTTGCATTTTAGCCCGGCCTGATTATGAAAGATGCTGCGTAGCTGATAAATGATGCCACAATAAGAGACACATTTAAGCTGGCAAGCGAACAAACGAACGACCCACCATAAATGAACAAATACTTTAAAGTTTTAACTATACATTTTCGAAAATGTTTTATTTGCTCTTATCGTTTCTTTGATACCAGCTAACAAACACTATATAGGAGAGGGTGTTTTTTTTTGTTCTTAGTCTCTTAAGTTCCCAAAATAGTTGGGGCCACAGAAAACTTAAATTGAATTTAATTTTACATTATAAGAGTACATTCATAAAGAATTTAGCGTTGAAAATTGCTTAAAACCTAAAACGAATTAACCCCTTGCTGAGCTTTAGCCAAACCTCCTTCTGTTATCCTTGATTGCTGCGTGGGCAGTTCTACTCGAATATTTCATTATTTTAAGTAGTAGCAATATACGATGAATGTTTGGAAAAATGAAAAACCCCAGGGAGTTTTGTTTTACCCTTAAAAAGTGATTGTGTTGTTGTTATTAAAACAAACCATTACCTTACTTAATAACTCATACTAAGTGGTGTTTGTTTTATACATATCTAAGTAGTGAAACACCTTCTCTCGGAAATTTTCTTAGTTACATACCCACTGAACAGTGTATTCTTATGAACAACAGAACTGCCAAGGAATTAAAAAACTATTTAAGAATGTTTGACTCCTGCCAATGTTAAATTTTGCTGAAAATAAAATAATTAAATTTAGTAGTTTTTTTTCAAGGTCATAGTTTTAAATTAAATTCTTAAATAAATCATAAATTTATAAAGACTGTGAAAGCTCTATAATAAAACATTTTTAAGGGATCTCCTAATTCTATGACTTGGTATTCAGATTTAAACTTATTTAGACTAACGTCTTGAATATAGGCTGTAAAGTCCGGACTATATTCTGAACAATAGTCTGGAGTATAGACTGACCTATATACTATAAATTTGACTATGAGTAGACAGAGCTACAAATTTGATTATAAATTGCACTAAAGTATACATTATAGTCTGAACTATGGACCATTGACTGATCTATTGATTTGATTGAAGCATTTACTATTGACCACTGATTGAACTTTAGATTTATAATTTGGGATATAATTTAACTGGACTATAGTCAGGATTAAAGAAGAGACAGTCTATAGTATCGACTCGAGATAGTAAAGACAGAGGTAAAAAGTGTACTATAGACTGAACTATAGTCTCGGCTATAGACTGAACTATAGTATAGACTATATTATGAAGTATAGTATGGACTATAGTTTGTACTAAAGACTAAAATATGAACTATAGTGTGGACTACAGCCTGGACTATAGTCTGGACTACATTCTGGACTATTGTATGGACTACATTCTGGACTATAGTCTGGACTAAAGTCTGGACTATAGAATGGTCTACAGTCTGGACTATAGAATGGTCTACAGTCTGTAATATAGAATGGACTATAGTCTGGACTATAGGCCCGACCATAGTCTGGACTAAAGACCGAACTATTGATTGGACTATAGTCTAGACTACAGATTGGACTATAGTATGGACTACAGACTGGACTATAGTTTAGACTACAGACTGGGCTATAGTTTAGACTACAGACTGAACTGTAGTCACGTCAGCGTAATAAGTGGACTATAGACTAGTCAGGTCAGCGTTATAGACTTTACTATAATCATAATAGACAGAACTTTTGTTTGGACTAGAGACGGGAATATAATCTGAATCTAAAGAATGTACTATAGTCTGAACTTCAGATGTGACTATAGACGGGACTATAGACTTAAGTTCATTTACTTTAGAACACTAAATAAATCTTTACATTATATTCTAAACTATTATATTTATTATTAAATTTAATCCATATTTTAAACTTATTGCATTTAAGCAATGAATTCCTTTAAACTGCTGGCACCAATGCTCCATCTTAAAGCATTAATTCAAACTCTACTTAACTCTATTACACTTCAATAAACGTTTGGGTTTATTTTTTCATCATTCCTTTTAAGATTTAATGTATAGTGATTGAGTTTTAATTAATTCATTTAATTTTCCAAATGACTTCACTTGAACTCTTTGCATTTGTCCTTTAGACATTCGCAACAACAAGAATAATAACCACCACCACTACCATCACCACTAAAAACCCTTTCCACTTCTAAATTCCCCAGCCAGAGACAACAAAAGAATAAAAAGTAAAAAAAAAACAAGATGTTGAATTGAATTGAAATCTTTCCTAATAAATAAAACTTTATCTTTTGGTTTCACAAGAAAACCACCTTCAATTCTAATTGCAGTCACTTTATTTATAATCAAATGTCCGTCAAGAAGTTAATGAAGTGAGTAATTTCTTAAGCAATTATCTCTTTTTCGATGAACGCATGTTGTTGTTGTTAAAGCCATGATGGTGGCAGGGTTGTATAGTTGTTGTTGTTGTTAGTGGTGGCCATAGCTGGTTTGAGGGCCGCATTTAAAATGAATGACTGACTGCTGGATGGATGGATGGGTTTTCACCAATAAACATGGTTAAAATTTTAATTGATTTCAAAGACTTAAGCTAATTTAAGTATTAAGAATTAATCAGGTCGTTGTACAGAGTAAGAGAGAGAGAGAATTGGAGAAAACTGTTTTCAAAGGATTTATTTACATTCATTCATTCCTTCACCACAAACAACAAATTATAAAAACAAATAAGAAAATGGAAAACAAAATTATTTGAGCCATTAATTGCAGATAATTTATTTTTATTTATTTATTCGTCGTTGATTTATTTGTATTGATTTACGTCTGCCAAAAGTTATTTTTCGCGTTAATGGTTTTCAATATGAAAAATTTCAATTTTAATTATTGTTTAAATGGGTTTAAAGTGTGGCATGTGGTGGAACAAAATATTTAATATTTGCAAGAAATTTTTGTAAATTCTTACATAAAGTTTAAAGTGTGGAAAATATAGGGGTAATGAATGTATATACATATAAGGTAAGGTATAGTTAATATCAGAATTGTTCAGACTAGATTGACGGTGGGACTAAATATTGGCTCTGAATTGATACCAAAATAATAATTAAAGTGTGTGTGGTTCTAGCCACTTACAAACTAGGCTATAGACTAGAATATAGAATAGACTTTAAACTGGATTATAAACTAGACAAAAGACTAGACCACAGACTAAACTATACCAAGACTAATGAACAGACTATAGACCAGACTACAAACGAGATTATAGACAAGATTATGGACAATGATATATACAAGACTACAGACAATAGACTATATACAATCGACTAAAGACTGGACAATGGACTATAGACTGGTGTAGGCTATAGACTAGATTAGACTCGACTAGCCTGTTTACTATAGACTTGACTATAGTCTAGACTATAGACTAGACTATAGACATGACTATAGATTAGACTAAAGACTAGACTATGGGCTTCAATATAAACTATACAATAGATTAGACTAGGCCATTGAATATACAATAGACAATACTATAGAATACACTATAGACTAGACTGTAGGCTAGACTAGAATATAGACTATACAATAGATTAGACTAGGCCATAGACTAAACTACCGACTAGACTATAGAATACACTAGGCTAGACTATAGACTGGACTATAGAATACATTATAGACTATACTATAGAGTAGCCTAGACTATAGACTTGGTTATAGACTAGACTATAGACTTGACTATAGACTTGGTTATAGACTAGACTATAGACTTGACTATAGACTTTATATTCTATAAACTATAGAATACACTATAGACTAGACTGTAGGGTAGACTATAGACTAGACTATAGAATACACTATAGACTAGATTGTAGGCTAGACTATAGACTGGACTATAGACTACATTATAGACTAGACTATAGACTAGACTACAGACTAGATTATAGACTAGATTATAAACTAGACTATAGACTACATACTAGACTATAGTCAGAACTATAATCTGATCCTTAGGCTGAATTATAGTCTGAATTATAGTCTGAATTTTATGTAGGCTATAGACTGCACTATATACTGTAATATAGCACTGTAGACTGAACTGTATTCTAGACTATAGGCTGTTATAGCCTATAGTCTGTAACGCAGGGAAGCGTTATATACTGAACGATTATAGTCATTATAGACAGAACTTTAGTTTGAATTTAAGACGGTACTATAATATAGACTACAGATTGGATTATAGTCTAAACTTTAGACTAGATTATATACTAGACTATAGACTAAACGGGACTATAGACTGGACTACAGACTAGGTTATAGAATAGGCTATAGACTAGACTATAGACTAGGCTATTGACTAGACTATAGACTAGGCTATTGACTACACTATTGACTAGACTATAGACTAGGCTATTGACTAGACTATAGACCATAGACTATAGCCCAGACTTGTCTAGACTATAGACTAGAGTATAGACTAGACTATAGATTAGACAAAAGACTAAACTATAGACCAAACTATAGACAATAATTTTGCTTGGGCTAAAGACTAGACTATACTATAGAGCAGACTAAAGACTAGAATATAGACAAGACCATAGACTAGACTATAGACTAGACTATAGACTAGACTATAGACTAGACTATAGACTAGACTATAGACTAGACTATAGACTAGACTATAGACTAGACTATAGACTAGACTATAGACTAGACAATAGACTAGACTATAGACTAGACTATAGACTAGGTACAGTGAAATAACTCCCAAATGAAATAACTCCCAACGGGTAAAATGAAATAACACCCAATCAACTGTCCATACAAATTGGGAATTATTTCATATGAAATAACTCCCAATTTGTTGGAACTTATTTCATATTTTTATGTTACTGAAATGAAATAACTCCCAATAAAATTTTTGTTGGGAATTATTTCATTTTTTTGAAGAAATTAGGAGATATTTCATATGTATTGGAAGTTATTTCATTTCAGTAAATTTTGTTGAAATTGGAAGTTATTTCATTCTTGTTGGGAGTTATTTCATTTTGTGGTAATAATTTTCCAAACTTTGGTGGATAATGCATTTTGGATCCTTAAACAAGTGTCGTGGACAGCCGGCCTTCGGCCGGGCGCAAGGGTTTAAAACTCTGGGGTATTTCGAATACTGGCTTCGCTAAATTTAACCTTTCTTTGTACACCATGTATTTTATATCATTATGATTATGAACACTACGATACTTTCAAATGTATCACAATTCCATATGACAATTTTAATAATGCCCATGAGCATAGTGACATAAGTTTCATGGAATACAAATAGTCCATTTATCATGAAAAGGCTTAATTTAGCGAAGCCGGTGTGTGAAATACCCCAGAGTTGAAAACCCTTGCGCCCGGCCGAAGGCCGGCTGTCTACCACACTTTCGTAAGGAGTTGGAAGTTATTTCACTTCTGTTGGGAATTATTTCATTGGAAGTTATTTTACACAAATAGATTCTTCGACTTGGGAATAATTTCATATTTTTTGGGATTTGTTTCATTGGGAGCTATTTCGCATTTTTTGGGACTTACATTTGTAAAACTCCCAAACTTCCAATTACTGGGAATTATTTCATTTTAAACTTTGGGAGTTATTTCATTTTAAAAGTTAATTTTTGATGAAATTGGGGTTTATTTCATTTTACTCGTTGGAAGTTATTTCATTTAGGAGCTATTTCACTGTACCTATAGACTAGACTATAGACTAGACTATAGACTAGACTATAGACTAGACTATAGACTAGACTATAGACTAGACTATAGACTATAGACTAGACTATAGACTAGACTATAGACTAGACTATAGACTAGACTATAGACTAGACTGTAGACTAGATTATAGACTAGACTATAGACTAGACTATAGACTAGTTTATAGACTAGACTATACTATAGACTAGACTATAGACTAGACTATAGACTAGACTATAGACTAGACTATAGACTAGACTATAGACTAGTCTATAGACTAGACTATAGACTAGACTATAGACTAGACTATAGACTAGACTATAGACTAGACTATAGACTAGACTATAGACTAGACTATAGACTAGACTATAGACTAGACTATAGACTAGACTATAGACTAGACTATAGACTAGACTATAGACTAGACTATAGACTAGACTATAGACTAGACTATAGACTAGACTATAGACTAGACTATAGACTAGACTATAGACTAGACTATAGACTAGACTATAGACTAGACTATAGACTAGACTATAGACTAGACTATAAACTAGACTACAGACTAGACTATAGACTAGGCTACAGACTAGACTATAGACTAGGCTATAGACTAGACTGTAGACTAGACTATAGACTAGACTATAGACTAGACTATAGACTAGACTATAGACTAGACTATAGACTAGACTATAGACTAGACTATAGACTAGACTATAGACTAGACTATAGACTAGTCTATAGACTAGACTATAGACTAGACTATAGACTAGACTATAGACTAGACTATAGACTAGACTATAGACTAGACTATAAACTAGACTATAGACTAGACTATAAACTAGACTCTAAACTAGACTATAGACTAGACTATAAACTAGACTATAGACTAGACTATAGACTAGACTATAGACTAGACTATAGACTAGAATATAAACTAGACTACAGACTAGACTATAGACTAGACTATAGACTAGACTATAGACTAGACTTTAAACTAGACTATAGACTAGACTATAGACTAGACTATAGACTAGACTATAAACTAGACTACAAACTAGACTATAGACTAGACTATAGACTAGACTATAGACTAGACTATAGACTAGACTATAGACTAGACTATAGACTAGACTATAGACTAGACTATAGACTAGACTATAGACTAGACTATAGACTAGACTATAGACTAGACTATAGACTAGACTATAGACTAGACTATAGACTAGACTATAGACTAGACTATAGACTAGACTATAGACTAGACTATAGACTAGACTATAGACTAGACTATAGACTAGACTATAGACTAGACTATAGACTAGACTATAGACTAGACTATAGACTAGACTATAGACTAGACTATAGACTAGACTATAGACTAGACTATAGACTAGACTATAGACTAGACTATAGACTAGACTATAGACTAGACTATAGACTAGACTACAGACTAGACTATAGACTAGACTATAGACTAGACTATAGACTAGACTACAGACTAGACTATAGACTAGACTATAGACTAGACTATAGACTAGACTATAGACTAGACTATAGACTAGACTATAGACTAGACTATAGACTAGACTATAGACTAGACTATAGACTAGACTATAGACTAGACTATAAACTAGACTATAGACTAGACTATAGACTAGACTATAGACTAGACTATAGACTAGACTATAGACTAGACTATCGACTAGACTATAGACTAGACTATAGACTAGACTATAGACTAGACTATAGACTAGACTATAGACTAGACTATAGACTAGACTATAGACTAGACTATAAACTAGACTATAGACTAGACTATAGACTAGACTATAGACTAGACTATAGACTAGACTATAGACTAGACTATAGACTAGACTATAGACTAGACTATAGACTAGACTATAGACTAGACTATAGACTAGACTATAGACTAGACTATAGACTAGACTATAGACTAGACTATAGACTAGACTATAGACTAGACTATAGACTAGACTATAGACTAGACTATAGACTAGACTATAGACTAGACTATAGACTAGACTATAGACTAGACTATAGACTAGACTATAGACTAGACTATAGACTAGACTTTAGACTAGACTATAGACTAGACTATAGACTAGACTATAGACTAGACTATAGACTAGACTATAGACTAGACTATAGACTAGACTATAGACTAGACTATAGACTAGACTATAGACTAGACTATAGACTAGACTATAGACTAGACTATAGACTAGACTATAGACTAGACTATAGACTAGACTATAGACTAGACTATAGACTAGACTATAGACTAGACTATAGACTAGACTATAGACTAGACTATAGACTAGACTATAGACTAGACTATAGACTAGACTATAGACTAGACTATAGACTAGACTATAGACTAGACTATAGACTAGACTATAGACTAGACTATAGACTAGACTATAGACTAGACTATAGACTAGACTATAGACTAGACTATAGACTAGACTATAGACTAGACTATAGACTAGACTAGAATAGACTAGAATAGACTATAGACTATACTAAAGACTAGACTATAGACTATACTAAAGACTAGACTATAGACTAGACCATGGTAAAAATATCAAGGTAGTGTCATTCTCTCTTTTTGTCGCCATATTAAACTTCTGACGTTTGCTGGTATTTTATAAAATCGAGCTACAATACTCATTCCAAAAATACTACATATTTTGTTTATTGAAAAGTTAAATATAAAATAATTTCTCAGTCTATAGTCTAGACTATAGACTAGACTATAGACTAGACTATAGACTAGACTATAGAGTAGACTATAGACTAGACTATAGACTAGACTATAGACTAGACTATAGACTAGACTATAGACTAGACTATAGACTAGACTATAGACTAGACTATAGACTAGACTATAGACTAGACTATAGACTAGACTAGACTATAGACTAGACTATAGACTAGACTATAGACTAGACTATAGACTAGACTATAGACTAGACTATAGACTAGACTATAGACTAGACTATAGACTAGACTAGACTATAGACTAGACTATAGACTAGACTATAGACTAGACTATAGACTAGACTATAGACTAGACTAGACTATAGACTAGACTATAGACTAGACTATAGACTAGACTATAGACTAGACTATAGACTAGACTATAGACTAGACTATAGACTAGACTATAGACTAGACTATAGACTAGACTATAGACTAGACTATAGACTAGACTATAGACTAGACTAGACTATAGACTAGACTATAGACTAGACTATAGACTAGACTATAGACTAGACTATAGACTAGACTATAGACTAGACTATAGACTAGACTATAGACTAGACTATAGACTAGACTATAGACTAGACTATAGACTAGACTATAGACTAGACTATAGACTAGACTATAGACTAGACTATAGACTAGACTATAGACTAGACTATAGACTAGACTATAGACTAGACTATAGACTAGACTATAGACTAGACTATAGACTAGACTATAGACTAGACTATAGACTAGACTATAGACTAGACTATAGACTAGACTATAGACTAGACTATAGACTAGACCATAGACTAGACTATAGACTAGACTATAGACTAGACTATAGACTAGACTATAGAATAGACTATAGACTAGACTATAGACTAGACTATAGACTAGACTATAGACTAGACTATAGACTAGACTATAGACTAGACTATAGACTAGACTAGAATAGACTATAGACTATACTAAAGACTAGACTATAGACTAGACCATGGTAAAAATATCAAGGTAGCGTCATTCTCTCTTTTTGTCGCCATATTAAACTTCTGACGTTTGCTGGTATTTTATAAAATCGAGCTACAATACTCATTCCAAAAATACTACATATTTTGTTTATTGAAAAGTTAAATATAAAATAATTTCTCACATAACTTTTTGAAAATATAAAAAATAAAATCAAAATATTATTGAAAAAAGAAAAAAGCTAGTAATTACCAGTCTTAAGGGCCAGCTACCAACATGCCAACACATTTATCGACCGAAGCCGCTAAGCCGCATCACTTAAATATATAATTTAGCCCCTAATCACAGTACACTGGCCTCCGGACAACGATTTCCAGTTGTATCAGCATTCTGACCCAACTCAAAAAATTGATTTGGTTGAAATTTGCACCTTGGTTAGTACTATCTCTATTAGCCCTATCGGCAAAGAACTGTCTATTATGTGTCTATAAGCCCTTAAAGGAAATTGTGTAAGCTTTCATGTACGCGCCAATAGTTGATAAGTTACATACACTCATTTGAATAAAACCCTGTCCAACTTTGACCCCGTCGATGACCGGCAGTTCATGACTGATAGAGCTGAGAATGTGTGTCCTACTATTCAGTACTAACCACCAAATTTCATCCAAATCGGAAGATATCGATTTTAAAAGATGGGTCACTTGATACGAAATTGCCAATTTATACTTTTGTGTGTTTTAGATGAATCATTCCATCTGTTATAAACGGAATGAGAAAATCTTATACACTAATTTAATATCTATAAATTACACATAAAAAAATACAAAAGCCTTAAAATTGTTTCCCCTTTAACGTATGTGGCAACGACTTTTTTATGTTTACAAAAAACAAATTTCAGAAAATACCAGCAAACTTCAAAAATTTTTTTGTGAGAGCGGAATGACACTACCTTCATATTTTTATCATGGACTAGACTATAGACTTGACTATAGAAATTGTATAGTATTTTAGTGGTCGGTCCTTGCAACATTTCGAAAATTTCAACAACCCCGATTTTCTTTCGGTTGGGCAAATTGATCCCGTAGTGTATTGCTTTTCTTGATTATTATAAATAATTTGCACTAAAACTAAGCATATGTATAAATTACGATTTTTATCGATTTTAATAAATAAAAAGCACTTATTTAAAAAAATATATTTAATTGTTTACAGGAATTAATACAGTTCCACTAGCAATTTAAAATTAAATTCATTTTATTTAGTACTTCCTCCATTTGTCAAAACGACAAAAACCTTGTTAAATATAACTTAATTTATAACCAATCTACTTACTATTCCTCCAATCTTTAAAATTATATGTGCTCTTTTTTGCTGAAAATTCTCATAAATTTCATGGTTAATTTGTTTGATAATTTATTTAATGAAACTTTATACCCCATTTAAAGCTTAATAAGACACTTAACATTTGCTTAAAGACATTTTTAATGCTGCAATAAAAAAACATAGACGACAGTCTAACCAAAAACTTGTTTCGCCTACAACGATTAGAAGGAGAGGGATAGACCTGTCCGAAAGAATTAAACACAAATAAAAAGTAATGGTTACTATTAGCAATAATAGTTTTATTAAAGACATACGATTCTTTAATAAAATTGAAATTAAACTGATACTATAATAAATTTGTTTAAATGAACAATGATTAATTGTAATAAATATTTTTTATTTTCTGTTTCTTTTCATGTTGGCTGTAAAGGTGATGTATTCTTTATAAGTATATTAATGAAATCGTGTCATATTTTTATTTTTTTCTTTGAATGTGAAATACAATAATGTTTACTTCTCTTACAGATCCCTACCATCTGGCTTTACCTCAAAACTTGCAACAATATTCAACAAATTTCTATTATACCAATGCCGCTGCTGCAGCAGCTGTCAATCAACAATATTCACATACACAGCATGCAGCAGCAACTGCAACAACACTATCACCAACAATGAGACCTCAGATCAGTTACGACACATCTCTATTAATGCATCCTCAACATCACTTGTTGTCAACATCCTCCTCATCATCGTCATCAGCAGCAGCAGCAACATCAGCTGCTGGTTACACTGTGGAACGCCGATAGCACCAAATGTAGTTTAATTTAATTTTTATACAAACAAGTTTTCATTAATATGAAAAACAGAAACAATTTTTAAAGATTGCAAAAAATGAAATATTACTTTTTTAATTTAAATATTTATAACAAAAAACAAAAGAACTTTTTCAACTGTTGTAAACGTAAAAAAAAACCTAAAAAATATTCTCTAACTGGGCACAAGTGCAAAATGAAAAAAAGAAATATCATAAGAACCAAATATTGTGTTGTATTGTCTATAGTATTATTTTTTATTATTAAGTATTATTATTTAATATTATTTGTTTATTATTTAGTAAAACAAAAACTATATATGTAAAACCTATTGTATTTGTTATAATAGAATTTTGTTTACGGTTTCATTTTGTAGAACATACCCTACAACTAAAATGGTGGCATTTTAAATTTAAGCAAAAAACATATTCCTGTGATCTAAACGATTTTACATTTAATTAACCGAAAAATTTGCTTTGTCATTTATTGAAAATTTCTGACAACTTAAAAAGTTAGGTTAGGATGCGCACTCCCGGGTCTGTTGTTATACCCTACACCACTTTAGTGGGGAGGGTATATTGGGTTTGTGCTGATTTTGTAACATACAAAAATGTCCGTCCGTCCGTCTGTCTGGCTGGCTGTCTATGTAAACCTTGTGCGCAAGGTACAGGCCACAAGATAATTGGATAAAATTTGGCACACATACTTCTTTTGACCCAAGGACGAAGCCTATTGAAAATGGTTAAAATCGGTCCATTATTTCGACTAGCCTCCATACAACCGTACCCCCAAATAGCGCCTTTTGGCTTATAATTAATTTAAATAATCTATTATGTTAACAAAAGTCGACAAAACTTAGTTTTATAAAACTCTGAATGACACTACCGATTTTTGTAATGATCGGGCTTCATTTGACCCTATCCCACATACAAACTCCCCTTCAGAAAATGACTTAAAGGTCAAAATTCACATACAAACACTAATAACACTTTTAAATTCTACATAAATAATATTGAAGAAGACTTAATTCCCCCCAACCAATATTTTTAAGGATAGGCCCAAATTTTGCCCTACTCCCCTTTGAGCCCTCTTATAAAAAAACTCTTTTTTTGCAAAAAAAAAAGTAAAAATATTCCGAAGTAAAGTTATAAAAACAAACCAAATGCTTTATTTTTTTAAATAATCCTCATTTTTAACATACATACATACTGACTGGTGTAGGGTATCATGTGGTCGGCTACGCCCGACTATACATTCATACTTGTTTATGTATATAGATGTTTCGGTCTAGTACATGTGCACTTTGCTCAAGTACTCGAGCTATCTAAACTTTTTCCATGGTAGCCCTGATGGGGAATAACAGGTGTCATGAGAAACTCTAACCAAAGAAAAACCTTAAATGTCGCTCAACCACACTATTGAGATGGCCCTGTTGATTTGGCAACAGCACATAGGGCAAGTAGTTGGAAGTCCGAAACACAGATAATTTTAATTAACATGACTTATTTCATTAATCACAGAGATTCATGATAAGTTGAGCATGTTTCTGAGTAAACCCCAGCAAAATCAACATTGCTGGGTAGTAACGGCACATCTATTCCATCCGTCAAATACATCACTAAACATCAGAAAATACCAATAAAATTCCACCCAATCCAAAATCAACATTTATTATTAATCCATAGTCATGGTTTGTAATTTGTGCCGCTCCTAGAATATAGGAACGATAAAAGAAATTTATGGTGAAAATTATATTTCACCGTGTACCAATCTTTTAACCAAGCGCCCCCTTCCAGAGATTTAGACCACTATGTGGAACACGAACCACTATGTGGAACTCGAAGAAACCTCAACTAACTGATCTGTCAGGTGCTTCGGGAAACTCGCCACCCGTAGTACCAGATTATGTGGTGCTTTAGTTAGACCTCTTTTTAAATTATCCAAACACAACCAGGGATTGAAATGTACGCAGGTAGCACCTGTGGATTGCAATACGCCAAGATGTGGGTCTTACATCAAAGAAACATGACCCGCTGGGGCTTATTGATTGACAGACTCATTTGTTTTATCTTTGTTGTTGTTGATACAGTTCAACTGTGACCCTATCGGTCTGACAATCTTTGGCCGAGTAAAATTTTTCTTTTATAGATTCTCATTCACACATAACAATATACGTTTAGAACGACAATCATCAAATCATGAATATAATTTTATTAACATTTTATGTCATAACTTTTGCTACCGATTTTTAGCTTTAATATATTAATAAAATTTTAAAATTTTGTACAGATTATATTATGCGACAAAAATAAATATCTGGGATGTGATACTATTTTTTCTGAAAGATGGATCCGTGTAGAACAAAAATATGTTTTTTAAATTTCCAAAACATCTCCAAATCTTAAGATACGTTTAAAAAATCTAAATTGAATCTAAACCGATTTTATGTCTTTAGACGGATTTAAAAAGGAGAACTCTGACCTTTATAATGATATACATATGTGATGTTTAAGTAAATTGGTGAAATAAGTGTCCATTTTATCGCATACATATTTTTGATTTAAGTGTTGGACCGCTTTTAAAGCTTCCACGATGAAAGTCCGAACTTTTTCCTCTGAAATGTTTAGAAGAATATTAAAGTAATTTATGCAAAATGTGAAAAACTCGTTTGTTTTTCAGATAAACGAAATTTATAATTTAATTCATATGTTCAGAATAATGTCAAAGTTTTTCAAGTAAAATTTGAAGATTATACCTCTAATATTTTCTAAGATATACGAATTTTTTTATTTAATTCATATGAGGGCTTCAAGTCGCCCCAGATGAAAGTCCGCTCATTTTTTCCCAAATGTTCAGATGAATATTTAAGTTGTTAATGCAAAATTTGAAGAATTTAGATATATATTAGTTTCCCAGATAAATTAATTTTTGTCTTTAATTAATAGGGGGAGTGCAGCTTCTCTCATGGGAACTCCCCCTAATTTATTACCCAAAATGTTTAAATGGCTGCTATTCATGCAAAATTTTTCTAACTTTAACAGTGTCCAAGATAAACATTTTTTGTACTTAATTTATATGGGAGGTGCCACGCAACTTAACTCTAGTCAGCCTACTTCTTGTTCTTAATAATTATATTGATACTGATGTATCTGGCAATATTTGAGAACTCTAACAGTTATAGTTTCTCTGATATACTTTAATATTTTCTTAATATGGGTGGGACTGGAATATGCCGCGAACACTATAGCCATTCCGCCCATTTTGTGCACAAATATTCTTGTGGATGTCAAAGTTGTCCGTAAACAATATTAGCAGTTTGTGAGAATTTCTTAAACTTGAATTTCATAGTAAAAAGAACACTACAACCTTTTCCCGACATATAGGAATACACTGTGAAAATTTAGAATTTGAGTCGATTAAGGTATGTCCGTCCGTTTGGCTGGCTGTCCATGTAAACCTTGTGCGCAAGGTACAGGCCGCAATTTTCAAGATAATTGGATAAAACTTGGCACACACGCTTCTTTTGGCCCAAGGACGAAGCCTCGGTTCATTATTTCGACTAGCCCCCATACAACCGTACCCCCAATATAGGGCCTTTTGGCTTATAATTAATTTAAATGATCTATTATGTTAACAAAAAGTCGACAAAACTTAGTTTTATAGAACTTTTAATTACACTACCGTTTTTTGTAATGATCGGGCTTCATTTGACTCTATCCCCCATACAAACTCCCCTTCAGAAAATGTCTTATTGACTAATAACATATTTAAATTCTACATAAATAATATTGAAGAAGACTTAACTCCCCCTACCAACATTTTTAGGGATAGGGCCATATTTTGCCCTACTTCCCTTTGAGACCTCTTAAAAAAATTCCCTTTTTTCCAAAAAAAAGTAAAAATATTCGGAAATAAAGTTAAAAAACAAACCAAATGCTTTTATTTTACTGACTGGTGTAGGGCTACGCCCGACTATACATTCATACTTGTTTTATTTTTATTTTTTTTTTTAACAAGAAGTAGTTTCGGAACTAGTATGCGTTGCACTGAATTAGTGTAGTAGCAATGTATAACTAGTTTCAAAGAACTAGTTCCTTAAAAACTATTTAGAAGTATTTAAGAGCCACAACAATATTCTAAAGAATAGGTTCCAGAAGTAATGGCCACACTACTAGTTCCAAGGCCGTTGTTTAAAAATCTCAAGTCGTTCTGTTTTCACTCATTCTAGAACTAGTAGTTTTTTTGGAACAAGTTCTAAAATTTTTCCTGGAAGTATTATTTTGGGGTTTTATGTTAGACGTGTATAATCCATTTATGTTAATATTATTAGGGTCAAATTAATTTAAATATACTTCTTGGGAATATTATCAGAAGTAGTGAATTTGCAATTAAATAAGAAGAACATGCCACCTCTTCGGGTGCTTTTCAGTACATCCATGTTGTAAATTCTACTTCTTTTTCGCTTCTTTGGAAGTTCTTTTTTTTTTGCTGGATGCTGTCAAATATGTTCGTTCATATCATCACTAATGATTATAGAAAACTCATTTACACCGATTTTGTATTAATCGGACCTAATCAGAAACGTGTACATATTTATATATGTATAAATATTGCCACCACTTAGAGAGTAGAATGTTCTACTAAGCCGTTCTATATTAAACTTAAATATACATTATTTTATGTATTATTCTATTTAAAATAGAAAACAATGTTTCATAGTTATATTACTACTATTTAGTAGCTAGTTTAGATAATAAAAATAAATTTAATAAAAAGAAATATTTCCTTTGTATACGTATCAATAGAAGTTAAACTTTTCAATTCCAAATATCACTTTCTACTCTGCTCTAATACAACAACATCAACAACAATATAAATAATAATAAAAGTAAAGAAATCTATTATTAACTGCAATTGTTTTGTATTTTATATTTGTTTTTAAAACAAATTAAAATAAATAAATTACTAATAAAACTAAAATCAAATGCTATATTATTAAAAACAAACTAAAAATTAAATAAAATCAATTAAATTTGTTATTGTTTTAAATGAAATTAAAGAAAAGAAAAATAAAATAAATATTATGAAAAAAATGTATTGTGAAATGTAAATAGAATTTTAAGAATTTTCTGTTGCAAATTAATAAAGAAAAATCTATTATTAAATATTTAATTGGAATTCATATCGAAATAAATTTAAATATGATTTTAAACTTTTTATATTGTTATGTATATATGTATATGTAGGTGTAATGTGGAGTATAGAAATATTTTTAAATTTTAAATTAAATTAGACAAAAGAAATTTAGTTTGATTTCATTACTTTAAGATCAGAAAACGTTATTTGAACAAAAATGCTTTTTTTATTTCCTTTCTATACATGAAATTTTATACAACTTTTTTTACCCACACATACAAAACACAACAATTTATGGCAAACGAAATGCTTAGCATACCTTAAGGATGTAGCAATACTGATCATCTATTAAACTTAATTGTGAAATTTTATGTTGCCTGCTTTGAGGTGTTGAATTTAAATGCATCCAATTAGAAAACTAATCAAAAAAAATTGTTGGAAAATTTTAAAAATACTGGGAAATATTTATATTGCTGATTAGATAAAAATAGGGGAAATAAATTGTATATAGCAACTACGTACGAATAGTGTTTAACTTATTAGTGCGAGATTAGTAAAATTTATGTTCAAACCCTTCAGGCTTTAATTTAAAAAAATATTCTTAATTAATGGATTCAAATTATTATTCCAATTCTAACGAACAAGTAAGAGGCCTATAACAAGATTTGCCTAATATCTATGTTTATACCCTAATATCTATGTTTATACCCTACACCACTATAGTGGGGAAGGTATTATACGTTTGTGCTGATGTTTGTAACATACAAAAATATTGGTTCAATACCCACCTTAAAGTATACCGATCGATTCACAATCATTTTTGAGTCGATTAAGACATGTCCGTCCGTCTGTCCGGCTGGCTGGCTGTCCATGTAAACCTTGTGCGCAAGGTACAAGCTACAATTTTCAAGATAATTTGATGAAAAATGGACCATGCATGTTTTTTGGCACAAGGACGAAGCCTATTGAAAATGGTAGAAATCGGTCCATTATTTCACCTAGCCCCCATACAACCGTACCTCCCGATTTGAACTTTTTATGTTATAATTACGTCAAATATTCTGCTATCTCTCCAAAAATTGGCACAAATAAGTTTTATATAAGTATAAATGATACTGCAGATTTTCGTAAGGATCGGCCTATATTTGACCCTAGCCCCCATACAAACCCCCCTTCAAAAAATGACTTAAACGTCTAAAATTGACTTGTAACCATTTGTATCGCAATGAAACTCAACAAAACTAACTGTTATTTAGAAATATATCCTTTTCCCAAATTTACCGAGGATCGGCCCATATTTGACCTATATAAAGCCTCATTTAGAAATTTTAGTTTTTTATCAATAAATGGCTTAAATATTTTGGAATTATGGTAATATTCAACATAAAAGTTTCTTTACAAAAAATAAAAATTTTATAAAAGTAAAAATTGTAAAAATATACTCATGGTGTAGGGTATCATATGGTCGGCCATGCCCGACTATACTTTCCTACTTGTTTTTTCCTACTATTGTTCCTATAAAAATACTTTTTGAATTTTTTTAAAAATCTGCAATAGAAATGGATTTGTTGTTGAATTTTCAGGCAGGTGTTGATCCAATATTTTTGATCCTTATAAACAGTATTTAAAAAGCCCTTTGCAATAGTAGAATATAAATACCACCAATATATCGAAAGTAATGAGTTTTCAAGATTTAGATGAAGATATTTCACTATTTTATAGTTAATGGTTTACAAACTGTCTTGGTGCTTTTTTTAAATTTCAGCATCATTGATGTGATGGAGTAAATCAAATTAGAATTCAGTACGACTCAATCCTTTAGAAATTAATAGTAGAAGACCTAATAGGAGTTTCTCCGAAAAATGTTAGTACAATATTTTGATGGCTAGTATTTTATTTTTTTCACAATCGAATACAAAATTTATTTTTAATAGAAGAGAATTTTAATATAATTTGTGCTTAATTATTGGCAAAAATTACCTTTTTCCCGAAATCCTTCAACTTTTCATCGCAGGTAAGGTAAAACTCTGAGAGGGGGAAATTTTAATAATTAATACTTAAAGCCTCATTTTGTGAAAAAATTAAAAAGTTACATTTTGTCCCATATAAACGCGTTTACAAACTTAGACGGCGATGTGCGGGCTCTTACTTTCAAAATTATTGAATAATATTTTACAGTCATTATATTGACGTTAACATACAACACAATTTCACTATTAGAAGTTGATCCGAGAAAAGAGCCTATTTTCGACCCACACTAACGTACTTGTTATAGGACCTTATTAGATTCTAAGACGATCTAGCCATGTCCATTTATCTGTTTGTTTGTTGAAAACACAATAGAGTCAAAATAAATAGAATAGCTTTTCATAGGGGCTAGGGCCATATGAGAACCCATTATTATGGAATTCGTGAGGGTCATCAAGTCTAGTATAGAACTTGGTTTTTGCAGCTTACCCTACACTACTTTAGTGGGGTAGGTATATTAATTTGTGGTGATGTTTGTAATGCACAATAATATTGATCCTATACCCACCATAATGTATACCAATCGGCTAAGAATCATTCTGAGTCGATTTAGCTATGTCCGTATGTACGTCTGTCTATCTGTCCGTCCTTGTAATCAAACTACAGGTCGCAATTTTGGAGATAATTCAATGAAATTTAGTACATGATATTCCATTATCCCAGGGACGAAACCTATTGAAAATGGTTAAGATCGGTCCATTATTTCACGTGGCCCCCATACAATTTTGCCTCCGAATAGGGCTTGTAAACCTTGTAATCCAACTACAGGTCGTAATTTTGGAGATTATTCAATGAAATTTGACACATCCTTTATAGTACCGTAGACGAAGCCTATTGAAAATTGGTAACATTGGTTCATTATTTCACCTAGCTCCCATACAACTGAACCCACCAAAAAGGTCTTTAAAGTTTATAATTATGTGTAATATACTCGTATCTCGACAAAAAGCTGCAAAACCAAGTTCTATACTAGCCTTGATGACCCCGATGAATTTTATAATTATAGGGCCTCATTTGACCATAGCCCCTATTAAAAGCCCCCATCAAAATGTTACTTAAATATTCACAATTTTAAAAACAACAAGTAAGATTTCTATATTCGGCTGTGCCGAATATTATATACCCTTCACCATGATGTGTTAAAAAGAGTCATTACGAATATTATTACAAAAATTCAAAAAATTCCATTGCAACCCATTTCAATATTATAGAAAATTCAAAAAGTACCTTTTGTAGAACGAAAAAGTACCAAAAAGTCCCCTTTTATGTATTCTGGACTAATCCGGGCTCTACATACTTTATATCATGTTTCTAAGTTCAATATTGTAGAAAATTCGAAAACTACCTTTTGTAGAAAGAAAAAGTACCAAAAGTCTCTTTTTGCAATAGAAAATTCAAAAAGTACATTTTGTAGAACGAAAAACTACCAAAAAAGTCCCCCTTTATAGGTTCTTACCCAGTCAAGGCCCTACATGCTAGTTTCATGTTTCTAGGTTCAATATTATAGAAAATTCAAAAAAGTTCCTTATGTAGAGCGAAAAGTACCAAAAAGTCCCCTTTAATGTGTTCCCGTCTAATCCGGGCTCTACGTACTTAATTTCATGTTTCTAGCCAATAACAACGTAACGTAAGGTCATATTCATTGTTTGATTTGTGTTCATAAACAAAAAACCACAATAACAAAAAAATTACCGTTTGATACTGTGTTTTGTTTTTGTTTGTTTATTGTTTTGTACAAGCATGCACGAAAAATGTAAATTTTTCATGAAATTTTCAGAGGTGGTCTCGGATTTTTACTCATATATCTGGGGTCTTCTGAAAACTGATTTCAACATACACACAGACAGACGGACATGGCTAAATCGACTCCGCTATCTTTAAGGATCCAGAATACATATACTTTATAGGGTCGGAAAATTATACTATAAAAATTACAAACGTAATGACAAACTTATATATACCCTTCTCACAAAGGTGAAGGCTTGAGTATATCTGAGGCAAGGTAAAATTCAACTATATATGTGATTTATTATGAAAACTAAATCAAACTTTATTCGTATACAGGTATAGGATATTATAAGGTCGGTCTCGCCCGAATATAACCTCTTACATGTTTTACTTATTTTATTTTTTAACTTTAAAACTAACCTAACCACAAATGTTACTTTAAACATAATGAGCGAATTTATAAGAATTTTATGTAAAGGGGGAGATTTTTTTAAAATAAGATCTAAACAGAAAATATAGAACAGCAACGTTTGAAAATTATGGTAAATATATTAATAGCGCAAAATAAATCAACTTCATTAAATTATAGAGGGTTGCTTTAACTTACATACAAATATTCCTAAGTCATTAAGATCTTCGTGAATTCTTTAGTTTTCATAACAATTGCAACCTCAACCGCCTTTATTAACAATTTCCAGAGTATTTATTTAACGATCTATATATTCTTAATCATCAATTGTTGTGAAAACTATCACACCTTTTCTTAAGTGCTGCTTATAAATTAAAACTAGGTTTTCTAGGTATTTGTATTGAAATAAAGATATGATAATAACTCAATTTAATTACTATACGTTACACATCACAGAAACACAAAAGAAATGGCAAAGGAGAGTGAAAAGACCGACGACCATATGCTGCACACAAACAATTGTTGATTTTAATACTCCACAATAAAACAGAAAATAGGATCTTAATTTATTTTTGCATAAGATGATGTTGCAAAAACAGAAAGATATTTTAAACAAACAAACAAACAAATCAGAATTTTCTCAACTTAATAGAAGAAGTCAAAACAAAATCTAACAATGAAACACTATGGGGTCCCCTGTTCATTCTTTCACAGTACATTGTTCTAAAAGATCTAAAGATCTTCCTTACAGCCAGACATACGAACAGACTTTGGCAGACAATGCTGCTAAAGACGACAATTGTCTTAGATAAAGGAAACTAGCGAACCTAACTCGTAATACAGCCAAACTTAAAATGTTGATTCAGGTAAAACAAAAAACCAATAAGGTCATCTAGATATCATAAATCATGGCAAAAAAAGAAATAAGAAGAAAAACACTATTCACCAAAAAAAGAACAACGAAATGAATATGAGAGAAACAGAAAATACGTTGAGAATAAAAATACGATCATTTGAAATGACATTCAGGTATTAATAACTGTCAAAACATGAACTAAAAACATACTTAAGGTAAAGAACACACACATTCATACTACTATTAAACATTTCGTACTACATAGCATGCGCAGGCGCATAGACAATCTGTTATTAAAACTCTCTCTCTCTCTCTGTGTTTAATAATTTAGTTAAACAAGAAATTAGAGAATTCAGAAACCAACTTTACAATTCCAGCCATAGACTGCTGCCACTAATGTAGCTGACCTCTAAGGATAACTCAATTAAAGACGTCAGACGTATACACGCAATGTTTAACAGCAGGATATTTGCCTCGAACATAAACACTCTGCTGAGAGACAGACAGACATACAAACCAACAAACGGACACAATTTACACAACGTTTTCAAATTGATCGTTAACAGTTAAACAATTCTTTTTCGCTTTAGTCTTCCTGAGTTGTGAATTGAATGGGAAAAAATGAATGAGTTTTAAACAGTTTGTTGGAACAAAGAAACTATAGGGTGTAAATACAAAATAGATTTTGTGGTTTTTCTCAGCTGGAAGTGCTAAAGATAGAGACATTACGTTAAAAGTCTAATGCGAACTGCGTTACGATACGAAACTTCTTACTTTCTCGACATCATTAACGCTTTGAAAAAGACGCGACATTTTAAATTAGTGTTGAGTTATTAAAGATGTCGAGACAATATTGCAACATTTACTAGTCCGGTTGATGTTGTTAATAATTTCGCGTCGTCGCAATTAATGTTCTCGGACCTGTTAAAGACTATTACAATTACGATTTCACAAATCTGTTAAATTTTATTGCATTCAAATATGAACAAATTCCTTTTTATTTAAGTTAAATGTTGTAAGCATTTTTCTAGTTAGGCTCTCTGTGAGGTCTTATTGTACTTTATCTTGTTTTAATATACAGTTCCTTTTTTATTCGTTTGGGTTAAGAATTGGTTTTGTTTTCATGTTTTAATAAAGTACGAGTAAAAAAACATGACTTACCATTGTAACATTAACAATCATGTTTCTCATAGTTACACAATTTTTACAATTGTTTGTTAGTAGTCCAGGGAAAAGGGAGTTTGCTTATAATACCGAATAATGTGGCGTCTCTGAGACCCCCCATGCAACATTGTAATGGAGCCAAACAATTTCCATATATTATACTTGGGATTAAGTGAGTAGGGTAAGGAATTGTAATGATTTGTGTCCAGCCATAAACTGCTGCCACTTGAGTCTTTGTTGAGTCTTGTTAGGTTAGGTTGGGTTGGGTTGATAGGAGGATGTATACTACATCAAATCCGAAAAAACACACCTAGACGAATCCCTGACAATGGCAAAGGAAGTGCTCTAGAGTTTCACTGTTCTCCCTACATTCTCTAACATTCGTCTGAATCAGCACGTCCAATTTCGCATAGATGTGCTCGTAATCCTTTGCATCCACTCAGAATAATTACCATAATACTAACTTGCTTGTAGACTTGATCATTTTAAAGAGATTTCTCGTCTTGCTTCCATAGGATCTCTGTGGATCTACCATTCGTTTTATTATTCCAAGAAGGCTTATGGGAAGGCTTATGCAAAACCATTATTACAATCCAATACGGTCTGGGTGTCGCCTTCTGGGTGTCAATAAATATATTAAAGGCTGTGAACGCCATATTTATTCTAATGGAATTTACGCATTCCGCTATTGCTCGGACTTTCGCCTGAAAGCTTGTATTATTTTACGATGGTAAATTTCTGTTTCTGGATTATTGCCTTTCAAAGTTTAGAGTTCTTAGCACGCTATTTATCATGGTAACCCAGAGTAAAGATGACAAAATGCTACCCTTTGAATTTTAGTGTGAATTGGAGCTTCAATTTACGAAAACTTCACAACAGGATCAAATTGAAAGATTTTTGTGGTTAATTCACGTTACGTCCACGTCAGATAAATGTATCTTCATCTTATTAAAATTGATGCTCTTAGATTTCAGGTAAATTGATATTGATCGTCCCAAGTTCGACAATTTTGTTTGTTGACGTAACCATTCATCCAGAAATAGGCCTCATGTATAAATGGACAGCCGCTTAGACAATACTGAAAAGTCCCTATGGCAAGATTCTTTAGGAAGATACCAAAAATTCCTTGAGATTCATGAAAATGTATATCGACTGACAAGCAACACTTCTAAAGGTTTCTCTATCAGAAATCGGTCTATATTGAATACGATATCAAGAAAATGATTTACTATCTTCGTGTATATAGTAGTAGTATATAATATAGTTTATCTTAATGGACCTAGTTTTAAGCAGTTTTATAAAAATCTGCCAACAAACGAAAATTGATTGGGTGACACAGAAATCAGGTTAAAAATGTTGAAAGCATTCAATATTCAATATGTTACAGAGATAGTCCTTTCATAAGGTTTCTGCTTCTTTAAGACTTTTAAGTACTTCGTTGGAATCCTAGGAATCATTGCGACTGGTAACGGTAGCAATATCGGGTTATACAATTGATCTTCGATCATATCCTGCTAACTACAATATAGTTAATGATCCTGCAACTTTATTTTGGTTAAATTGTGCCTAGAAGGCTGAGAAGTTAGTGAACAACATTTTGTTTTAAATTAAATTCCGATGAAAAGCCGACAGAAAATTTAAACCTAAGCAGTATTTTTTTCGATTAGTTCCTGTTATATACAAGATATCTAATGACTCGCAACACCATCTGTGCTTGGTGTGTTTGTGCCTAGAAGGTCGTGAAGTTAGTGAACAACATTTTTTTTAATTTGTATCTGTATGCCCGATAAAAAGCCTAAAGAACCCCGACCAAGTCCATTAGTGCTAAACCATGATTCAAAGAATGTTTTTCAAAAGGTCGTGTAGTTAGGAAACAAATCACTACCCTCTGTATCTTCAGTAAAATAATGACAGATAACCCATTCAACTGTAGTGGTCGATTAATTCAGAGCAGTTTCTAAAGGGAGCATCAATTCTTAACCAGGTTTTAAAGAAGCAATACTGGAGAATGTTTTTACATAATGCGCCTATTGTTTTTCTATCTTTGACATTTGTTGCAATTTCAAAAGCAATATAGAGGCTGGTGTTAAGGTAATGTTAAGGTTGATATTCTTTTTTAACTTTTCAGACCACTTGTTTTGATGATTCAATTCAAAGCAGTTTCTTAAGATATCCTACTTTAACATTATCCGATTTGCTAAAAATGCCTTAAAACATATTCTATCCAATAAGGTCTTTAATAATAAAAAATATTCTATCAATATTGTGACAAAATCGTAAACAAAACAAGTTCTTATAAAGAATTCAAAATATAGTCAGACCATGCTGAATAGCTGAGAATTAGAGAGATTACTGCAAGTTAGAGATGTTGTTTAAAGCTTCGAATGATTCTTATTATTGATATGACTCGTTCATTATTCGATTGAATCGCAGAAATCTTTGGCATCATCTCAGTTTTTATTCAAACTTTGTTTTTTTTTTGTTTCTGAAAATGCTTGTTATTCCTAAGTTAATAGTGTTTTAACTTATGTTTCGTTTTTTATGTTGTTTTTTTTTATTTTCTCCTTTGTTAAACATTATCAAAAAGATATCATCATGCATTCATATAAATTGTTAAAACTTACGAGAATACTCGAACATGCATCCCACTATTTCCAAAACCGGCATTAAACCTAAGTAAGTACCTACTACCTTAAACATAATAATGCCACTATATTCATAATGGAAAATCGTGCAGAAATTTTGTTGTTGTGGCATATGGGTGACAGGTGGCGCCCAATGTCTATCTGTAAAACGTTATGATGTGTTTTTTTTTTTTGGATTTTCGAGGTTAAATTATAATTTTGCAAATTAAATATCAATGAACGGAAGCTGCATTGTATTTTCTTTGTTATTTTTTTGCTTATAAACAAAAATCTATTGTTTTATTGTTATTTGTTTATTGAATAAATAGTTGTTGTGGTAACTTATTTGAAAGTAATTTATAATAGAGTTATAATATGAATCAATAAGAAAGTAAGTAATATGGAAGCCAATTATATCAGTTGTTAAAATAAAGGAATTAAAATTTAGAACTTCGAAGCCTCGTTTAAAAATAAAACCCGAATATCAAAGCTATGATTTCGAAATAAAATGAAAAGATTTATTTGCATTCTTAATATTTTGTCAAAGCATTTCCGGTCTTACTATTATTTTATTGGCCGTTATTTTAATAATTAACAGCTGTATAATACATAATTAGACTTTAAACATTCTTTAGATTTTATCTCAATAAAGTAAAATTTTAGAACATCTTATTGTCTCTAGCAATTCTTATAAAAAATGTATCTATGTATTAACAAATCTATTCAGTATCTTTTTTGATACCCGTAAAATGCCACGAATAAGTATCTATATATGTATGAGTAAATAAAATATATGGTTTTCCTGTGTCATTAAATAAAGAAATTTAATCTGTCGTAAATAATAATAAAAACCACAAATAAAACTTTTTTAAATGTACATTCAAATAACAGTTGAATATAAAAACTACAAACCAAAATGGTTTTGTTTTTTTTTTTTTGCGCCAGTCAAACTTAAGTTGTGTTTTTTTTTCGTTCAGTTTTGTCTCTTTAAAATATAAGAAACCATCATAAATTTCCACGCTTTTAAAATCAAGACGGAACGACACATCCCGAAAATAAAAGGCTAAGAAAATAAACTTAAGAAACAAAATAACATCAAAACCAATTAAGATATACATAATTGATCACAACCTTAAGACACCAATCTGACGATGTTGTTGACGAAGACGATGACGACGACGATGATGATGAGACTAATTTTTGTGGTTACACCGACAAAAAGCTACGAATGAATGCAGGAATAATAAAAAATGTGTTACTAAAGGAAGATAGGAATATATGGAGATATTTGGTTTACCCTACATTGTAACTATGTTCTAATATGGATCCAAGAGTTATAACTGGAAAAGTCATAGACATTTATATTTTCTGTTTAATTAGCCATTAGAATACCAGAAACCTAAAATATCTAGTCTTGAAAAATATATCTTCTGGGATATGTCATTATCAGCTTTTTTTCACCTCGATTACTGAGGTCTTGGTGTTATAGTTGATAAAGCCAGATTTCCAACAGTTAAGTAGTAAACAATTTTGGGGCACACAACTTTCACATTGGCTATACCAGCATGTAAAACATAGTGGATACCTCTAAAGATCTATGAACGTCCAATACATAACTAAAATGTCGTAATATGTTGTAAAAAATAAAATTATTCAATAATCCAGTTAAAGGTTTAACGTCAATGTCCAGGGCTAAAAATGGGGCTACTTCAACTAGATGCGACAATAAATCCATTGGACAAAGTGATGTAGGTTTGGCTGAGCAGTTGAATATGTGGTGGGTGTAATGCTTCATCCTGATCTAATTTTTGTCAGAACGACTCTCGTTTTCCGCGGTATTTCTTTCTGTGCCTGCTATCGGCGCTGGGTGACCTACAAGTTCGACATTTATGCGGTAACCTGCGACAGCGGAATTTATGACGTCTCTATGAATGTCGTTCAACGCTGCCGTATGCGAGAACTGATCTAATTGATTCTCCAAAAATCTGTGTATATTCTCCTCGTATTTATGAAGATCCATTCTGAGATGCCTGCTGGGGGTCAACATGACATTACATTTTTTACTGGGAGGACCTTCATTTCCTCCTGCAGGTGATGACCTGCAGTCCTTAGAGTGACTTTTTGGTAGTTTTAAATATTTATCTACTGGGTATCACTGAGCAAAGGTGAACACACTGGAGCAGCATAATTTACCACTTATCGACCAATCGTTTTATATGTAAATAATAAGGTTTCTACATCCATACCCCAAGTGCTACCGGCTGGTGCTTTGAGGACCTTGTTTATATTTCGCAATTTTTGCGAGATCTCATTGGCGTGAGCCGAGAAGGTAAATGGGTTATAAAATGTCACCATAAGAGTTTGCTTTACTTTCTTCCTTTACGTGGTAAAAGGTATTGTTGTTGATGGTATAGTTGTCTGTATATAAAATCACGACCACAACGTGTGGAGGTGACATTTCTCACTTGTATATGATTTGTATAAGACAAAGTCGGAATTAAAGAAAGTAGTTTTTGGAAGAAAGCAGTCTCTGAAGAACTAGTTGATGGTGTCTGACCATATTGTTTGTCTATGCCCAGGTATTATTGTCCTCCATTAACGATTAAATACAGATTTCACCCATGAATAGCACTTAGCCATAGAATATCCAAGAATCTGTCATTTCTCTCACACTCTCCCTAGTAGAAATAAAGATGACTTACATTTCCGATTGATTGATTTCGGAAGTTGGGGCACAAATGTCCACTTCTATGTTTGATATAATAACCTAAAATAATCTATAACTCAAGGAACTCAATTGTATGGTTACAAGTCACCAGTTTTCAAATTGGCAATACCTTGTATGCGAATTACTGATCTGAAAGCTTCAGCCTTAACAAGGATATGTAATGAAGGAAAGGGCAACAATATTCCTTTGATGGCATAATAAATCAATAATATATGCGAATGTTAATAATCAAATTGAAACAGAGAATTAATTGCATTTTTCTAATGTTACAAACCCAACACTCACATTATAAATGTCGATCTAAATTTTATAAAGTAGAGCATTAAATTAAAAAAATTATCCGACATTGGTTGGCTTTTAAGTTTTATATTTGGCAAGAACAAAACAAACAACCAACAACAAGAAAGAACAAATAAAAGCGACTACAACAACATGTCAGCGTGTTAAAAATTCACTCTGCTCTCGAACGAATTAAACGAACGAATCGTAAAAATTAAGAAAACGTTGATTGGTAACAAATGTTTGGTGTTTATTCAAGTGATAACAAATTTATAAGTTAAAAAAAGACAAGAACAACAACAATAACAACACTAAGAACTACAACTAAAGCAACTACAATAAAATAGTTAATGATATTAAAATCCATATTGACTGGATTATAAGATAAGTTTTTTTTCTGATTCCTCTTTTATTATTTCTTTGATTTTCAACCATTAAAAAAGGCTGCGACCTTTGATGTTGTTCTTATAGTCGTTGTGATTCGGTGTTGTTCAAAATGTAGTGAGTGGGACCGTGCCGCTGCATCACATTCGAGTACAAAAGTCAAGATGAGTTGTATGGTTGACAACGTTCGTCTGTCGTTATATCTAAAACGAGTGAATGAACAACAACAGAAACTCATGTTAATATGAACGCCATTAACAAACAGGTAAAACACGGCCACTGCTACAAGCTTTAACAAATGTTCCTATAGATATGACCGAAAATCTCTACTACAACATGGAACGGACGAGCGAACGTTCATTTCGATTGTGAAATTGTAATATAAAAAAGAATTTCATACGTAAAATCTTATATGAGTCCTTTAACTAAATCTACTAATAATAAAAAATTAAGAACAACAAGCTATAGCGGAGCATTTACTCGTATTAAATTACATTTTAAAAGTGTTTTTTTGGAGACAACAAAAATGCGTGAATTTTGTGTTTTACACCAACAGAAAAATTGTTCGTGAAACAAACATTGACATAACTTGGCAGCGTTCTTAATTCTATTCTATAATGTAGTCTATAGTCTAGTCTATAGTCTAGTCTATAGTCTAGTCTATAGTCTAGTCTATAGTCTAGTCTATAGTCTAGTCTATAGTCTAGTCTATAGTCTAGTCTATAGTCTAGTCTATAGTCTAGTCTATAGTCTAGTCTATAGTCTAGTCTATAGTCTAGTCTATAGTCTATTCTATAGTCTAGTCTATAGTCTAGTCTATGATGTAATCTATAGTCTAATCTATAGTCAGATCTATAGTCTAGTCTATATTTTGGTCTATATTAGGCTATAGTGTAGTCTATAATCTAGCCTATAGTATGATCTATAGTCTAGTATATAGTATAGTCTATAGTTTATATAGTCTATAGTCTTGTTTACAGTCTAGTCTATAGTCGAGTCTAATGCCTTGTCTAATCTATAGTCGAGTTTTTAGTCTAGTCTATTCTTTAGTCAATAGTCTAGTTTATAGTTAAGGCAATATGCTATGGCCTCCTGTAGGTTAGTGGTTAGTTTTCTAGTCTGGTAGACCGCAGGTGGTGGGTTCGATTCTCCCCTGAGACGCTGGTTAAGAAGCCCCATAGAGGCCTAGGTGTATTTCTTCGGATTTGATGTATAAACATCCTCCTCTTAAAATAAATAAAAAGGTCAATATGCTAATCTATATTCTAGTCAATGATCTAGTCTATAGTATAGTCCATTCTATAGTTTAGTCCATGGTGTAGGCGATAGTCTAGTCAAAGTTTGGTAATGACAAAAAAATCGAATATGTCCCGTCTTATAAACCTTGGACTTTCTTATTCTAAGGAGGCATCTGGCCTTCTTTCACTAAGGACACTCTATATGTTGATTGTAGTTCTACCCATTAATAACAAGATAGTTTTATAAGATTCTCTTCCCTTTATAGCAAGTACTCTCTCTCTCTCTTTCATTAGAGATTATTCCCGAGTTGCTTGATGCCCTTGTAGTCTTGAAGAATAATCGGATAATACTTCTGCTTCGCGACTTTCCATATATTTGTCAAGATTTGATATATATATGTGTCTCAAAGTTTCCGACAAATGCCTATTTAGAACGTCCGAAGTTTGTGTGTAACGTTCCAAACATATTTCAGAAAATGCTCCTATGCTCAAACATTTGTTTATAAATTTTCTTGTAGTTACAACTTATCGATGTTATTTACTTATATAAAAGTTTTTTTTTTGAAGTTTCTCTTTGTAGAAGATAAATTTCTATTTTAGAAACTTTCAATGAATGAGTTCTTCCTTTTAAAGAATATTTTTGTTAAATTTTATTGTTTTTGATATAATATATCTCGTTATTAAGGGGTTTCGATAAATTGTTTGTTTATAAAATTTCATACAAATGTATTCTATAAGCATTTGATAAATGTTAATAAAGGAATGGTCCGAGAGTTATAAGACTTCCATAAATTAAACATTTGCTTGAACTACTTACCACGATTTTATAACGAGTGTAAATGAGGCCAGGAAATAAAAAAAGAAAATCAAAAATTATCATGTTTTACATTCAACGGTCTGTACGGTCATAAAGAGTTAAACCACAAATGACAAAGTCATCCTTAAATTCACATACAACGGTTAAAAAAATCATCACAGGTATAGTAGACAAAAGTTGTGATTTAAATCTTATATACCCTTATATCTTATATACCCTTCACCATGATGTGTTTAAAGCCTTTTGTACCTTTTGAAAAACGAAAAAGTACCAAAAAGTCCCCATCTATGGGTCCTCAGTTAATCCGGGCCATACAAACTTAATTACATGTTCCTAGGTTCAATATTGTAGAAATTGTAAAAAGTACCTTTTGAAGAACGAAAAAGTACCAAGAAGTCCCCTTTTCCCCTGGTTCTCACTTAATCCGGGATATACGAACTTAATAACATGTTTCTAGGTTCAATATTATAGAAATTTCAAAAAGTACCTTTTGAAGAATGAAAAAGTACCAAAAAGTACCCTTTCATGGGTCCTCACTTAATCCTGGCCATACATACTTAATTACATGTTTCTAGGTTTAATATCGTAGAAATTGCAAAAAGTACCTTTTAAAAAACGAAAAAGTACCAATAAGTCCCCTTTTATGGGTCCTTACTTAATCCGGGCCATACATACATAATTACATGTTTCTAGGTTTAATATCGTAGAAATTGCAAAAAGTACCTTTTGCAAAAACGAAAAAGTACCAAAAAGTCCCCTTGTATGGGTCCTCACTTAATCCGGGCCATACATACTTAATTACATGTTTCTAGATTCAATATTGTAGAAATTGCAAAAAGTACCTTTTGAACAACGAAAAAGTCCCCTTTTAGGGGTCCTCACTTAATCCGGGCCATACTTGTATGGGTCCTCACTTAATCCGGGCCATACATACTTAATTACATGTTTCTAGGTTCAATATTGTAGAAATTGCAAAAAGTACCTTTTGAAAAACGAAAAAGTACCAAAAACTCACCTTGTTTGGGTCCTCACTTATTCCGGGCCATGCATACTTAATTTCATTTTTCTAGGTTCAATATTATAGAAATTTCAAAAAATACCTTTTGAAGAACGAAAAAGTACCAGAAAGTCCCCTTTTATAGGTTCTCACTTAATCCAGGCTCTACATACTTAATTTCATATTTCTAACCAATAACAAAACATTAGTGCTGCTCTTGCTCTGCTACTCTTGCTCTGCTGCTCTTGCTCTGCTTTGCTTTTATAAACAAATTACAATAACAATATTTACCGTATTGTTATGTATTTTGTTTTTGTTTTTTGCAGTTTCTGTCTGAGCATGAATAAAAAATCTAAATTTTATATGAAATTTTCAGAGGTTGTCTCGGTTTTTTGCTCATATCTCCGTTATTTATGGACCGATTTTGCTGATTTTAAATAGCGTTCTTGCCGGTCGTATGTCTGATAGAATTATGGAAGATTCGGATCTCGCAGATATCTGGGGTCTTCTAAAAACTGATTTCAACAAACATAAAGACAGACAGACAGACAGACAGACGGACATGGCTTAATCATCTCCGCTACCTATAAGGATCCAGAATATATATACTTTATAGGGTCGGAAAATTATATTATAGAAATTACAAACGGAATGACAAACTTATATATACCCTTCTCACGAAGGTGAAGGGTATAAAAAGGCAACTTATCAGAATATGCTCGTATATGAATTTGAAAACAGAACTCTTGAATTTTATGCTCATAAAAAGACAATAATTTCATTCAAGAACGCATGCAAGAAAAAGAATTCAAATCACAGAAAACTACAACGCACAGTGGTATAGGAAAAAAAAAAAGGGGAAATAATTCGGTAACTTCTAAACGGTTAATCCGATTTTAATGAAATTTGGTATGTACAAAGAGGAGGTGTTGTCGAGTTTAGGTTTTGAATTTGGACCTTATAGGCCAACCAGGGGCCCGGCGGGGGGTCCTCAAATTAGGACACCTCGGCTATGTTAAATTTTTAAAACGATCCTATTTCTTCATTTGAGTTCCGATTTAAAAAAAATTTCGTATATAGAATCTCCTCATCGAGCACTATAAAAAATGTCGTCATAGCAGTAAATTATCTCTTATAGTTTAGGAGATATTCGCATTTGAAAATTAAAATTTTTAAATTTTTACCGTTCTTACTTTAGTTTTTTGATAATAGCGGGTCCAAATATTCCCGATTTTCGCCATTTCTTTTTTTATTCGCTTAACAACAAGTTTATATATCAAGCAGTGAAAGAATTATGTAAAAATCATGACTGAGTCCAAAGTTATAGGCATTTTAATTTAAAAAATTAAAAAAAGGCGATTTTTTGCCATTTTTTTTGGGAAAAAAAGTATCTTTTTCTTTTTAAGTTATCTAAAAAGTTTCTAAGAAGATGTATATAGAATTTATACTTTTTGAAAAGCTGACTTTACATAAAATACGATAAATGAAACAAAACCTAAAATTTTTTGATACCGAGGGGACCAGGTCCATCCAAAAAACCCTATTTTTTTATAGAAAATTCAATTTTGAGCAAAAATTCTCAAATCGCATAGTCGATATCAAATTATAGTGACCTGTTTTATATGACCCAATATGTTCTTAATCATTTTGTAACGTTTCGATAACCCCGCCCCTGGTATGGATATAATAGGCAAAAACCAAAAAATCCCATTTTTGGGATTTTTTAAAACTTTTTTGGGAATTCCGGGATTTCTAATAAGAAAATTCGAACTTTTTATTTAATTTTAGATTTTGAGTAAAAAAATCTACCTAACTGTAAAATTTCATCAAAAAATATTCATAAATAAAATTTTTATTGCAATTTGAAAAATTTGTATCTTCGCAAAAACTGAATAAAAAACATTTTTTAATTTTTTAAAAAAAAGTATTCCGCGAATTTTTTAATTTTCAAAAATTATATACAGTTTTGAAAAATAGACAAAATTACCTTTCCATTGATATATAACATGCCTACCTAATGTTTTTTAAGTGACAAATTAATTAGGGAAAACTCAACATCTTTTAGAAAATTTACCTAGCACTATTATTTTCATCCATAACGTTAACTCTTAAATTTGTTACATATATTAAAAAATGTTCAGGTATTATTTTTTAAACTGTAATGATTTTTACCCCTATAGGTCACTTTAATAGGTAGCTTATTAAAGTGACCTATTGAGGAAAAATTCATTACATAAGGATACGTTAGACATATTAGGTAGAATATCATAACCCTTTAAAAAATAATTATTTAATTTAAGTACCTGTAATTAATATATAAGACAGGTTTATATCTGTTTGTAATTATTTGTTATTTTCTAACCATGGCGATCGTACTAAAAAAAATGATTTGTGCTCCATTTTATTTGAACACTCTTCAGCTCCTTTTCAAGATAAAGTGAACTTCTTATTGAAATATATTGAAACTGCACATAAAAATAAAGTGGATAAAACTGATATATGTAAAATTGAAAATTTTATAAAATCAGTTGATATAAAACTGAAGAGTGTTCGGTATTCCATTGCTAAATTTCGATCGAAATTTTCTGATTGGCTGGATGAATGTGTAGAAGTTGCTATTTGCGTATCAACTGTTGGTGCTCCCTGTAAGCAGTATGAGGATTTGAGCTCAAAATCTAAGAGGAAAAGGTTATCAACTTCACTAGAAACCTTATCTAACGAAGAAGTTTCGGACACTTTTAAAGCAATGTTAAGAAAAGAAAAACAGCTACTTGGTACTGCTACATATGTGGTGATAAAAAATCAGAATTTTCGAATATTTCCAAGCAAAGATCAATAAATGAGGAAACATTACAATTTGGAATATCCCCCCTACATGCTCGCATACGATTTCTGGAACATTTTCTACATTTAGCATATGATTTAAAGTACAGAAGCATACCGGAAAATGCAAACAAAAGTGCAAATAACAATAAGGAGTTAATGGAAATGAGAGCCAGTGAGAATTTAAAAAGCGGATGGGATTAAATATTGATAAACCACTCACAGGATATGGAAGCACAAACGATGGTAATACCGCTAGACGTTTTTTTAAACATTTTGAAACTACTTCCGAAATAACCGGAATTAGTATGGATTTACTGCAAAAGGTCAATATTATTCTAATGGCGATAAATAGCAAGCATAAAGTGAACGCAACAAAATTTGGAGAGTATTCTACAAAAGTTTCTAAATTACTATTGGAATTATATCCCTGGAAAGAAATGACACCTACTGTTCACAAGATATTATGTCATGGAAAGGCCATCATAGAACATAATATTCTGCCTTTAGGAGAGCTTACAGAAGAACCCCAAGAATCGAGGAATAGAGACTTTAAGCATATTCATCAGTTTAGCTCAAGGAAGTGTTCTAGGCAGTCTCAAAATGAAGATATTTTTAATAATCTGATTCTATCTTCTGATCCTGTTTTATCTACTATAAGGAAACGTTGGATTTGCTACAAAACGTTAGCATTTGAAAATATTCATGAATTTAAAGATTTACTTTATCTTTTAGATATGGACTACTGTGATACCGATTATTTTACAAAATTATATTAATTTATAAAAAAAATAAATAAAGACTATTTTTATATAAATAAATACTTGTTAATTTTTGTTAATAAAGAATAAAAGATTAATCGTAAAAAGTGGCTGTAAAAATTCATAAAAATTTAGGTAGTAAAACATGCCTAACAAATGTATGGATGAAAACAATAGTACTAGGTAAATTCTCTAAAAGATGTTGAGTTTTCCCTAATTAATTTGTCACTTAAAAAACATTAGGTAGGCATGTTATATATCAATGGAAAGGTAATTTTGTCTATTTTTCAAAACTGTATATAATTTTTGAAAATTAAAAAATTCGCGGAATACTTTTTTTTAAAAAATTAAAAAATGTTTTTTATTCAGTTTTTGCGAAGATACAAATTTTTCAAATTGCAATAAAAATTTTATTTATGAATATTTTTTGATGAAATTTTACAGTTAGGTAGATTTTTTTACTCAAAATCTAAAATTAAATAAAAAGTTCGAATTTTCTTATTAGAAATCCGGGAATTCCCAAAAAAGTTTTAAAAAATCCCAAAAATGGGATTTTTTGGTTTTTTGCCTATTATATCCATACCAGGGGCGGGGTTATCGAAACCCGTTACAAAATGATTAAGAACATATTGGGTCATATAAAACAGGTCACTATAATTTGATATCGACTATGCGATTTGAGAATTTTTGCTCAAAATTGAATTTTCTATAAAAAAATAGGGTTTTTTGGATGGACCTGGTCCCCTCGGTATCAAAAAATTTTAGGTTTTGTTTCATTTATCGTATTTTATGTAAAGTCAGCTTTTCAAAAAGTATAAATTCTATATACATCTTCTTAGAAACTTTTTAGATAACTTAAAAAGAAAAAGATACTTTTTTCCCAAAAAAATGGCAAAAAATCGCCTTTTTTTAATTTTTTAAATTAAAATGCCTATAACTTTGGACTCAGTCATGATTTTTATATAATTCTTTCACTGCTTGATATATAAACTTGTTGTTAAGCGAATAAAAAAAGAAATGGCGAAAATCGGGAATATTTGGACCCGCTATTATCAAAAAACTAAAGTAAGAACGGTAAAAATTTAAAAATTTTAATTTTCAAATGCGAATATCTCCTAAACTATAAGAGATAATTTACTGCTATGACAACATTTTTTATAGTGCTCGATGAGGAGATTCTATATACGAATTTTTTTTTAAATCGGAACTCAAATGAAGAAATAGGATCGTTTTAAAAATTTAACATAGCCGAGGTGTCCTAATTTGAGGACCCCCCGCCGGGCCCCTGGTTGGCCTATAAGGTCCAAATTCAAAACCTAAACTCGACAACACCTCCTTTTTGTGCATACCAAATTTCATTAAAATCGAATTAACCGTTTAGAAGTTACCGAATTATTTCCCTCTTTTTTTTTTCCTATACCACTGTGCAACGTTTTTATCTTAAAGAGACTTGTATTGACGACTATTAAATGTTCATTGTACAAGAGAATATACACGACCTTTAGATAGAGTAACTCGACAAGCATGCAACAATTTATTAATGACTTAAAGTGCCTCGAAATGAATAAGAGAATGATATAGAGATTTGAATACTTATTTACCTGAAGTTTACAATAACTCTGCATGATGTCCATAAAATCATAAAAATTTATTTTTTTCTCATAAATGCTCAACATACAAATCAATGTTTTAACCATTAGAATTTTGTCAATGAATGAATCAAAGAAAAACTGCTAAATGTCATATACATACATATAAACACATACATACATATTTCGTAAAGGACAATGAGAAAAAGTAATAAGGATACTGATAGCGTTGGCGTCGCTATACTGCAGAGTAATTGTTGTCTAATATAATGTCATTCATATGTTTGTTTTTGTTTTAAATACGAGAAAAAAGTCCTTTAACATTAGATAAGATAAAGTGGTAGGCGAAGGTATAGATGTTTTTTTGTTATTTTCTTATTGGTGGCGGCGCCAGCTTAATTTGGCTGGTATATGACCATAAATCTGTTAGCACATATTTTTTTAGTTTTAAAGGCAACTGATCTTGTTTAGTATTTCTGTGTGCATGAGAGTATGTGATAATAGGGTTGGATCGATATAAAATTGAGATCACCACACACACACATTTTATGTGAATATTTACGATCATCGCTTCATCACTTCAAACGTTTAGCGAATTTTCGATAAGATATGATTAAAATAAGGTCATTTACTATTAACCTTTTGTTTAAGAGTTTTACCCGTCATTAAAGGATTGCAAGTTAACTAGTATAACAGATGTTTTTTGAAACAATATTCATATGTTTAGAAGTTTTAAAATCATCTTTATTTTGCCATAATCCAAGTATATATAGAATTTTGGGGTACTAGATATATTACAGATTGGGATGAGTTTTATTTTACTAGAATCAAAGTATTTTCAAAGTTTTGGGGAAAATACAGAGTTTGGGGAATTAGAAATATTTCTCATTGAGATGTTTATAATTAAACTTAATATCCAATATATTTCCAAATTTTGGTAGTGTTGTTATAATATACATTACTTGGCAATGAGTGGTCGTTATGAAAAATAATAATTAATTTTTTTAAACTAGGAATTAGATAGTAGTTTTAACTACAGTTGATATTAGAAGCTTTTTAAAGGAGTGTTGATTTTTACATTTTTTAAAACCCATTTAAGAGAGAATGATAAAATAACTTATTATGGGAGCACTGAGTAAGGAAACAGACTTATAAACTTAAAAAAAGTCGAAAAAATCGGCTAAGCACATTTGTAGACAGGTTTTTTTAGGCCATCGTCGAAAATATAAGTAGTTATAACAGTCCTTCAACAATCAGTATATAAACACATATAACGCGAGGTACTAAACTCGTGACCTTGCCAAAATTCAACACACTTTTCGAATTCTGTACAATTAGTTTCAATGGAAAACCATTAAGAGTGTTACCCAGCAAACATTAAATGAAGAACTTCCAAAAGAATAACATTTATAACCACTTCAAAAGTAGCAAAATCTTTTTTTAACTTCTGTGGAAGTGATGTTTATTGACTTCCAAAGAAGCGAAAAGAGTTCAATTTTGTTTAAAATTGAAGAAATATTTTTACACCCACAACGCTTTAGTAGGGAATAGGGATTTTAAGTTCATAATTATGTTAAATATACTCGTATCTCGACAAAAAGTTACAAAACCAAGATCCATACTAGCCTTGATGACACTGATGATTTTTGTAATTATAGGGCCTTATTTGACCCTAGCCCCTATAAAAAGCCCCCTTCAAATTTTTGTTTAAATGGCCACAACTTTATTTAACAAAAATAGCTCAAGTATTTATATCTGAGGCAAGATACAACACAAATGATTTATTATTACATGTCAGATTTCTATATTCGGCTGTGTCGAATCTTATATACCTTTCACCAAGTATCTCTGCACACATGTCACACATAACATACACAAACAAATATAAACTGTAGCAGAAAGAAATATTAACCGTTGTACTGTACTACCACCGTCAAACTGTATTACCGCCCTCAAACAAATATGAGCTGTATTACCAACATATTACTGCTTTATCTCCTTATTGTTGTTTTTATGCTTTTATTTATAATTTGTTGAGGAAATTTTCAGAGGTAGTCTCAGATTTTTACCATATCTCAGTTTGCTGATTTTCAATAGGAAACTTCTCGAAAGCATGTCTTACAGAATTATTGAAGATTTGGATCTCGAAGATATCTGGAGTCTTCAGAAAATTGATTTCTACAGACAGACAGACGGATATAGCGTAATCGACTCCTCTATCTATAAGGATCCAGAATATAGTATACTTTATAGGGTCGGAAAATTATATTATAGAAATTACAAACGGAATGACAAACTTATATATACCCTTCTCACGAAGGTGAAGGGTATAAAAACTAATTCACATTTGTTAAGTGTAGGGTATTATACGGTCGTCCCCGACTATAATTTCTTACTTGTTTTTTACTGAAATTTTTTGAATTAAACTCATTTTATTTTGGAGTTGATTGATAAATGTTTGTAATTTATTTATTTATGTTAATATTATTTAAGTCAAATTTGTTGTATTCTATAATACTAAAATTTCACTTCCTAATAATTTCCATGAAAAGAACATAAAAATTACTTCCTAAGAATGACTTCAGATATAGTGAATTTGGAATGAAATAAAAAGAACATCCCTCTTATGATATGCCTGTGTTGAAATCATCACTTCTTCAGGTCTTTTTCAGTACTTTCATTTTCGCTTCTTTGGAATTTCTTTGTTTACTGGGTATATTCGACTATGACGAATATTATATATCCACCACCAAATAGAATGCTCTCCTTAAAACGTACAGTAATATGCGTAAAATTAGTTTTCCAAAGGGGGCCTTATATGGGGAAAGTGTCATTTATGGACCGATTCAAATAAAATTCGATGGAGATATTTGTGTTCATTAAAAACTTACTTATGTCAGATATAATCATACATTCTAGCCAGTAGTGAGCGTTAAAGTCGTTTTTAAGGTCGACCTTATATGGGGGTAGGGTTAATAATTGATCGATCTCCATAAGATTAGGTAAATCGATTTTTGCTAGGGGACCGTTTATAAGGGGAGATCAATTATTTACCGATCTTCATAAAATTTGGTAGAGAGATTGACTTATATAAAACATATTTATGCAGAATTGCGACGCCATACTGAGATAGCTATGATTGTTCAAACTGTTTTTCATTTGTATGTCTGCTTTCAACAGACAGTCGGACAGACATGGCTAGATCGGCTTGGAATTTAATAAGGACCCAGAATATACATAAAAACTTTTGTTGGTCTATGTTCAATATTTCGAAGTGTTAAGAGAAGCATATCTCAGAAACTGCAACAGCTAAAGTCCTCAAAATTTGTACGGACAACTTTGATATTCATGTTAACATATCGGGACAAATTAGGTGGAATATATTTAGTGGGTATGTCACCTCCCTTATACAGAAAAATCTTAAATTCCAAATTTTTTAGTATAAACATGAATATTTGGACAAAAATGGGCGGTAGCATTGACACCTTCCATATGTACTAAATACCAAAGTTCGTACCGTAACGAAAGCTTTGACTTCATTTTTTAAGAAATACTATCACGAGAAATTAAACCTCAAACACTCTGGTCTGTCGTGGATTGGTGTTCCCTGTTTAGCGCTAAATGAGGCTCATCTTTGAACACAGTTCTGAAGTCCCTTATAAGGTCTCCTTGATCAAATATTTTTCTGTTATATTAACATTTACCCACCCTCAAAAAAGATGGGGAGTCATAGGCCCACAAAAGTTTATATATTCTGGGTCTTCATTAAATTCTAAGACGATTTAGTCATGTCTGTCCGTTCGTCTGTTTAAAGCATGATAGAGCCCGAATGGAAAGAACTAGAGGGTTGAAATTTCACATAAATATTTCTTATAGGAAAGGTTTGTTTGGTATTGAAAATGGACAATATCGGTCTACGTTTTTGAATAGCCCCCATACAAGTGGCCCCTCGAAAAGCAGCTTTAACAGTCATAACTTGTTTAAAAATACGAATATGATATGAGATGAAATTCGACATAAGTTACTTACTTATGATCCAAAATCACAATACAAAATTTTATAAGGATCGGTCCATAATTGACCCTACCTCCCACATAAGGTCCCCTTCAGAAAATGACTGCCACGCTCCTTAATGGATTAAAAATACGAGTGTAGCGATGAAATTTGACACTAATAAATTTAACACGAACCAAATTCTGTCTTCCAAATTTTATGAGGATCGACCCATAATTGATCATACCCCTCTATATAAGGTTTTCTTCAGAAAATTACCTTAACGCTTATAACTGGAATAAAAAAATAATAAATACGAGTATATAGATGAAATTCAACATAAGTAATTTTCATTCGAGTCAAACGAGGTTTGATGCTGGGTAGAAAAATCCAAAGATAAAGAAGTATAAGGTAAGAGCACTCAAAGGAAAGAAAGATAGTAGAGAGTTATAAAAACAGGTGTGTTTCGAAGTGGTTTCAATCGGATTTCATTAAATGAACTCTAAGCGAATTGTGGTTCGAGTGCTGCTTATTATCGATTACATATTTTTACGAAATGAAGATAAAACAACTTTTTAATGAAAAATTTAGCTGGAGTAAGAAACATAGAAAACAACGGAAAAACTGGGTTAATAACTCGGCTGAGGAAATGTAGTCTATTTTATTATTTAGCTTGCTACATATATTAACTAGCCAAAACTAGCTGGCATTTTTATTTTGCGAAACTCATCGAACAAAAATAAGTAGTTATACACCCCAAAAGTAAGTAGCTTAGACTTATCTTCTACATTACTATCCTACTTACCCGGTAAGTAAAGTTTTGAATTATTGTTTTTTAACAATTTCATAACGGTTTTAATTAAATAAACAGAACGATATTCACATTGCATAAATTTAAACATGACACTGTTAATTTACGAATAGTTTGCACATAAAATTACACCAAATATTAAAAGCAACTTATATCTACTAGTCTTACGCATTTAAATGGTTTAAATGAGTTTTTTTTAATTAAATTTCCATGTTTTCTATAGCAGAAGCATTTCTCACGCCATTTACTAAATTGGTTTTTATTTATATTGGCGGAATGCTCCAATAGTTTTTGTGGAACAACATAAATTCAATAAAATATTTAAGTGAAACAACAACAAATTTAATATACACCAATAAAACAAATGTTACGCTTGACTAATTTAACAAATGTAAAATTATACAAAAAAAATATTTAAATTTTTATAAAAAAAACGAAAAACAAAAACTTAATACAGGTAGAAGAAATATATAATATAATTTATGCAAAAATTTTAAACAACATCTTGAATTAATAAAAACACACACACACACACAAACCAACAGATACTGAGTAGTGCCGCATATGGATAGATGTACCCATAGATGTATTTTCAACATGTCAAAAACCGAAATACATACAACGGTCAACTGGTCAAATGGTGTTTGGGTTTTTTTTTAATATGCATCAACCAAAAACAACAACAACAAGAACAACATTTGTCTAAATTTTCTGCTTGTAAAACAATCGAACAGATACTTTTGTATCGCATAGAATGACCGAACAACAATTTTGTACTCAAGACAAATTTGAGACATTTTTATGGTCATTTGGTCAAATACAATGCGAAACAAAAGAAAACCCAAAATATGAATAGACTTGCGTTGTATTTTATTTAAACACTGATCAAAACAAAACAGGGACACTTGTATAATTTATTGACCATTTCCGTGGGTGAGCAATTATTCATCTAGAGAAGAGAACAAACAAAATAGGGATATAAAAACATAAATAATTTATTTACTCTTATCAACATTTATTTTAAATGCCATCAAACAGAAATTACGTCTAAAGTCGTATGTTAAGCAGAAATTTGTCAAATTTTCATACACATCTATCAATTTAATTAAGGAGTTTTTCCTTTTTTTTAAGGTTTTCCATATAATTTGATTGAAAAGCGTTAAATTTTGGTTAATTTCTCTATTTAGCTGCTGTAAACAAGGGTGGTTTATCATATATTTTACATTTACTTTACATACAACATTTTTGTTGTAATTTTACATGTTTGACATGCAGATGTGCTTGTAGATATACAAAAAAATATATATATACATACATATAAAAAAAGTCATCATAATCTTTTTGTCACATTTTGCATAAGAGGCTCTACGCGTTATCCTTTTTTTAAATTTTGCCTTTCCATTAGATTATTTTTTTTTTCATTTCTTTCTTTTTTTTTTGGCTTTTGTAGCTCTCTGTCACTTTGATTTTTGTTTTAACGTGTGTATTTGACATTTTACACTTGATGGATGAGCGTTAATTATGATTTAAAGTATGATGGGTTGTTTGGTTTGGTTTCTCTTTATTTTCAAGATAAAGCTAAAATAATTTTGCATATGGATGTTTAAGTTTTGTTTTTTCTGTTTTTTAATTTCGAAACACATGTTAATAAGTTTTAAATTAAAATTTTTATAAAGGGCGTGTATTTCTGTTAACATCACAAACCCTTTCTTTTTGTTAGTACAATGATGGATTATTTAAATGCAATTTTTAACCCTAATTATGAAAATATTTTATAATATTTGATAGCTTTTAAAATACTATGTTTACTTTTGTTCTTAAAGTCACATTAACTACCAGCATCGAGAAGATTTGGTACATTTTCTGTTCTAGTCTTTCATACAATTTATGTGAAGAGTTTTTTACTGCTAACATTAGAGTAAACAAGTCAGAGTGTTATATTCGGCCATGGCGAAAAGAATTGCTTCTTTATAAATAAACTTTGAGTTCATGAATCAATACTTTTTGATATTATTCAAGTTTTTTCATTATACCCTTCACCACTTTAGTAGGGTTTGTGCTGATATTTGTAACGCACAATAATATTGGCTCTATACCCAACTTGAAGTATACATCAGCTCAGAATCATTTTCTGACACGATTTAGCTATATCCGTCCATGTAAACCTTTTTATCAAACTACATGTCACAATTTTAAAGATAATTTATTAAAAAGTGGTACATGATCTTTTATTATACCAGGGGCGTTAAGATCGGTCCGTTATTTCACTTAGCCCCCATACAACTGAACCGCCGAATAGGGCTTATATACTTGTAATGAAACTATAGGTCACAATTCAATGAAATTTGGCACATGATCTTCTATGATATCGTAGACGTAGCCTATTGAAAATGGTTAACATCGGTGCATTATTTCACCTAGTCCTCATTCAACTGAACCCATACCCTAGCCCCTATACAAATTTGACTTAAATTTCCACAATTTTTTCTCAAAGATAATTGGCTTAAGTATATCAAGGTACAATTTAACTTAAATGCATTATTTTGAAAACATAGACACATATTATTTTCGTAACAGGTGTAGGGTATTATAGAGCCGACCTTGCCCGACAATAATTTCTTACTTGTTTTCTTGTAGAAAGATTTGGTTTCTTAAACAACTTGTTTTTGTTGAATTTCATCTTGGGAATTGGGACAATTATGGACTGTTCCTCATGAAAGTTTGTAGAAGGATTTTTGCTCATTCAAAACTTGGGTCAATTATGTACCGGTCCATAACACAAAAGTTATTCTAGAGATTTTGGTTAATACAAAAACTGTTAATATCGAAATTCACCTCTTTACTCGAACTTTTGAGTCACTAATCGGCGTTAAAGATATTTTCTGAAATGGACGTTATATGGGAGGTAGTGTCACCAATCCTCACAATATTCGGTAATACTGGTATTTTTAATCCAGTAATGACTGTTAAACCTGTTTTTCAGGGGTGGTCACTGGTATGGAGCCGATATTGCCTCTATTTATGCAAAATTTCAGTACCGCTACTCATTCATATGTATTTTGAGGTGGTTCTTTTATCTTCCGGTCCCAAAGTTCCATCATTTACCTTGATGAATTTTCTATGTTTCAAAGTCATGGCCAGGATAAACTTATGAACTTTCTGCTGCGGGCTGCTCTTGATCAGAATAATATTAGAAGATATTAGTAGTTGAAATATAACTGTTTTCTAAAGTAAAGCGGAGAGCACCTTTGAAACGATAAATCTTGGTAATATCTTATTTGAAATTAATTAATAAGCTTAACTTTAAGCTTAACCCAGATTATAATGCAAAGTCTCAGACATGTAGCCTTTCTCGATATAAAGGTAGGATTTCTCTGTTAGTGGAGAATGTTTCGTGGAATATCTTCAATAGGATAATTTAACATTATTTCAAAGACGATAAGAATTGCTCTCGTTCCTATTATGTAACCTAGATATTAAACAGATTATGGTAGATTAGATTCTACGCGCCAGTTTTGCGAAAAATTTAGTTGAGACTGGTCATAATGAAAAACCTACTTGTAGGCACATTTTCAGATGATTTTTACAAATAGTAAATATAAAGACTTTTTAAAAGTAGGATTAATAAAAAGTCAAGTCAAATGAACAGATTCCTCGGTATGTAGTTCATTTCTAATCTGGATGAGTTCTTCGATTCCAGATTTAATGAACTGAGATATTACACAGCTACCCATCCTTTTGTCCTTACCCAATCTATTGACAGTTTGTGAAAAATTGTTCTAATTGGTCACAATAAAAGCTCAAAAAAGGAAAAGTGATATCTCGATAATTGGAACTACTAAGAGTTATTCTTATTATTCAATTATTACAATTTTCAAAATTATTAGTTTTGGTCCTTCTAACACTAAGGTACTTACATAAATATCTTTATTAAAACGAAATTACATACATATATAAAATTCATAAAAAGTCGTCATTATATCAAAGTCTATCAATTAATTCACCTTTATTATAGATTTTCTACGTTCGACCATTTGTTCACTTTTTATTTTATATTTTACTTCGTATGTGTTTTATGTTATTTTTCGAATCTTGAAATCTGATCAAAATTGTAGCAATGATGTGCAAAATGTTATTGAAATTAATTAATCACTTTAAAACAACAAATGACAACTAAGAAATACATACATATACAACAAGCAACAACAACAAGAACAACTACAACATATAAACATCATTTGAGATCAATACGAACAAGAGAAACAAATAAAGCAATATGTTTTACATATCAAAGAACACAACAACTCTTCTACATTAAGAGAGACAAAAACAATTTTGATAGCAACGCAATAAGTTATACATAGATCGAAAGAAAAAAAGGAAAGAAATCATTTCGATATTATTGACTTTAAACGACTTAAAAAGATAAAGAAAATTGATGGAAAAAAATAAACTCAAATGAAAACGTTTCAATATGACCGGCTCTTGGCGCAAAAAATGATGTCGCTGAAGATGATGATGATGAGGACGATGACGATGTCAATGACAACACAGCGCTAAGTCATCAAAGGAATATTAAAGGCGGCGGCTAAAGCAACGCGTTGTATATATACAAAAAACAACAAATATACTACAATATTTACATATTGCCTTGTATGTCGGAGTATGTGTTTTATTTTGTATCATATGACAATTTCATAGATGATAAAAATAATAATAATGATGATGATTGCCATGATGATAATGATGTTGTTATTGTTGACTACACAATCAAATATACAAAACACCGATACTTTTATGCGACATTTGTTGTTTATATTAAAGGATTTCTTTCTTGTTTAAACTTCCAAACACACAAATACACACTCTCAATCTAATAAATAAATAGATATTTGTTCTTGCCAATGATACCAGATGTGAAGAATTGGGAACCACTCGATTAAGAGGACTGTAAAAACCGTCCCTGACAAATACACTAAAATACATAAGACGCTTCCCAATCCATCATTAGCCAGTACTGGTAAAGTTGAGGAGTCGAATCCTAAAAGAAGGAAATCATTCAATCACCAGAAGAGAGGATAACAGTGCTTTGTAAAATTGGGAAGGTGACGACTAAAAAGACTGCTACTCCTATATCTGATAAGTGTCATAGTGTCATCAATAATGCCCAATACACAATTATAGCCACTTCAATCTGAGCGGAGAAGTCAAATCCAAAAAGCGAGAAGCCTTGCATGATTCCCAACAAGGTATCTTTATCACGCAAATTTCTAACTTTTCAACGCTGATTCAGGGTCTCGCCCGAGAAGTTTAAGTAGCGATCACACCTTACTGATTAGTCAATATTAAAATATGTTTGGGAGGACATTCGTTTCCTCATTTAGGTGGTGCTGCAATATTATTTTCATTCAGTCCATTAAAAACCGTAATTCATCACTTTGATAGCTTTGAATATATCTCCAGTAGGTACCACCGCAGTGTGATCTTCAAACTGGAGCAGTATAATAACCGTGACATGAGTTCGTGAGGTAAACAAGCTGTCACAGTCTGTATTTGATATTATTTAACTATTCGGGGTTTTGAAATCTTATCTCTAAACTTAACGAACGACTAACGACAAGTCAGACATTTCACAATGCATATAACCATATTGTTGGGTATAGTGGACTGCAGGATGTCCGCTACGAGTATTGCATGTCTAACTGTAAGAAATTCATTCGTCAAGTTCAGCGCCATTTAGAATTTAAGACCTGTGAGGTCTGACCGATCAGGTCAATTAATGTAGAGATAGTGCTGTGCATCTTACGGAATCCATGCTGATGACGAACTGCTGTTAGTTGTCTGGATTTCTAGGAAACACCCTCAAGGGTGTTGCGTATTGTTAACTGGTGGTAAATCGACTATTTTCAGCTCCCTGAGGTAGCAATGGTCTTGGTGTATTGCATCCCCAGGGTAAAAAAGTGATACTAATAGTCTGCCGTGACTATAAACTGGTGATGATCAAATATATTCTCGTCCTTTCCTTGGAATGATTTGACATGGGGTCGAACCAAAGAGCCACATAGTCAACGGGACTTTGTCTAGTCCCGGTTATTGGAAAGATTCCTTCGGTGTGCACGTGGTGGCTGTGATTTAAAACCAAATTCAAGGAAATAGAATGTCGGTCAAAAGACTGCCTAGACAACAGAGGAGAGGATTGAAAATAAGTTAATTATATATAATACAGGATGAATATAGGAGTATGCGGATTTTTCCTACCCGTATATCTTGAGTGAGTGCGTCGGATATTTTTCGAATGAATAAGTAAGTAATACGAGTAATACCATTGAATTTTCCTTCCTTGACCTATGTTCAGAAAACTCTCTTCATACCAGATTTGCTATAGTGTATTCTCAGTTAATAAGAACAAAGTTGTTGCGGGATTCGCTTTTCGGTTTTCCGAATACGTCTCTAGGCGCACAATAGAGTTTCGCTCCAAAACTCACCATGTGGGTAAAAAAAATTATCGACACGCCACTGGATATTATAAAGCTGCTCGTTGACTAGTTAAAAACCATTGTCAAGTACGTAACTCCTTGCTAGCTAAGGCGTTATAACATCAGCATGTCTGAAAGGTTGTGGAGTTTGCGAACAAAATATCTCAATAAAAACACGGAAACGGTGGTATTTGTAAACATAATAGCGACCCTCTAATCCTTCTTCATAGAGTTGAAGTGAAACTAAACTGTAAAACACAACTTCTCATCTCCTGAGCTCAAATTGCAGTTCCTCAGATGATCTAACCATTTACTCCACTTGTCTTCATGTATTGATTTAGCTCGTTTGCCAGTACCGCTGACTGAATGGCTTTAATATGAAATGGTTTTGTAACTATCAGTTCATAAACCCTGAATTTTGGAATACGCCAGTCTGGTTGTAAATGTGCGAAATTGTATGCTAGGCTTAGAGCTTCTATGATAGGTTGTTTATAAAAAAATATTTTAGAAATTTTTTAAACAATTATCTGGCAACTTCATATTTATACATATATATTTACATACAAACTTACACGATGCAAACAAACTCTGCTACATGTTGCTGATGATGATTAAGAGTTTATGTTTGTATTTTGTTTGTAAAAGAGTTTTGAGATTTGTCTTCTTCACTGGTTACATATAATTTAATTTCTTTTTTCTGTATTCTCAGATAAGTATCTATCACTCTGTTTGGGTTATTTTTTCGTTATTTTTCTTTTTCAATACAACTACAAGTTTTTATGCATTTAAGTATCTGCTTTGTATAAACAAACCAATTTGAAATGTTATTTTCTTTGTTAGTGTTTCTTTAGATACCGCAAAAGTGACTGATACTGTTTGTATGTTGTCTGTTGTCGATGATGAGAAATTTATGTCTCCTAAAAGTTGAAATAAAATTTTCAATTCTATGATTTACTAAAGAGAATAAAATCTTTCTTATATTCACACACATACTTACACCTTGTTTGTTATTTTTGTTGATTTCATTGTGGCAATAAATTTTTCATCATTGTCGTTGCAGCATCATCATCAACATTTGCTTACAAGTGCCACATTGATCAAAGATAACGCATGCGATGTTAAGCGACTTGTAAATGACATACATTTTTATTTAACTTTTTTTTGTGAGTAGATTTCTTGTTAACAATTAGTCTACAATTTAAAGTTTCCTGGCATGAATGAATTAAAAAGTCTCTAATGAAAGCGTCCTCTGGTTGTGAAATGTTTAACTGTTGTAATGGTATCCTAAAGCTTGAGAAAGCTTTTAGGTGCTAGAGATTACTTAACGTTGTCTACAACTTGCAATTCTATGTTGTTGGGTTATGGCTTTTATGCAGTTGCATTTAATAGTATGTTACATTACCCTCGAAAGCTTTTTACATAGAAGTGCCATAGAGCTTTTTAACACTCTGTTGAGCGTCATAGTCAATTGTTACAATGAATTTGTTTGTTTTGGGTTTTTAATTAGTCTATCATTTCAATACTTAGTGGAATTATTGAAAAGAAGAAATAAATTATTATTATTTTTAACAATTATCCCCATTATCACAATGTCTGGTTATTTTTTATCTAAAAGTTCAATTGACAGTTTTCATACAAAAAATATTTTAATCGGCAGAATAACTTTCGGTTAAATGACAACCGGAGGTGGAGTTAATGGGGCTTAAAATATTTACGACTTAAAACAGGTTTTTAAGGGGTTTATGGTTTCTCATGTTTAGGAGATTTCTTGCTTTCATCAGGGTCACCCTATAAAAACTTTTTGGTTCTTCCCACCGTTTTACTATTTCAAGAGGCCTTGGGATTTTCTCGAAAGGTTTTGCGTTTGTCAAGTTAACTACCTTGAGCTGCCACTCCTTTAAAGCTACTACATTTACCCTTTCGTTGAAGTAGTACACATAGCACCGCTTATACCTAGGAAGCATATATGCTGAACTCCCTGTAGTAGTTTGATATTAAACTTTTTGTTTAATATCCATGCTATTGGAACTCTTAGGTTACATGTATATAAAAACAAGTAGGAATGTATAGTCGGGCATGGCCGACCATATAATACCCTACACCATGAGTATATTTTTAAAATTTTTACTTTTTATAAAGAAACTTTTATGTTGAATATTTTTCCAAAATATTTAAGCAATTTATTGATAAAAAAATAAAATTTCTAAATGAGGCTTTATATAGGTCAAATTGGGCCGATCCTCGGAAATTTGGGAAAAGGATATATTTTTAAATAACAGTTAGTTTTGTTGAGTTTCATTACGATACAAATGGTTACAAGTCAATTTTAGACGTTTAAAACATTTTTTGAAGGGGAGTTTGTATGGGGGCTAGGGTCAAATAAGGGCCGATCCTTACGAAAATCTGCAGTGTCATTTATACTTATGTAAAACTTATTTATGCCAATTTTTAGAGAGATAATAGAATATTTGACGTAATTATGGCATAAAAAGTTCAAATCGGGAGGTACGGTTGTATGGGGGCTAGGTGAAATAATGGACCGATTTCAACCATTTTCAATAGGCTTCGTCCCTGTGCCAAAAAACATGCTTGGTCCAAATTTCATAAAATAATCTTGAAAATTGCGGCCTGTACCTTGCGCACAAGGTTTACATGGACAGCCAGCCAGCCGGACAGACGGACGGACGGACGGAGGGACGAACGGACGGACATGTCTTAATAGACTCAGAAAATGATTCTGAGTCGATCGGTATACTTTAAGGTGGGTATTGGACCAATATTTTTGTATGTTACAAACATCAGCACAAACGTATAATACCCTCCCCACTATAGTGGTGTAGGGTATAAATAGCGAAAATCGAGCAACTTTTTTATTTAATTTTTGTCGATTGAGCAGCTATGTGTGAATATCGAATAAAAGGTTTTATAATATTTTTAGGTGTTTCTGTTGTCAGCTCGATTGTTGTAAAATCATCTATAAACGACCGGCGATCAAAAAGGTATCCATATAAGGAGAAAGGTGCGGGGATGTTACTTAATCAAGTAACTCAAACGTTTATGCAACGAATTCGAGAGAAACTTATGTTTAGGATAAGGTTGAGTTTTGAGTACGCAAACTAACTCTCTCTCTCGACATAAGAGGAAACTGAGAACACGACTTCTTTTGGTCAATTTGGCCAGAATGAACATTCGAAACAGATAATTAGGTGTGTGTTTAGTTATTTAGTTAGTTAGTTAGTTAGTTAGTTAGTTAGTTAGTTAGTTAGTTAGTTAGTTAGTTAGTTAGTTAGTTAGTTAGTTAGTTAGTTAGTTAGTTAGTTAGTTAATTAACTAATTAGTTAGTTAGTTAGTTACACAATTTCATTGTATAAGACATCCCTGCGAACATAAGTTGGCCATTACCTATTTTAAACCTTCAAACTTTAAAAAGTCAAAAGTATTTATGGATGAAAGCTTTCCACACTTGAAGAGAATAATAAACAATTCTATGTTAACAGTAAAAGCTCTTAAGTTTGATGAAAAACCCCAAATAATGCAAAAGAATGTAGGAAGTAGATGATACAAGTTTTCAAATAATTATATTGGTATTTACCCTGTTGCTTTTTAAAACATTATTATTTAACATAAAACTTTCGTTTTTCGGTGTTATATTTGTATAACTTTATCACCCCCTAACTACTAAATTTCTTACAAAAGTTTCATTTATCTACCGGTTGCTAAAAAAATTTCCCACTATTTTTCTAGTTCGAATGAAACATTTTGCTATTCAAACAACGTTACCTATTTGGTGTGTTTCGAAAGTTACGCGAATAAACAATAGAAAAAAGTCAATCCCCAAAAATGGCTGCTGTTTTCTTGTTTCAATAAAACGATCATCTTGGATTGGGGCTGTGTGTTAAAAGAGTTCGACCATATTTCTTGTTATTTGTGGAGCAAAGTTTCTTTATCTTTTATTTCATAAAATTTATCTGATTGTTAAAGTGTGCGTGCGCAATTTCCCCTCTTTTTATATTTGTTTTTTTTTTTTTTTTTTGTAGTTGAGTGAAACTTAAATGTACTCAATTGTAATTTTTATTGTTTACACTTTGCACACTCTTTCGTTGCTCTTATTAAGTTTATTTTATTTGGTTTTCTGGCGTTAGATGGTTGACAGCTCCAAGTTGGGGTGGCGGTTAGAAAATTACTTTAAGTTTTTATTAGCAATATTTTGCGACAAGTTTCAGTATTCTTGCAAATAATTGACACATCTAATTTTGTATGTAATAATTTTAGAAACATGTGCAGTTATTATGTATAATTAGAACATTTTTTAGTGTGTATTTTTCGTGAAATATTTAACATTATTTATAAGAATGTTTTAAGAAAATAATCTTTTTATACGACAAAAAGAAAATTATATTGTAATGTATAGTGGACATTGGTCCATAATTTTTTCTACAAATATTTGGCTTAAAAATAAATGTATTCATTATATATATTTTTATCTTCTGTAACTTGACATTTTCGGAACACAATTGAATCCATATTGCAGGAAATAAGTTTATAAAAATCGTTCCAAAAATTGTGAAATAAAAAAAAAAATTTACAAAAATTACTTTTTTGAAAACATTCACTATTTTTCATTCATTTAGCTTCCACATTATGGAAAATTTCGAAAGTACTATAAAATATCTCTAATAGATTATCATTTAATCAAAAATTATATGTTTCTGTGTTCAATATTATATACAATTCAAAAAATATAATTTTAATGAAGTCCCTTTCAGTAGATTCTCATTCACTAAGGTCCTTACATTTTAAATTATATTTTCAATAACTATGTTCAATATCGTAAAAATATCAAAAAGTACCATCAGAAAAACGAAAAAGTACAAAAATCTCTCTCATTAAACTCTCATTTAATAAGGACCGTGTGTTTCGGTTAACCATTATAAAGAATCTAAAAGGTACTATTTGAAGAATAGAAAAGTACCAAATAGTTCCCACTTACAGAATATTATTCAATGAAGACCATGTATGTTAAAATTAATGTTTCTAGGTTGAATATTTTAAAAAATTAAAAAAGTACCATTTATGAGATAAAAAGTACTAAAAAGTTGTCTCTTAAAGAATCATATTCCATAAGGACGTGTATGTTTAATAATAAGTTTACAAAATGTTTCGTATTTAAATCTATATACAACAGATAAAACTCAAACGATTCAAATCTGCATTAATTAATTAATTATACAAGCCCAGCAAAAAGCTTTCATTACCAAGTAAGGGGTTAAATAACTTACACAATAACATGTTTATCATTATTTTCACATATTGATGACATTGAAGCGCACTACTTACTAGAATATTCAATTATTCGAGTTTTTGTCTAATTCGGTTTATTCGACAAGTAACTATTTGAGGTTTTAAATTGACCGGTTAATAATCGGATAATTCAAAATTATTCGGTTAATTGAATAAAAGGCATTTCTTTTTTTTTGCAAACAAAATTGTAATTTTCCACTTCTTTAAAATCCATTCCATTCAGTTTTTTTCCAAATATTAGTAATAAATTATTTTTATGTTAAATCCCCCTCTTATTAAATTTAAGTTTTTGGGATTAATCAACCAGTTCCATAATTCATACATTCCAATGAACTAGTGTATAACTATGTATTGCTGAAGAACTTATTAGAAATACTTTAGAAGCGCAACAATGTTCTCAAAACTGGATGTAGAAGTAAAGGCGATATAATAATTCAAGATTTATTTTCAGAAATCTGAAACGTTTCTGGTTGAACTCATTCTAGAAGTAGGTTAATCAGAACAACTTATTGCAATGTTTCTCAAGTATTGTTATAAAAATCATCCAATAAATATTCTTCACTATAGAAAAGTAATTAAGAAATTAGTACAGAAGGTGAATTTATTATAAAAATATTGAATTTTGTTCATATTATACAGTAATTTTACTGTTACATAATAAGTTTTTCTTAATCGGTTGAATGATATAAATTACTCGGTTTTTGAAATTTGTCAATTTTCATTTATTCGAGCGATTAATCGTATATAAATTGCTCGATTAACCGATCGACGATTAATCATTTGAATACCCTACTACTTATCAGTAGAAAGTCATGAAAACCTTGCCACTATAGTGGTGTAGAGTATTTATATTAACCACCATTAGAAGTCTATTTATAGTCCAAAATTCACACCAAACAGTCGGTTAATGTAGTGAATAGTCATGTAGGACTACATATTTAGATGTAGTATTGTATGGTATCAGATCCAGACTGTAGCTGGAGAAATTTTAATATGAAGTAACTGACATGAATGTCGAAAGATTAACGTGAGCACCTGCCTTGATGGCCTTATCTCACGGTGGTCTTTTTCATCCACTGGGTAGACTAGAGACGGTCTACCATGCGCCCCTGAACTCCTCTATGAAGAACTCAGGTAGCAATTTTTGTACATGTCCGGTCCGTGTACAAGCACTTTGTTGAAGTACTCGAGCTTTCTAATCTCTTTCCATAGCAGCCCCATTGCGGAATGACAGGCCGCAATGTCCGCGTACCCCGACAAGGAAAAAGCAATCACTGGTCTAAAGTCAATAGAAGGGACAAGTCCCTAACAACAGGTGAAATCAATCTTTCGCAATGCGGAACTGACCACCCTTAATGATGTCATGATAGAATTGCATTATTCAAAATCCAATCTCCACAACAAAATGGATCAGTATCCCTCTTTTATGAACCGATCAATGTAACAAAGGAAGTAGGAATTTCCAAAATCAATTAATTCCAATAAGTCGCCAAAAAGTCGCGCAGCATGTATCAATATATTCTGTTGAGATGGCAACAGCACCGAAGAACTTCCCCGAAGCGTAAAAAGGCATACTAAATCAGTACTACTCTCCAATATATGGAGACTTTCCCGATCTTTCACCAATTTTAACATCAGTTCCATTCCCATGATCATAAAGATCGATCTACGGGATGACAGGCAACCATTGAATGCTGACCTGACAATTCACCAGCATATACTAGCGTCCCACAACACGAACGGTAAGAGATAGCGATCGGGTTTAGGAATCCAGCATATGCTGCTTCGTACACATACCTGTTCGAAGTCAGATTTTTCCAACCCATTAGGTATAGGGTATATCAGGCCTTATACCAACATTCTCTCCATGCGATTTTGGGTATTAAACCACAACCACTATCGATAAATCGGCTCAGAATGTGATTATGATGGAGATTTCATTATGGAAACATGCCCCCGGGGGATGAAGTAAATGACAAGAAAACTTTTCCTCTTCGTGGATATATCAGGGACTTTAGAATGAAGACGGAAGAAGGTTTCTCCTTTCCCCATGCCTTTGCATCTGCGACAGTACTCATTGAAGGGAAGCCTAGGCCGACTGCATGCCTGCCTAGCACCCAATGTCCTGTTATTAGTACCATCAAACTCGATATATCCCACCTTCTTCGGGTTACGGCCATTATAACTTGACCTTTTTACATGTGTGTTATTCCATATATTTTCATACCTTTTGAAGAAAGGTTACTACTATTTATGAAACCAAATGGAGTTGCAACTGAAACGACATTGCAGATATCAAAAGCAGAACCCGTTTTGACAAGTTCATCTGCCTGAAAGAATCAGAGGATACTGCAGTTTAAAAAACCTAACCGAATTGCTACTGAAACGACATTGCAGATATGAAAAGCCGAATCCGCTTATCTGTATGTTCATTTCCATAGTAGTCTCTATTTGCAGGGACCTAAACAAGGGTAATGTCAGAGAGGTGAACCAGCCTTGACAGATCCTTCTGGCATTGCCTGACTGTTGACAAAATTCTTATGTTGCCATGATTATTGAGATCGTATAGTACTTAACAAGCTGATATTATAGAAAATATTTAACCATGAAAAACACTACAGTTGTTGGAAAGAACACAAGAAATACTTATTCCAGTTCCTTCACAAAAGACACCAGAACCATGTTCGTTGTTTTAGTTAATTTTAGAACAATTTGTAAAGAATCTGGGAGTATATTCACTTGGTAGGTCAACCCTAGACCATTCGTTTTAAAGGAATTCTGACTTAAAAAACTCTATCAAAGTCCATGTGTAGGATAATATAGTCGAAGGTAGTACACCTAAAATCTAAGCACCCGATAGTAAGTTTTTCTGGTTGTATTGGACGTTCTTGGATCACATGGAAATTGTTATCATTCCATAAGACAAGTTTCCGCCTTAGAACTTCAGGGCCTAAGGACATTACACTACAATTTTTGATTTTTCCCAAATCATAATATTTTTCATTTAATGACCTAAATTTTAAACACTTAATAATACAAAAAAACTATCCTTTACCGCCTTTAATATTAGTTAATTAGTTAAATTATTATCTTTAAAAGCATTTAGTACTTTGTACTTGGATATTTTGTTATTATTCTATATTTAATACAGTTTTATCTTCTAAACATCACGACCCCTTGAGCCGTTTTCGATAAGCTGGCGCCAAAAATAAATTTGTATAACTATTGTTTATACTTAATTTGTTTAGGTTATTTAATTAAATTTATTTTTAGTTATTTTGTTTATTCAAAGGTTATTGTTTAATTATAATATTTATCTATTTTTAAAAACATTTAAATTAATTTCCTTTGTGGAAAACAATTGAAAAGTTGTGTTCTTATTAACGTATTTTAATTTGATTAGTTTATTTCGTAAACGCAATATGATAACGATATTGTATTCATAATTGGGAAATTATATTAGGATAAGTTATTAATATTTTTTTTGTTGTTAAACTTTGTACTTTAAACATTTTCAGAAATAATCTACATCCGGTGAATGTTTCAAATGTGAAGCGCTTAGCAGTGTAGGGAATACCTATAACTATGATAAGGGATGTTAAGAAAACATTTAATATCCTTTACAATTCAAGTTATAATAGAGGGATTGGGAGATTTTTATATTCAAAATTTTAGTCTTTGGCTTAAACTTTCTTGTACACTTTCTGCTTCAATATTTACAACTATTTATCGAAGTACGAAAAGTCGTTAATAGTTTCTATTAAGTACTTGATAAAAAAAAACAGTATTGATAAATTTTAAAACAAAAACATTCCTTATAATAATTTACAACAAGCATTCGTGATCAATTTACTAAATATCATTAACACAAAAAAACTCTTTTCAAAGAAAACGCCTGCATCAATGAATGGCAAAAAAATATCGAAAAATCGAAAAAAACAAGTAAGAGTTCTATATTCGGCTGTGCCGAATCTTTTATACCCTTCACCATGATGTGTTTAAAGCCTTTTGTACCTTTTGAAGAACGAAAAAGTATCAAAAAGTCCCCATCTATGGGTCCCCAGTTAATCCGGGCCATACAAACTTAATTTCATGTTCCTAGGTTCAATATTGTAGAAATTGTAAAAAGTACCTTTTGAAGAACGAAAAAGTACCAAGAAGTCCCCTTTTACTGGTTCTCACTTAATCCGGGATATACGAACTTAATAACATGTTTCTAGGTTCAATATTATAGAAATTTCAAAAAGTACCTTTTGAAGAATGAAAAAGTACCAAAAAGTACCCTTTCATGGGTCCTCACTTAATCCTGGCCATACATACTTAATTACATGTTTCTAGGTTTAATATCGTAGAAATTGCAAAAAGTACCTTTTGAAAAACGAAAAAGTACCAAAAAGTCCCCTTGTATGGGTCCTCACTTAATCCGGGCCATACATACTTAATTACATGTTTCTAGGTTCAATATTGTAGAAATTGCAAAAAGTACCTTTTGAAGAACGAAAAAGTACCAAAAAGTCCCCTTTTATGGGTCCTCACTTAATCCGGGCCATACATACTTAATTACATGTTTCTAGGTTCAATATTGTAGAAATTGCAAAAAGTACCTTTTGAAGAACGAAAAAGTACCAAAAAGTCCCCTTTTATGGGTCCTCACTTAATCCGGGCCATACATACTTAATTACATGTTTCTAGGTTCAATAATGTAGAAATTGCAAAAAGTACCTTTTGAACAACGAAAAAGTACCAAAAACTCCCCTTGTTTGTGTCCTCACTTAATCCGGGCCATGCATACTTAATTTCATGTTTCTAGGTTCAATATTATAGAAATTTCAAAAAATACCTTTTGAAGAACGAAAAAGTACCAGAGAGTCCCCTTTTATAGGTTCTCACTTAATCCAGGCTCTACATACTTAATTTCATATTTCTAGCCAATAACAAAACATTAGTGCTGCTCTCGCTCTGCTACTCTTGCTCTGCTGCTCTTGCTCTGCTTTGCTTTTATAAACAAATTACAATAACAATATTTACCGTATTGTTATGTATTTTGTTTTTGTTTTTTGCAGTTTCTGTCTGAGCATGAATAAAAAATCTAAATTTTATATGAAATTTTCAGAGGTTATCTCGGTTTTTTGCTCATATCTCCGTTATTTATGGACCGATTTTGCTGATTTTAAATAGCGTTCTTGCCGGTCGTATGTCTGATAGAATTATGGAAGATTCGGATCTCGCAGATATCTGGGGTCTTCTAAAAACTGATTTCAACAAACATACAGACAGACAGACAGACAGACAGACAGAAGGACAGACAGACAGACGGACATGGCTTAATCATCTCCGCTACCTATAAGGATCCAGAATATATATACTTTATAGGGTCGGAAAATTATATTATAGAAATTACAAACGGAATGACAAACTTATATATATACCCTTCTCACGAAGGTGAAGGGTATAAAAATCAGCTGAACACACTACTGATAATGACGCCCAACAAAGTATAGATTGAAAATTAACGATTAAGCCACGCATTGATGAGCTAGTTGGCTTTAACTGTTGGTGTTGTGTGCTAGTGTTGGGTTCTGCTCTGGCCAAAACTAATAAATCGCACGAGTTGAGTATTTGGCGTTTTCAGATGTTCGTGTATTAACACTTTTTTTTTAATAAATATTTTTAATTTATTTATATGTAAGTTTGTTTATTTGTTTGTTTATTTCAGTTGCCTTAATGATTAAGTGTTTATTTATTTATTTTATTCAAAGACAACCACTAAAATGAAACGAGAAAGCGGCAGATAAAGGCGGCTTTAAAATAAAAGAATTTCGAAAAAATAAATGATAAGTTTTTTTTGAATTGACCATTTAAAAAAAATACACGAGGAATACAAAAGAATTGAAGTATAATATATAAACAAATATTGTATGAATTGTATAAATGTATATCTGTTTGTATGTCTGTCTGTCAGTTTGTGTATTTAAAATAGTTGTATTATTAATATTAATAAATATTAAAAATTCATAACGATTGTCGTCTGATAATTGAAAAATGATAAGAAAATAAAACATAAAACGACAAAATGACAAAAATATCAACAAACGCTGAATGGATAAAACGATCTGCTTTTAACTAAAATTTTGCAGAGTTGCAAAAGAATTTAATATTGTGTTAGAAAAACAACTATAGTAGATCAATATTCCAAGACCATACAAGCCCATGGACTAGTCAATAAACAGTGACTAGAATATACACTATCATTTATCATATAGAAAAGTCCCTTACTAGTCTAAAGACTAAATCATAGATTTGTCCCTAGACTATTTAATAGACAAAATCACAGAAAAGTCATTAGAAAGACCTTTTGCAAAATATATAAAATACTTTAAAATCTTATAAAAATTACTTTAGAGGCCCATTAGACAAGTCCATACTTTAGTCTAAAATCTAATATACATTCTAGTCAAGTCCATAATTTACTAAAATATATATTAGATTTTAGAGTAAAGTATCGTCTATTACATATAAAATTTCGTTTACTAATCCAAAGACTAAATCATAAAGTTCTTTCTAGACTATATAGTTCATAGAATTAGAAAAGCCATTAAAGCCAGTAAATTTAGTAAAGTTTTGTTAAAAGTACAACTTTAAATTGTGAGTTTATTAAGAAAATATATTTAAAATTGTACAAAATAGGTCATTGGTGTACCCATATATTTTGTGAATCCAATCATACCAAAAAAGTACAATTAAGACAGTATTTCCAACCCAGATTCGCATCGATATTAAAGTTTGACTACTTGACAGTCGCCAAGAGCCACCTTAGTCGTAGCTATCTATTTATCAACGCAGCAAAAACTTTCATTACATAGTAAGCTAAACATGGAATCGCATAGAAACTAATTACTCTTGGGGTGAAGAACTAATTATTTTATTTTTTTATTTGAAAAAATAAAAGGTATCCAGCAGGGCTCGAACCACGAACCCCCTGTTAAATAAACACCTTAGACGATTAGGCTATAATAAATCCAAATTGCTTTGTTCTTTACCAGTAATAACTTATTCAGCTAAATGAAAAAATGTGGTTGATAATGAACACCCATTACCAAGTAATGTATGAAAAAACTACTGGCCATTAGCAAAAATTTTCAAATTTTGCCATGACATTAGTGAGTTAAAATTAAAGAACTAAAGGACGACTTTTCCTCTCCCATTGGTTGAAACATGATTACGTTGGAGACAGAGAATAAATTCTCTATAAATCCTGGGAATGAGATAACTTTCTATTGCCTACGAACTTCTTTCCAAATAAATCTATACTTTAACTATCGATTTCCCTGACTTCATCTTTGCAACTCTGTAAATGAGTTTTGTCAGTTGGGTATCAAGAGATTCTTCTGACGATTCCAAACAAATGATGCTCTCCCTTTAAATGTAGTATATAAGTAATATATTTTAAAAAGAATAATTCAAAGGAATTTCAAATCAAAAACAAAAATCATTCATATCTGTTTCAGATTGATCAAATGTGAATAAAATGGTACACCACTGGGCTCATCCATCATTTGGTTTATCGCAAAATTACGACGGCCGGGTTGGATAACATCTATGACAACGAGTATAAAATTATATGATAAAGACCTGATAATATTTTAAAGTTTAAACATAAATGGCTAGTGTACAAAAGAACTGATCAGTGCTAGTGTAATAACAGATATTCATCAGTTCTTACTGATATAACAAATCTCCCACCCACACAAAGATCCCCGAATAATATCTTGCTAATCCTGCCGTCCCGAACGAAACCAATCGGCTTTCACTTTATGGATTCGTTAGTATTTGATTGAGATAGATCAGATTATGAAAGAGACTTAGTTTGTGCTCTTAACAAAGGTATTGTAATGATTCTTTTTAGGAAGTGAAGTTGTACGTTTTACTCATAAATTGGTAGCTCATACATCGCTTTAATGAATTATTTCCAAGGGACCTAATTTCCAATACGCACCTAAGAATATTAAAAAGCTACTAGGGCTGATAGTTTAACAACTGAATTATTAATGGGGAAATTAGTTTTTTTTCGGATTATCAGATTGATTTTATATTTTATATATCTGTAGTATTCTCTCATACTATATTCATGTATTTTTACTTAAAAACTCTTTAACACTTAACAATATCAAAGTGACAACAAACATCAGCAACCAGCCGAATACGCTCTAAAATATACAAACAAGTTATCAGCAACAACATCATCATCATAATCATTGGCGGTGATAGTTTTTGTTTTCAGTAAATATTAAATGAAAATTAAAAAAAAAATAGGAAGACCAATATGCCAGGCTATTGAGTGAAGACCAGAGACGGCAATACAAACACGCAAAGATACTTGAACAGATATGTATATAGAGATACCAAAATTCAAAGCCAATATAAACAAATAAATACAAAAGCAATCGAAACGTCGAACGGCGATCACGACAAGTACGATATGTGAGGAGTTTGTATTTGTATTATATTATTATTATTATTTTTAAAAAGACATTTAAAGTGTCAATAATTGGTAAGAAAATGAATTGTATGTGACGCAATATTGAAATGAAATGAAAAGTACTTGTGTGCATGTGTGACACCACCCGCTTTATAATCACAATCATGTGAATAGATAAAGAGAATGATACCGACGCCACATACTCGTACATTCCACATACAACAACCAATCATTCCCTCCTTAAGCACTTGAACAAATCATGATAATTTTTTAGTCACTTCAGTATAGTGGCGTCAACTTGGCGCTAAATGTGTCTACTACACGCATGTACAACATTTCAAAAATGCTCAGATACTTCCTCCTCCATTACGAGTTGAGTGGGAGAAAATTATTAAAGTGTCCCAAGATTAAATCTAATTCATTTCAAGGATTTCAAAAAAGAGTCCGTTTAAACATTATTAGTTTGCTGATTAAATAAGCTGTCATTGTTTGGCACAAGTTAATCCTTTTTGGTTTTAAGCCTCTCTAAATCGTTCATTAACTTTTCATTAACCTTACAATGTGCATGTTCTCTTCATGTCATGTCAAGTCATTGTTTTATTAATAATGTCATTTGGTTAGACCTGAGTTATGCTCCACCTATTGCAAAGTACACGTTTAAGTGTTTGTATGAGTTGTTGCTTTTACATGTTCGTATATTAGAAACCTTATGTACTCGTATTTGTATTACAATGTTCACATTTATTGTGTCTTGTATTTAGAACTTAAATACCCATGTCATTAAAATATCCGAAATTTGATATTCTTATTATATGTTGTGGGTGCCTTTTGACATGAGTTTCATTTGTATTAAACAATGTTTTTTAAACCTTTTTTAACAAATACATTGTATTATTTTATGTTAAGTAGTCGGTGTACACCTATGAAAAGAAATAAGTGATATTGGTAAATTAGTGAATAATTGGCAATTGCCCTATTACGCGGGTTCTCGAAAAACCTATGTTACCTTTCCGAAATGTTAAACATCATAATACAGGAGACATCTCGTTAGAATCACAGAGATACTCCTACCAAAAATATAAAACATTCCGATGAAGAATGAATTTGTGACAATATGAAAGTGGATTATACAGGGGTCAATTCTGGGGGAAGCGCAGAAAATAGTGTAGGAGGACGATCAAAAGTCACCTCAGCAACAGTCATGTACCTTAAATTTACAATAATCAATCAAGCAATCAACATTGACATTCTGAAACTAACTAACAAACTAACTAACTAACTAACTAACTAACTAACTAACTAACTAACTAACTAACTAACTAACTAACTAACTAACTAACTAACTAACTAACTTACTAACTAACTAACTAACTAACTAACTAACTAACTAACTTACTAACTAACTAAATAACTTTGTAACTAACTAACTAACTAACTAACTAACTAATTAACTTTCAGATGCTCGGCAAAGTCTATGATTCTGGATAAGTTTGGTATATGATAAGAGTGCGAGGTGAGTTACAACACGTCCTCGGCCTATTTGATGATTTCGGTCAACCGATTACGTCTCTAGGTGCTGTTGTCGACTTCTCAGAGGCCATCTTATCTGCGTTGTTGTAAGATTTTGCTTCTCGAAAGTTAAGCAACCGGGCAGCAATGGTCAGAGATTAGATACTTTCGAGCCAGCTGAATATTGTACAAACATCCCTTTAAAGCAAGTGTTCACGTAACATCTTTTACACCCAAATATTTTTCATTGAGTGTACTTTAAAATCGTGTGGCTTTTTATTGGAATATACACACACTTTCTTGTGTTTCAATTTTATGTTTCAGGTTACAAAATTATTTGAATTTGATTTGTTTAACAACATGTTTTGAAAAAATGTCCAACTTTTCAAGTATATGTATGTGGTAATTTTACTAAAGGGGCATTAGGATATTTTGGGTCTTTTGTATGGGCACAAACTATTATAAAAGTTTGTCATACTAATTTGTAGTGTAACCATCAATGTGTCATGTATTAACCACAAGGAGAAAGAGAAAGGATATTTTGTTCATTATATGAAATCAAAACTTTGGAATATGTCATTCAATGGACAGGATTTTTATGATGTCATAAAAAGTATTAAAAAACCAAAAAGTGTGTGAAAAATTCGTTTAACCTATAGATTGTTATAGAAGTGATATATTATGGCACCTCCTATTCCATGGTAAGGAGTTAATATTATATGTATGTATAAAAGTTGATTTGTATTTCAAATTGGCACCTATTAATAATAATTGCCAAATATTTTACACTGGTTAAGTACGCATTGATAGAACCTTAAATATTGAAAATATAGTCATATGAAAATGGAAGAATTTGACAATTTGATATACAAAAATGGTTTGGCCTTAAAACTTTGGGGTTATTTCTAAAAAATGATAATGATAACAATATTTTACAAATTCGGTAGTTTCGCAAGTCATCTAGTTCCATCATAATGCCTTACATGAGTAGTCACCCACCGAACAGATACAGTTACTCCTTTATACATATATACCGCGTTATGCAAAAACGATTACCTGTTTTTATATGGGAAAAGTGTGTAGTAAACCATTGTTAACTTTAATAATCGTTTATCGTTGTTCATACTCTGCCAAACACTTGCGGTGATATCTCTGAAAAGACTTCTGTTGTGTTGAAAATAGCATCTTAAGACGTAATTGGTAGAACGAAACATGAATCTATAATCCATAAGACGAGTACTTGATCTTACTAATATATAATGATATGGAAGGAAGATATATTCAATGCTATCACTTGTAAAAAACTAAAAAAATTGGCACACCTTCTCCAGGAATTCGACTTGGTAAGGTCCGCATACCTCTACATCTAATCCGTATAAATGAATTTCAAAAGATTAACGTGAGCACCTGCCTTGACGGCCTTATCCAACAGTGGTCTTTCCGTATAAATGAATGTCAAATGGTGGTCTTTTTCAACCACTGTATGAACTTCTTTGACGAATCCAAATCGCCCCATGTTCCATACATGACTGGTTAAAGCCGATAAAATGGGCGGATCCAACATCAGACGAAAACACCTAATTGATGCTATCAGGAATGCCGTTACCCTACAAACATTCTTATCATCTCAAAACTCACCCCATTGCATTCCCGAACCTCTTAAAGTCGGCCAATTACGTAATTGGTGGTTCGAAAGCACAAATCTAAGTATAACTCAGCAGATTTATTTTAGTGGCCATAGGGACCCACTGTGATTAGTTGAACATATGTTTAGAGGAAACTATAACACAGTCAATCATGAAGGAAATTGCCAATAAATTAAATATTTAAATATAAACAACTCCGCTAACTTCTAAACCAAATTCTCCGCCTCTTCAACCTTCGCTCTATCTGTCATTCGGACATCTCAATTGATACAACTCAGAATTCATCCTTACTTTCAGATACAAGTATCCGATAATATACCGCACACCAAAACATACACACTATGTACATCGATAACAGAAACCTATCCCGAAAAATGTATATTTCACCGTGTATCAACCTTCCCCGCAAATTTGGGTTTAAACCACAGCAACTACCTAATTCCCAAAGGAACCTTAACTAATCAATCAGCCAGGACAAAGTCCAGCAGACAACTGGCCAACCGTAATACAAGATTATGAGAAAACATAAGATCTTCACCAGTTTATATTATCGACAAACTAGATGTAGTGGTAGCACTACTATACCTTGAGACTGTAATATAATAATACATCAAGGAAAAATACGCGGGATTTCTCTGTGGGGAATGTGTTGTTTCGGCAATAATACCACACATATCCTGAATAATACATTTTACTGTACATCGGTCTTTTAACCGATATTATCATAACTACTGAAACCACTAACTGCCTGAAAGGATCTCTCCAAAAGCCAGGAAAAGGCAAAGTCTGAAAGTCTGACTTGTGGACTACCGGTTCTCATGTCAAATTCCAAAGAAAGGTCAACGATGCATTTGGTCATCACTATTAGCACCTCTTTTCCCGCAATTGTAATAATACCAAGAGAAGGAACTTTCAACAAGATAACATGTAGCGAAATGTAGGTATATCGGGTAGACCGAAATATTTTTTTAATTGCATTGATTTCCATAAATTCACTTAAAAACTAAAACATAAATTGCTACCAAATCTCTTTTGATTTCCAACATCTTTGAATCAAATACCTAGAAGAATTTGCATATTTCAATTAAAATTTTTTTTATTTAAATAGAGCTTTGTAATTTGTCTAATTTCAAGCTGACCCTGCTTAAGACAGACAAAAACATACATATTTATAACGTGGATTTATGCAGTTTTCATAACCTTGTCGCCAACTGTATGCAAGATATGTCTACAAAAAAAAATAAAACGCATTCCACAAGTTTGAAAAAAATATGCTTAAAAAGCTTAAATCAAATGTTGTTGGTTGACTTTTTCATATAAAAATTTACTGGGTCTACTTCCGGTCTTGTTAAATGCACATTTATCTAAGCTGACATTAACTTTTTTGAGGACAATTAATTAACAAAAAAAAAAGCCACACAAAAAGAGAACTTTTTAAAGACCCAATTGTTTAATAATTTTACAATTTTTGCAATGCTAACAGAAAATTATTTAACTCAATAACTCAATAACAAACAAACGACAACAGCAACAACTACTTGTTCTGAACGTCTAAAATTACAAATTGTCTGACAGTCTGGCTGTCTGTTTATAAATATTATTAATTATTTTTTATTCTTGTTTTTGTTTTTCACTTTTTACCTTTAGTACAGCATAAATAAAATACATTTTATTGTTAATAAGTATTATCATTATCATATTTGTTTTTGTAATTTTATTTGTCATGATTACGTGTTTGTATTATAAGTTTTGCAAAGTTCGCTTGATTGTGTTGAGTTTTAAGTTGAGTTACCATCATAATTAACCAAATTACATGATCATTTGATACTTGCTACATGAAAAACTGCATGTTTTTACTAAAAGTTACGATTATTTTCGATCGTTTACCAAAATGGTTTTAAATTTCATACAACCCATAACAACATAGAAAAATATTCGTTAAAAAATAAAGAAACAAAAAAAAAAAAAACTTAACAACTTCAAAAACATTTTTTGGTTTTCTATTACAAATTAAATAAAAACAAAAACAATTACATATATAATGCAATAATAAAATTACAAAAAAATAAATTAATACTTTAAGTGTTTAAATTGTAATTATTTAAAGGTGTTGCTGTGTGCCGCTTTTGAATATATTTGAATTTTGCATTCTTTTGAATATTTATTCGATTGTAGTTTATTTCCTTCTATTAAATGTATTTGAACTCGTAATTGTACAAATTGTTGTAAAATAAATTTTTTTAAATATGAAGTGTTTTATTATGTAAGTATTGTTAATATTATACAATGTGTAAATTAAATTTTGCAAATTTTTACTACAAAGAACTGGTAACAAATTGTTATTTCCTTTATTATTTATCATATAATGTAAGAATTTATTAGATCTGTGTAAAATTTTATAGGTCATGTTTTCAAAAAATTTCACTTCTCTGTTCTTCATATAAAGTTGTGGAAAAATTCCAATCGAAATCCATTATAACTCTACAAATGTGAAAGTATATTTTGTTTTTGATGTGAAAAGTAGATGCCTGATTGTTTAGAATATTTACCAATAATAAGCCATTGATCCAGACATTTCAATTTCAACTGATACTCATATTGATATTTAGGAAAATTCTTGAGAACTTGAACTAATTTATGATTTTTGAATCTTTCCTCAAATAAGTCATTAGATTAACCCAACGAGACAGATCGGATGTTATGGTGCTATAGTATCTCTATGCAAGTAAGAAACTCGGGACTCTGTAAGATTGTTTTGAATCTGCCGAATCACTATTTCTTTATTAGTTTATCCTCCAAGAGTGCATTTTACCTTTATGAAATATTCATCTTGGTTTTATTGCAATTTCCAGCGAAGAAGTTCGTACAAATATATCTAATCTGTGAGGATTTTAAAATGATGATGATCAAATGTAGTCTCAATTTTAACATGGAATGATTTAACATGGGTTCTTCCCAGAACACAATCTGATATTACGTGTTATCAGTTTCACGCAGGACTTTGTCCTGTTAATATTCCTTCGGGATCTACGTAGTCTCGATTCTCTCTCCTGTACTGTTACCACCTCAACAGAAGTTTCTGGGTGATGTGACAGAGTTAGTTAGTTAGTTAGCTAGCTAGCTAGTAAGTTATTTAGTTTGTTAGTTAGTTAGTTAGTTTGTTAGTTTGTTAGTTTGTTAGTTTGTTAGTTTGTTAGTTTGTTAGTTTGTTAGATTGTTAGATTGTTAGTTTGTTAGTTTGTTAGTTTGTTAGTTTGTTA
>NC_060953.1:35722288-35900952 GCF_022045245.1 Lucilia cuprina | reverse complement strand
TTAGTTAGTTAGTTAGTTAGTTAGTTATTTAGTTAGTTAGTTAGTTAGTTAGTTAGTTAGTTAGTTAGTTAGTTAGTTAGTTAGTTAGTTAGTTAGTTAGTTAGGTAGGTAGGTAGTTAGATAGTTAGTTAGTTTGTTAGTTAGTTAATTAGTTAGTTAGAGTTTTTAAAAGAGGGATGTACAAATATACAAAAATGAAATACATCTAGGCCTCTATTGGGCCTATTGCGCGCTCCTTAACCAGTGCCTCAGGTGGGTATCGAGTCCACAACCTGCGGTCTACCAGACTAGAACACTAACCACTAACATACCGGAGGCCACTGTTGAGTAGGGTGCCAGTACATGTTAAGGAATTGCCAGTACCGAAAATCGGAATGAAAACATATTGATACATGCTATGCCACTAATAGTTGAGGACCGTTACTCGAGCTTTTAGAGCATTCCTTGTCATATTCTCTAGTTGCTGTTGCCGAATCATCAAAGGCTTATGTTGCAGTAGCGCCACATAAGGACGAGAAATCTGCCTGTATGAAACATTTGAGGATGGTAATGCATAAGCGTATCTCATGACAATGTACATATATATCATTAAATTCAACTCAGTATCATTTCCTAAATTACGGATTTATTCGGTACTTTATCCGCCTTGTATGGGTGTACTTCATGCTACCTGACATTAGAAAGCATGATCACTTGGCAAAACATTATATAGTACTCCAGCAAAATGCATGGACCCACAGAATTAAATACTGATCTCTGTTTTAACAGAGGTAAAGCCTCTCTTTAGTGGTCTTATAAGTTGAGAAAAAATATCGATGGTAATGAATACCGGCATAGACTTCTACCAAAAACCTTGAAACTAATAATTTGCTAAGGAAAATTGACTATTCAAATTAATAAATATTTGTCTAAACTATCATTCCACTCATTCTAACGCCTAATTTTTACCACACAAAAAAATACCTTATTAAAATTATTAATAAAAAAATTTTGTAAACAAAATTAATATTTATAAATGTTTGTTCTGTTAAATATAATGAAAATATCAACATGGTCATAAATCAATTGGCATTTAAGCAAAAGAGTACAACGAAGTAGAAGAAAAAAGAAAACGAAAAATGTTTTAAAAATAACAAACTTTTAAGTAATAAAAAACATATTCACTGAAATATTATGTACAAATAAAACAACACAAAAAGCAAATATTAAACACAACAACTACTTAAAACAACACTAACGAAATTTTCTTAAAAAAAATCACATTTTAAAGCATCTAATCACGCAAACCTTATAAATATTTGCCAGCAAATAATGAATATTAAAATTTAATTGAAACAATACAAGCGTCTACTATGAGTAGTAGTGGTTGGCAAGTCGCAAAATATTTACTATAGCGCTCTAATACACTGAATTTAAAAATAAACTCGAGACATGAATGAAGAAAGATTTCTTAGTAAATAAGTATGAGCAGAAGTTTTAAATACCCTAATTGGAATAGGTTTTTTTTTTTTTTTGAAAGATGATTTAGTTACTTGACACATGAAATTGTTCACAAAGGTAATGAAATGTTTCATATATTTAATGAAAAACATCTGATGAACGTTCTTCGTTATCTAAATTAATGATTATTACCTTAGTGTCTGTATAAAAAAAGACTTAAATGTTTCTCTTCCAAAACACACGAAAGTGATCTACATAGGTAAATCTAAGGGTGAAATCTGACGCCGCAGCTTCACCATCATCAAATGATCCGCTCAGTCAGATTTTTTGTTCTTATGTGGATCTGTTGATTTGTCAGCAAAAACTTGAGACATAGTTGGTTGACAGAAATACTGCAACAATAAATAAAAGTCTCTTCGTATAGCTCCGACAAGTCAATATGTTTTCAGTTGAGAAAATAATATCTAGCAATTATATTTCTACTAAATCGGCTTTAAGAATAAGAGAGTCAAACGCATTGAGACATGATGGTGTTCATCTTTGCATTATCCTATATTACACTAAGATAAGACAGTATCAGACAATAGCGACGAAGATGCAAACGTAATAACTTTTATTGAAATTTTCTCCGAGATGCATAATATTGTTTTATTCCTGTACCATTTTCGAAGCTAAATAATTTAAGTACTAAATCACGAATCGCCTACACTTCACATCTATATATCAGTCTTTCATCTATTAAGCCTCTAAGCTCAAACCTATTAAGATCGAAAATAACGCAATTTCCGGGAGAGAATTTTGGTTTAAGTAAGACTGATATATCATATACCTAATGTAATTGTATAATTCTCTCTTCGAACAGGCAAAGCAGCCAATGCTGGATTCCTGAACCCGGTCTGTATTTCTTTCCGGTCGCGTAGTGAGACGCCGGTAAATGCTGAGGAATTGTCAGGTAAGAATTCAGTATTTACCTGTCATCCCGTAGAGTGATTTTATGATCATGGCAATTATTGGAATTTATTAACTTTGCTGTTGCCGAAACAATAGAGCCATCTCAGTAGTGTGGTTGCGCGGGCTTAAAGAGGTCAAGGAATTGGTGCTCATCTTCCGGTATGACAGGAAGATCGATTTCACCTGATGTTGGGGTTAGTCTGCCCTTCTATTGACTTTTGACCAGTGATTGCTTTTTCCTTGTTGAGGTGTGCATTAGGCTTGAGACTATGCTGCCTGTCATTCCGCAACGGGGCTACGGCAAGAGATTAGATAGCTGGAATACTTCAGCAAAGTGCTTGTACATGGACCGGCACATCCATGTACAAAAACTGTCACCTGAGTTCTTCATTGAAGGATTCAGAGGCGATGGTAGACCGTTGTCAAGTCTGCCCAATGGATGAAAAAGACCACCATGAATTAAGGGCATCAAGGTACAGTAGCGAGCACAAAATATGCAACGCGTGACGATATGATCTTCGATTTCGTCTGTTTCGAAATAACGGTAATGAATCCATCTCTTCTTTTTGCTGTTTATTCTCTTAACTCTGGGCTTCCAAACAAGCGAAATTTTGTTTCAATTTCTATTACTCAAAGTGAAATATTTTATATTTGCTGAGAAAAGTTAACTTTTTTCGCGAGCACAAAAAATGCAACGCAATAAAATAACAGTAAATTTATGATTTTTATTGCGTTTTGAATGAAAGTTTCTTGAAGAAATTAAACAATACGAATATTATAATAGTAGTAATTATTATCTAATCAAAAAGAAATATTATTAAAGCTCTAGAGAATAAGAATCCATGTTTGAAATTGGTTCGTTCTTTTGAGTGATTTGGCGTAAATCGATATAAATCACGATTTCACTTCAGAAAAAGCATGGAAAGGGAACAGATAGTGGTTGTCTATGGAAAACTTCCACTTTTAAAGACCGTCAGGTGATTAAATTGTTTAAAATCGGCTCACGAAAGAAGATAGTGGTTGCTAGTTTCACAAAGGAGCATATGGGTGACTCTATTGGAGTTCACATTGCTCGCGGACGTTTTAATAAAGTGTAATTTGCTTGGAAAACATTTTACTAAGGAACCATTCATCAGTAGAGTCAAGAAAAACAAGCCCCGTTATTTTGCGAAACGTATCAGCATTGGTCAAGTGAACAGCGGGTTAAGGTCTTATGTGACGACTTGAGCAAATAAAATTTATTTGGCTCCGATACCATAAACTTCTTACTAGATGGCCTAGACAAAGACAATATATTCGTCTAATAGTCACATATGTCGAAAAATCCATTTTGGAGTGGTTCAAGAAGCGAGATTTTCGCAATGAAATCACTGATTATATGTCAAGCATTTACAGTACCACATGACCAATGCTTAACACATTTCTCAAACTCAAAGCGGTACTTTTTATTGACTCTACTTATCTGGGATTTCTTTGTGAATCATTTTCCAAGCAAATTACACTTTGTTAAACCTTCTGCGGGCAATTTGACCTTCAATAGAGTCACCCATATGCTCCTTTGTGAAACCAGCAACGTCCACTGACATCTTTCGTGAGGCGATTTTGAACAATTTAATCATGTGACGGTCTCTAAAAGAGGTGGTTTTCCAAAGATGACCACTATCTGTTACCTTTCCACGCTTTCTCTCAGGTGAAATCGTAATACAGATCGATTTACGTCAAATTTTTCACTCAAAAAACAAACCAATTTCAAGCATGAATTCTTATCCTATAGAGCTTTAATAATAGTTATTTTTTGATTAGATAATAATTACTACTATTATAATATTCGTATTGTTTAATTTATTCAAGAAACTTTCATTCAAAACGCAATAAAAATAATAAATTTACTGTTATTTCATTGCATTGCATTTTTTGTGCTCGCGAAAAAAGTTCACTTTTTCCAGCAAATATAAAATATTTCACTTTGCGTAATAGAAATTGAAATAAAATGTCGCTTATTTGGAAGCTCTGAGTTAAGAGAATAAACAGCAAAAAGAAGAGATGGATTGATTACCGTTGTTTCGAATCAGACAAAATCAAATATCATATGACCCCGCGTTGCAATTTTTGTGCTCGGTACTGTAGTTGCCCCCCGGTTCATGTTACCTTAAGCTAGTGTTGCAGTGTCTTAGATTCTGACAGCAACAAAACAAAGCTTTGATGTGGCGTTTCCTAGGATGAATTGATGATATCTAAGACCACAGAGAATCTAAACTAGTGATTGCCTTTTCCATGTCGGGGAATAAATTGGTGTTGACGTAAAGCACAAATCGTATTGGTTACCTATCTACTTGTTACTGTAAAACATGTTTTGACTAAAGAGAATAATATATAATAAATCTTCCATGAGATATGCAATATAAAAAAGATTTGTATACAAACTAAGGACCGTCAATTTGTTTTTAATTAGAAAAAACTCCTAGATTCCTCTAAGGATTTGAAAAAGCTAGGGAAAACAGGAAATGGCTCTACTCTAGCAATTTTGCTGGAATTGAGGCTCATGGCTCTCACTTTCTGAAATTTAAGATATCTTCCTCAGCTTACTCTTGGAATACTCTTTGACATTGAAATTATTTTAAAATACTCCCGGATTGATTTTGAAATATAACAAGGAAAATTGTGTGTGATCATCCGAAGTCCCCATGTACTCTAGAGACCAAATTTTTATTTAAGACAATATTGGTAGCCTACTAATCGAAATCAAAATGAAATTTATTAAGTAAAACTGAAACTCCTAATATAATGGTATTAGGAAATATGTTACAATTGTAACGTTTAATTTAGAATATCTATAACTTTTATAGAGTCCTCAAAGGCAAGTGTGGGTACATGAAAAACAAATTCAAATGAATATATTCAACTGTTTTTCGTTTTACTTAGGAATAAATTTCAACTTCTAGACTTTTGTCTGGAAGTTTTCTTTTTTTTTAAGAATTTTTTGGCAACATTGCCGACAACCATCAACAGCTATCGCAGTTACAAAAACAACAAAACAGCGGTCATAATGTCGGTTTTGTTGTTGCTGTTGGTGAATGTAACTACAAGTAATTAATTTTACCACTTACAAGCTTTTAATGACTATTTCAAGCAATAACAACAACAAAACACAAGTAAAACTTAAAGTTGTTGGAATTAAGAAAAATGAACTTAAATTAATTTTCTTGTATTTTCGTAAGGCGACTTGGATTAAACTTCTTTAACACGCCTTAAGACAAACAAGCCAACGACAAACACATTTAAAGATTTGTGCTTTTTGAATTTTTTAAAATGAAAAATCTAAAAATTAATTGATATTAAATACATGGATATGAAAATCTTTTAGAAATATTGGAAAACTCCATGTCTACAGTTTTATTAATATAAAAAAATTATGATCTTTAGATGATCCTTTAATCTATAAAATGATTTCTATTAAAGCAAGATCAATGCTAACAGCTTCCGACTGATATCAGAACCTTTAACGTAGGATATTTTACCAAACTGATCATTGGAGCACAAACATTTAAGAGCTTTTTGTTTCAAGAAACGTTTAATTTATCACCCTGTTTACTCTGTCAGAATAATTCTCTAACCCACTGTAAACAATGAGTGAAATACTTGTTATTTTTACATTTTATCCAAATACCATCATCGTGATTTGAAATCACTATAAAAAAGAAAACTAAAAAATATAGTATATTCTACAAAATATTTTAAATCGACTGAATGATTTTGATGGTTAAACTCAACAACACGACTTGACATGGCGGAATTCGTATGACGATACGTATGCCAGGAAAAACAAAACTAAACTAAAGGAGTAGTCGGTTGGATGGATACCATGTCAAAATGTGGACAAATACAAACATGAGTTAAAACGTTTGATTTTTAGTGCTTTACGATTTGTAGCCCCCATCCAACAACAACTTGCGGTTTGTTTTAAATAATTTCATAAACATTTTACAGTGTAATTGTAGCCAACCATAAATGTATTTAACGATTAATGTTCTACTCCAAATCAAAATAAAACAACATAAACTAAAACATGTTGTTTGAGTTGTTGTTGTTTTTGTTATTTTTGCCTTTTCTTTTAAACTTAAACTTTGTGATTGTTTGCGGTTTATTATTTCTATTTGGGCTTAAAAAATACGAAAAAGAACGGACCACACGCACGCACTTCAGTAAAGTATAATGAATTTAAATTAAATGAAATTAAACTTTTAACAAAAATGTATGAATGGGACTCACTGACTGCATGCCAGACTTTGAATGTTGAAATAAACGCCCTAAGGATCTATTAACATGACTCGATGAAATGTCTAAGACTTTATAATTTAAATGTTATAAAACGGGGGTATATAAATGTAGTTTGCTTTATTCGTGCAGCAAGTTGACTTGAAGGAGAAGTAGTTACAGTTCAGGCAAAATATGAATTATATGTGAATTACAAAGTTTAAAAGTTTCATCGATTACACATTCCGCCAAAACTAAAGGGACTAAACTGAAGTCACTTAAGGGACTGACGTACGTTGAAGTCGAATAGGACTCCAGAGTTCCATCTAAAATCCTTAAGAAAAAGGGACTATGGTCTTCGCGTAATATTTAACAAAATTAAGAACTGAAATGCAAAATTTAATATAATTGTTGTGATATATTAACTACTGTTTATACCTTGTACCAGAAGTGCGTATATGTGCAACACATTGCAATATTGTCACTACACGCTCTTTACAACTCGGAATCAATTTCTGTCATACAAAGTCCCCTACAGGAAATAACTTAAATATCTATCTATCTATCTATCTATCTATCTATCTATCTATCTATCTATCTATCTATCTATCTATCTATCTATCTATCTATCTATCTATCTATCTATCTATCTATCTATCTATCTATCTATCTATCTATCTATCTATCTATATATCTATCTATCTATCTATCTATCTATCTATCTATCTATCTATCTATCTATCTATCTATCTATCTATCTATCTATCTATCTATCTAACTATCTATTAGTTAGTAAGTTAGTTAGTTAGTTAGTTTTTAGTTAGTAAGTTAGTTAGTTCGATAAATTAAGTCCTTTTTCGTAAATAGACTCGTTTAAACCCATGGTCTTTAATGAATTTTCCTCATAGATAATGTGACAGATTTATTTCTTCCAAAAATTTGTCTGAACCTTGATTTGATGTTTACATCATAACACCAATGCCAATTCCTTTAAATCGTTGGACTTTAAGAAAAATATTTGAGTGTAAAAATACATTTTCTCCTCTATTAAAAATATTATGAACCAAAAAAGTTGAAATTATAGCAATAATACTATAAAACCATATAAATGTGAAACACTTTTTAGAACATGTTTTTAAATGGTTTGAGTTACAGTCCGTGTTCTTCTTCCTTTTTTTCAGTTTATGATATTATATCATAAAAATTAAATGTATTTTGGTGTAAAAAATTTAATTTGAAATATTTTTTATATCGTAATATTATACAAATAGTTTTAAAAGGTTTTATTTTGAATAACAATAATTTATAACAATTTTGGGCAATAAAATGTAGAATAAAAAAAGATTTACTTATTTCATAAAAATTTCATGAAATTTAATGGACTAAGATTAAACAGGAAGATAAAAGTAATACCTTAAGTGGGATTACAATTTTGCAAAAAAAAAAAAGTAATAGATACATATCAGCAAAGTTGTCGATATAAAATCTAATTGCATATGCTAAATAAACTGCTTTAAATTATTATATAAAACTAATTTTATTATTTTTATTAAATTAAAATACATTATCATATTTTGAATAAACACGATACTTAATCTAGTAAACACAGTATTAAATATACTAAGTTCCATTACAAATAATTAAACCAGTTAATAAGCGGAAGATCTTAACAAGAAAAATGCCATAAATCGATTTTGTTCAATTACTTACAGCACTAAAATTATTAAATTGCATATCGTACAAATACTCGTATTAAAATAGCAATTATCGCGTTAAAAGTCCCATTATAAATTGTGTTATACTGCTAATTGTGTAGTCGTTATAAACAGTAATATTATGACAGAATGTCTAAACATTGTTATTAATTACAGGTAACAAAGAAAAATTTTATTTTAAGTAATTTTTTTTTAATAAGTAATTTATGATCAATGATCATGTTATTTAATTTGTTGTTAGATTTGTAATTAAAACATAAGATATTTTATATATTTAATATTAAGAAATAAAACTACAATGTATGTGCATATTTGCAAAGATTATATGATTATATTCTTATATGTACATATATCTTTCCAAAAACATCTAAGCAAATATTATTGTAACAATGTTATAACATCTATAAACTGCATTCATATATCAGGTGGACCTACCTGAAAAGTTATAGAAGAAGAAGGAATTTTTTGAAAAATTAAGAAATATGAATGTAAGAGATGTTCTTATAAGTAGTAAGTAGAAGCAGACAATATAGACGCTATGTGTCTTATTCATAAACTTTTATCAAAGGTTTAAAAATCAAAATTTTATAAAAAAAAATAGTTCTATAAACCTTTGATAAATGTTTTCTGGATCAATGATGATGTAGACTACTACAGATCGGCCAGGGATTTGATATCTCTATTCACGACCACGGTTTATTGCCGATATTTCAGACTATAGTACGTTACATTGATTTCAAATTCTGAGCGATAATTTAATCTCAAATTCTGAGATCAAAAACTTACATGATTTTCGATATTATAGAAAAGATGTTTCTATTGAAGAAGTGTTTAAGATTTAATACTTTTCAGTAATTCCTTATATGTACAAGTACCAGACACTTGTTCACTTATTATACTCACCGTGTTAGTAAGTTGCGGTCTACAGTTCGGTCTCTCTCCAACCATACGAACCACTATTTCCCACCCTCAACGGAGCTCGTGTGCATTTTGCCGACTTTTTATTGAGCACCCAGATAGAGATAAGGCGATACGGAGTGTTGTTCGCAAACTTCACAACCTTCCAGTCTCGAACATTCTACAAACTTTCACCTCCTCTGAATTGCAGAGGCCATCAACGCAGCCAAACCATTAAAGGCTATTGGTTCCGACGGTGATGAAACACCTTGACGAACGGTACTTGACAATGGTTTTCAAATTGTCAATGAGCAATACTCAAAAAGGGTAGGGTCATCCCGATACTGAAAATAGGGAAGAACGCAACAGAGGGTCAATCCTATAGGCCGATTTCCCTCCTATCACCAGTCGGGAATACTATTGAGGCACTCCTCCTTCCCTCTATTTCAGTAAACTCCCAAAAATGGATAATGAAAACAGGGAAGAACGCAACAGAGAGTCAATCCTACAGGCCGATTTCCTTCCTATCACGAGTTGTGAATACTGTTGAAGCGCTCCTCCACCCCCCACTATCACTGTAAACTCCCAACACCTCCAGAAGGTGTGGAAAGTAATCGAAAGTAAATCGAGTGAATGGTTATCACGGAGAAATACACTTTATTTTCACTGGACGTAACCAGAAACTACCAGCAAAGTCTTCAGCTACACTTTTCACCACCTGAACGAAGGAGGTAAACTTGAACCTTGTCAATGGAAACCAAAAACCAACTGTGAACCATCTACAGATTTTGAGGGTGACCTTTGACAGCCTGTGTATTTCCTCAGTTCATGCCAGTGCAATTACGCACAGATTGCGAAGTAGAAACAAGGTCCTCAAAGCGCTATCCGGCAGCACTTAGGAATGGACAAAGAAACCTTGTTGGCTACCTATAAAACAATTGGCCGGTCAGTGGTCAATAATGCTGCTCAGGCGTGGTCTCATTCATTGAGTGATACCCAGTGGAGAAATACTCAAAGTTGCCAATATGCCTCAGAGCACCACCTACAATAGGAAACGAAGATCCTCCCAGTCAAGGAAAATAATTTCATGCCGACTAAACAGTTCCAGCTGGGAATGTCACCGGAGGAGTCATCCCAGCTTAAACATCACATAGTTGGATGCTCCTGCGTGAATTTCGTGTATACGAGAAGAGCATACAAAGTTATATGCAAAATACCCACCACTACTAGCCCACCCTACTTCACTTAGCCTAATGGATTTATACCCTATTGAAGTAGCCCAATTTCTTTGCTTAGACCTAAATACAGAACTCCTGGATTGAAAATTTTACAGTTGTTGTATGCAACAACAATCAAATCCCTACATACTAACCGAATTAAACCGAATTTTTAACCCCTGAATATACGAATTTCCAAAAAAATCTCAATTAAAGTACTTGTCGGGAGAACAATCTCCTGTCCACGTTTAAGTTTTGTAGCTTAATCACTTAGCCTGTGCGATGATTAGTCAGTCAGTACTGTTAGAATTTTACATATATATTTAAATAACAAAAACTCAACAGAGCTTGACCTGTATTTATACCACTTTTCACAAAAGAAGGTGATGTAATTTGTTTACTCTTGAACTGAATCGATAAATACCTACTTGTTAAGATCAATTATTTTAATAAGCAATTAATTATACCGGTCTTAAGTACAGTGCAACAATGTCAGTTTTAAACACTACATAATTATAATTTCTGCACTACTTGTATATAAAAATCATTCGCTTGAAAGATTTATCTTTATATATTTAATAATAATAAAAATATAGGAAATCATTGTTTAAAAAGCTCCCTGTTTTTAATTTGTAACAAAGTATTTCTACAATTTAAAACAAATAAATATTAGTAGAACTCTCATTCTATAGATACGAATAAGAATTTCAAATGCATGCACAACCGACTTGTCCTTCTTTCCCACTCCTCTCCAATTATTATCTTAAAATATTCACTAAGTTTGATTAACAACAGAACAAGGTGTGTTGTTCAGAACATTTATTTATATAGAAGAACATTTTGTTTTTTCTATTGTTGTTGTTGTTTTTTTTATAACTTATTTTCTATTGTGTTGATTGTAGAATGAAATTAATTTTGTCGCATGTTTTACTTCATTACAAATCGAACTTAAATGTCTGTTTAACAATTAGTTACATTTTTTCTTAGATAAAAAACAACTGTTTACTTTGACAAGGTGTAGGTGGCATTTTTTTGTTCTCTTACTGGAACTAACTTTAACAGCAGCACTCTGGTAAGAGGAAGCCGTTATTTGACTTCTTTTTATAAAAGTTTAACTTTTATTTGAACAAATAGAAAAAAAAAATCATTTTAACAAGAAAGAAGGTGGGGTACTGGAGAAATGTTAACAAATGATAAAAAGAAAAAAACTAATAGAATCTAAAACTACATTTCTAAATTGACATTAACTAGTATACAAGGATTGGCCAAATTAGAGCGAACAGAAGAAGATCAGTCATTCTACTTATTTAGTGAAGGTTTTAGCTAATTGTCATTGTGAAAGTGTTTAGTGACAGTTAGAAAAGATTTTTTACAAACAAGTTTTATAGAATAGTTTTCGACTTGTTTTATATAAAGATGTTTTCGACAAGATCTCGTTAAGTTTTATATACAAAAACGTTCAACAAATTCTAGAGAAAAGTGTCTGACAATTTTTATATTTAAAATGTTTGACAAATTTTCTGTAGAAAATAGAAAGTTTTCTTTAGAAAAGTTTTTACCAAGCTTTCAACAGCAAAGTTTTCGTCCTTTTTCTATGGAAATGTAACAAAATTCAATAATAACTTTTTACAGAGAAGTTTAATAAAAAAGTTCATAAATTTTCTGTAGAAAAGTTCATAAGTTTCTTCATAAGTTTTATATAGAAAAGATCAAAAAAAAATTAATTTTTTTTAGAAAAGTTCGAAATAAGATTTCTTCAGAAAAATATAAAATAAATTATATATGTATAGAAATGTTAAAAATAAGCTTTCTATAGAAATTTTAAACTTTTTTATAAAAAAGGAAAGTTCAAAAGTTTTCTGTAAAAAAATTTCAAAATAAATTTTCTATGAAAAGTTCCAAAGTTTCCCATAGGAAAATTCAAAGTAAGTTTTTTTATAGAAAAGTTCACAAGTTTTCTATAGGAAAGCTCAAACATTTTCTATAGAAAGGCTCAAAAGTTTTCTATAGAAAAGCTCAAAAGTTTTCTCTAGAGAAGTTTAAAAGTTTTCTATAGAATAGTTCAAAATTTTTCTATAGAATAGTTCAAAAGTTTTCTATAGAAAAGTTCAAAAGTTTTCTATAGAAAAGTTCAAAAGTTTTCTATAGAAAAGTTCAAAAGTTTTCTATAGAAAAGTTCAAAAGTTTTCTATAGAAAAGTTCAAAAGTTTCTAAAGAAAAGTTCAAAAGTTTTCTATAGAAAAGTTCAAAAGTTTTCGATAGATAAGTTTAAAAGTTTTTTATAGAAAAGTTCAAAAGTTTTTTATAGAAAAGTTCAAAAGTTTTTTATAAAAAAGTTGAATAGTTTTCTATAGATAAGTTCAAAAGTTTTCTATAGAAAAGTTCAAAAGTTTTTAAAAAAAAGTTCAAAAGTTTTCTATAGGAAAGCCCAAAAGTTTTCTATAGAAAAGTTTTCTATAGAAAAGTTCAAAAGTTTTCTATAGAAAAGTTCAAAAGTTTTTTATAGAAAAGTTCAAAAGTTTTCTATGGAAAAGTTCAAAAGTTTTCTATGGAAAAGTTCAAAAGTTTTCTATAGAAAAACTCAAAAGTTTTCTATACAAAAGTTCAAAAATTTTCTATACAAAATTTCAAAAGTTTTCTATAGAAAAGTTCAAAAGTTTTTTATAGAAAAGATCAAAAGTTTTTTTAGAGAAAAGATCAAAATAAGTTTTGTATAGAAAAGTTGTTCATAAGTTTTCTAAAGAAAAGGATGTTTTCCCTAAAAAAATTGTTAAAAGCTAGAAAAGCTTTTGGATTGGACAAATGCTTTAAAATTATTGAATCGCACACAACCAATCGATTTAAGAAAAAATGTCTAAGCTTTTATTTTCCATTGGCTTCACAATTCCGAGGTTTCATTTATTTTCTATTGTCTAAGCAATTCCCATAAATCATTACATTATATAAGTTGTCAAATATTTTCGAATTAAATTAACAATTGTCAGACAGAAACCCACTTGCTGCCCACCACAGATAATCTTCAATTGCAATGTAATTACAATTTGTTCATTAAAACACATTCCAATGTACTCCACCGCACACTTATTATAGAGTTATTACATGTTAAATAGGTTCACCCACGTTATCTATTGCGTCTACATACTTTTGAAATAAATTAATTTTAATTGTTAATAATTTTTAATTAAAATGTCATTAAATAAAGTGTTGCATTATTTGTTCAATGTTCGCAATGCGTACTTATTTAAATGTATTATAATACTATGATAATGTCTTAATTTATATATTTTAGCACAACAATTGTTACAACATCTGCAACAAATTGTAATTACAACAAAATATCAAGAATCGTTGATTAAATTATTTGCAATTTTACAATTTGCTTTATGGCACTATAACACCCATTCTTTGCCCGCTTTACTGTTATTAGGAACAATTTTAAAAAATATTTTTTTGTATTTTATCTCATAAATTAAACATTTTTGTGTTAACGATTACTACAACTGTGAGTACAGAAAGACAGGCTGATGGACGGATTGGATTAACGAGACACTTGTTCGTACTTTTGTTCATGTTTAGTGTAAACGCTTATTTGCATACACATGTTTTTTGAGCTTTTTAAGTTTTTTTTTATTTTTTATACCCACCATCAAAAAAGATGGGGGGTATATTGTTTTTGTCATTCCGTTTGTAACACATTGAAATATTCGTCTAAGACCCATAAAAGTATATATATTCTGGGTCCTTATTAGATTCTAAGACGATCTAGCCATGTCCGTCCGTCTGTCCGTCCGTCCGTCTGTCCGTCTGTCTGTTGAAAACACGATAGAGTCCAAACAGAAGTAGCTAGCGAGCTGAAATTTTGCACAGTTACTTATAGTTGACTCAGTTCGTTTGGTATTGAAAATGGGCAATATCGGTCCACGATTTCGCCTAGCCCCCATATAAGTCCCCCCTTAGAAAATGACATTATCGCCCATAACTTACTAACAAAAGCATCAATAGCGGTATAATTCGGCACAAACATTTTATGACTCAGTTCGTTTGGTATTGAAAATGGGCAATATCGGTCCACGATTTCGCCTAGCCCCCATATAAGTCCCCCCTTAGAAAATGACATTATCGCCCATAACTTACTAACAAAAGCATCAATAGCGGTATAATTCGGCACAAACATGTTTTATGGGGACATAAATCTTTTCGTAGAATTTTATAAGGATCGGTCAATAATTGACCCTACCCCCCATATAAAGTCCCATTCAGAAAATGACTTTATCGCTCACAACTGACTAACAGAAGCATCAATAGCGGTGTAATTCGGAAAAAACATGTTTTATGGTGACATAAATCTCTTCGTAGAATTTTATAAGGATCGGTCCATAATTGACCCTACCCCCCATATAAAGTCCCCTTCAGAAAATGACTTTATCGCCCATAACTGGCTAAGAGAAGCATCAATAGCAGTGAAATTCAGCACAAACATGTTCTACGGGAACATAAATCTCTTCGTAGAATTCTATAAGGATCGGTCCACAATTGACCCAACCCCCCATACAAAGTCCCCTTCAGAAAATGACTTTATCGCCCATAACTGCGTAACAGAAGCATCAAGAGAGGTTTTATTTGGCACAAACATGCTTTATGAGGACATAAATCTCTCCGTAGAATTCTATAAGGATCGGTCCATAATTGACCCTAACCCCCATATAAAGTCCCCTTCGGAAAATTACTTTATCGCCCATAACTGGTTAAGAGAAGCATCGATAGCAGTGAAATTCGGCACAAATATGTTTTACGGAAACATAAATCTCTTTTTAGAATTTTATAAGGATTAGTCTATAATTGACCCTATCCCACCTATAAGGTCCCTTTCAGAAAACGACTTTAATGCTCATATCTACCTTAAGAAGTATATATATAACAATAATATTCGACATACAAAAGTTTTATAGCAACTAAAATCATTTTCATAAATTTTATAAGGATGGGTCCATTATTGTCTGACCCCCCAAATAAGGTCCCCTTTAGGAAATGAATTCATCGCTCATTACTACAAAATTCTACATAAACAAGTTTCGTGCGAGCCAAAATCTCCCTATCAATTTTTATAAGGATCGATCCTTATAATCCTTATCTCCCATATTAGGTCGCCTTGACTTTAATGCTCATATCTATTCATAACATATATATAAAGCAATAAAATTCGACATAAAAAAGTTTTATAGGAACTAAAATCATTTTCTTGAATTTAATGAGAATGGGTCCATAATTGAACCTACCAAGGTCCCCTTCTGAAAATGATTTTAAGACTTATTACTGACTCAAAAATGTGAGTACATCAGTAAAATTCTACATAAACATGAATGATTTGATGGTGGGTATATAAGATTCGGCATGGCCGAATATAACACTCTTACTTGTTGCATTTAATTTTATTTACATGAAGTGTTAATTTTCTTTATTTGTTGGTGTTTTTGTTTGTAATTATTATGCGTTCATATGCAGATGAGCTGGAGGTCGTAATTTAATTTAATTTAATTGAATATCTAATGATTGATACAATGTAATTAAACATTATAAGTGTGCACTAAGTTAAAATGTAAGCAGGCTGACATTGACTTGTCTTAAACTTGAAAACGATTCTATTACACAGAAAAAATTATCGGTATGTAGTTTATTTTCAATTAACATGGTTTTCTCTTCCTTTAGTTTTTATTAAACAAATTTTTATTTGTCTTAATTATTAAGTTGTTTAAAACCTAAGTGTACAGTTTTGATTAAATTTTTAATTGATTCAAAAATTCAAAATAATATTTTATTTTGAAATGTGATTTATTGTTCATAGAAAAGCATTTAAGTTGAATTGTATCTTGCCTCATCCCCCTTGGTGAAGTCACCACCTTGGTGTTATTGCAATCCCGGGGAATAAAGAGGTGGCCAATACCTCTAGTCTGACCGGGACTAAAAAATTGGTTACAGTCTACTGCCTGGCTAAGTCCTTGCATGGATTGAAAAGAGGTCAAAACCGAGCACCGCATAGTCTGGTACTACAGGTGGCCAGTTGCCGCAGGACTATGTCCTGGCTGGTCAGTTGGTTGAGGTCCGTTCGGGATCCACGCAGTGGCTGTGGTGTAAACCCAAAGGACTAATCGTTGGAAATGAGTTGATATTAATTGTATATGGTACGGGATGGATGGATGTGAGGTAGGGCGGAACTCACCCCACCCGTCTAGCTATTATAAATGTGTCGTATATTTTTCTTTCATGAATATGTCGTATGAATAAGATGTGTGCTGGGTTGATGATGGTGGTGGCTAACAGGTATCAAATACAAATTATACCATTGAATTTTCCTTCCTTGTCCAGATATGTTCAGAGTAAACTCTGTCCATATCAGAATTACCACAGTGTGTCCCTGTGAGTAAGAACAAAGTCCTCGGCTTATTTGATGGATTCGTACTTTGGACCACATCTCTAGGTGCTGTTGCCGAATCAACAGAGGCCATCCAATGGCCAGAGATTAGATAGCTGGAGTACTTTAGTAAAGTGCTTGTACATGGACTGGTCAAATCCATGTACAAAAATTGCCATCTGAGTTCTTCATTGAAGGATTCAGGGACGATGGTAGACCGTTGTTCAAGTCTACCCATTTATCTTCAAAATTGTGACGGACGGATAGACGGTCGGACATAGGGTCATTTTCGAGTCATATTTGTGTAATTTTTAATTTTTGTTACAAACAAATACCGTATTCTTCCAACGAAATTACTTCATGACGTTTATAAAATATATTCATTAAATTAAAATATAATTTTATGAAACATATTAATGGAACAAATATCAAAATCGGTCTATAAATAACGGAGATATGAGCAAAAATCCGAGACAACCTCTGAAAATTTCATCAAAAAAGCCACATTTTTCATGCTTTGTTAAAAAAGCAACAACAACACTGAATTGGATAAAGATGTACATGTGCGTGTGGAGATGTATTTGGTTTTATTCAGCTGTGTATTTTTTTGTACCACGAAGGTAAGTGGGTATAACAAGAATAAGGAGATAAAGCAGTAATATGTTGGTAATACATCTGATATTTGTTTGAGGGTGGTAATACAGTTTGACGGTGGTATTACAGTACAACGTTTAATATTTCTTTCTGCTAAAGTTTATATTTGTTTGTGTGTATGTTATGTGTGACATGTGTGCAGAGATACAAAATAAATAATAAACTGTTTTTTAAAACATAGTTGGTGAAGTTTATATAAGATTCGGCACAGCCGAATATAGAAATATTACTTGTTTTATCAATGAAATAGTTTCACAGTGAAGTCAAAAATGAACATGCATAACACTAATGAAACATTCTCCATTAATCCCGTAAAGGGCTATGTTAGCTCGTATATAATCAATTATTTTATTGAGCAAGTGTTGAAATTCAAGTCTGGAGTGAAGGTTTTTCTCTTAGTGTAGTTTAAAAGAACAACATTGAATGGTCAAAATTCATTCATTAAATTGTATCGGAATCACATCCAATTTGCACATTTGCAATTTGCTCCCATATAAATACATAAATTGCTTTAGTATATCGAAAACGGAAAAATTTTGTTTTTTAAATAATCACATTAAATATTTATAACTGGAATAGGGTGCTATATGGTTGACCACGTACGACTATACATTCTTACATGTTTGGTATTAAAAATGGCTCCAGCATAGCAGGCCACGTTTTCGCATAGCACCATACAAGTGATGAATTTCTTTACCAAATTTTATGATGATCGTTACATAATTGACTGATCTGTCCATATAAGATCCCCTTCAGAAAATAACTTAAAGCATCACATATCCAATCCTATAATGATCGTATTACAGTTGATTCTATTGTCCACAAAATCATTCTTGCTGAAACTGTTTATAGTTAGAAAAATTAGACAAAAATTATTTGCTTTTAAAAATTAATATTTTTACAGTTCCTTCAGAAGCTTGGTCTAAATTTAACATAAGCCCTTATTAAATGCCCTATTTATAATATCACCTAGACATTTATATTGATAAATATTAATAAAATTCAACATAAATAACAAAAGCATCGTTTCATAATTATTAAAACTTAAATATAGGAGAACATTCCTTATGCGATATAGTATGCGTTCATGGGCACATGGGCGAGTCGATAAGTTAAACTCACTTTAAAGAGATTTACACAAGCTAATTATTTACCGAGCGGCCCTCTACATTTCACCTAGCGTACAAAAATGAATGTTGCATTTTGCATGGATAACTGCAAAAGCTTTTAAAAGGGATTCATTAGTATTAAGATCCGTTGCAATGCATTTTGAGGTATCTGACCCTTTTTTGATTGCTCTTCTGAGACCTTAACTATCGCTGTATCAAGGGCGGTATGTTTCCACATTCCGTAGTGTCTGTTCAAAATATTAAGGCTTATTGGTACGCCTTTTCATTTCGAATTTTATCCAAGTAGATTCCGACATATGTTAAGTGTTCACTTTTTCACATGTTGTATACAGCTAAATGGCCCTTTGTTCATGATCAATTGTGCTACAAGTTTGGGGTATGTTATCGTGCGAAGGCCTCAGATATGAGTGCTTTGCATTATAAGGATTAGTTCCTGTTAGTTGAGAAAGCCATAATATTTTCCCCACTTACACTATGTATCTATAAATATTCACTTTTACCACTACCCTGTTTTACAAGTGAAACGTTGTGGGACCTATACAATTTCTAATGAATAAAATTTTATTTCTGTACGAAGCTTAATTTGCCAGATTTTGAATTTAAATTTCAAAAACGCTGTACTTTTGCTACCAAAAAACAGGCTTTTGCCAATATTTCTAAGTGAAATTTCTCAATGAATATATTTTTTAGCAAAAAAAAATATTTTCGTTAAAGGCAATAACAAAACAAAATTGAACAGAGAAAAAAATATTGTGAAAAAAAGTGCAATAAAAAGTACGTTTATATAAAATCTGATTTGGTACATCCGGTCGCGATTGTTAAATATATATTTTTTTGTTGTTTCTTATTGCCACCTTACCTTGCCTTTACACTCATTGTCACTTTTTGCAATGTTATAGATGTTGTCGGTCGGCTATAATCAGGGTAACCGAAAAGACATTTTTTACATTTTTACTTTTCAGATCAATTTGCAGTAAAGTCTATACAACAACTTTAGTATGAAAATTATTTGCCACAGAAAATCCATTTCAGGGTAACCGAAAAGACATTTTTTACATTTTTACTTTTCAGATCAATTTGCAGTAAAGTCTATACAACAACTTTAGTGTGAAAATTATTTGCCACAGAAAATCGATTTCCGGTTGCCCTGTTTAAAACAGTACAATTCAAAAGCTAAAAGTTTACTAAAAAGCCAAAAAAACATAAATGTTGCATTTGTTTTATAGCAAAGAGGACACAAAAGCTTCCTGCGTTCAAACACCCATTGACACTTGTACAGATGTATGTATATCCATGTTTGTATATTTTTTGTCCATGCATCCGTCCGTCTGTCTGTCTGTCTGTCTGTCTGTATAGTGTTACTCATAAAACATTTAACTACTGTTGTTGTCTGTGAATGTTGCTGCGACTGTTTGTTGCTGTTGTCTGTTGTTTGGTTTTTGTTTTCTTCAGGCAGTGTGTTTCGAACAAAATAAAGATCAATCGTATTCGATTGCAAGTTGTTCATAGTGTCGCATTTATATAGTTTTTATTCGCATTCATTTTTTCTAAAGTGCGGTAGGTAATACATACCACCTTTTTTCTTAACGATTTTTAGTTTTTGATAACAACAACTACATACAGTTTATTTTTATTTTTTGTTGCGTTTGTTTTAATTCCTTGGTGGCGATTTGTTGTTTCTGAAAAATAAATGACACTGAGGATTTGGTGACATGTTATTTCCATTTTAAGATTTTTTTCTACATTTGCAATTTTGAGCGGAGGAATAAATATCTTTTTTTTTTAAACATGAAGTGTGACATTCTCTAATTGAATGAATTAAAGACTTTGTCTTTTAGTAAGAAAAAAGTTACGTATGAGACAAGTCCAGTGTCATAATTGTTGATTTTTTGTGAAACATTGTTTTTCGCTATATTGCTTCCAGTTTGTTTTAAAAGTGTTAAAAATAAGTTTGATTTTAAAGTTAATTTAAGTACATAAGATTTATCAGACTCTCTCCCACTATTTTTCATTTGACTCTGTCAAACTGTTTGTGAGCCTATTCCGAAATATGTGGAGCGAAAGACAAAAAAGCTCTCCTGGAATCCGAGTAAAAATTATCGGAATAAGACTTTATGTGGTAGGGTTAGGTTCAATTATGGACAAATCGTCATAAAATTTAGTACCACAAATTTCGGTTAACACAAAACTTGTTAATAATAAATTATTCCGATGCCCAATCATTTTTGGGCATCGGCTTTATATATATAGTAGTTGGGCAGAGTCAATCATTGACCGATCCTCATAAAACTTCATTGAGATATTTTGGTTGATTCAAAATTTATCTATATTGACTGACTTTGGCTAAATTAAAACAATGAGTGTTATGCTATGTATACACGGTTGTTAGATCTTACAACGTTGGCAGTAAAATGTGCAGAAAATGTCTAATAATACTGTTAACTTAAAAATTTTGTCTTGCAATATTTTCGGCTTTTTCTGACAATGTTGCAAAATAAAAATTGTAAGTTCAGACGATTATTAGACATTTTCTGAACATTTTACTGACAACGTCGTTAGATCTGACAACCGTGTATCACGGCTTTAAGTCATTTTCTGGGTGGTAACTTACAAAAAGGGTAGGCCAATTATTGACCAATCTTCATAAGACTCCATACAGAAACTCTAAAAACTCACGTATGTCGAATTTCTCCACTTTAATAACATTTAAGTCAGTTAATGCTTAAGGACGTTTGTATACACGCAGAAAAAACATGGTTAGACATGGTTGCTATAACTAAACTATAAACAAAGAAAACTTATTATGTTATTTACAACTATTTATACTTCCATATAACAATTATATGTTATATTGTTATATGTTATAAAACCATTATATATTATGTTGTTCTATGTCTGCTGATACAACAACAAAAAACTTTAGCCATACGCCTCAAACAGATTAGTTTATTTGAGTTGAAATAATTCTCATTTGGTTTATAGCATTCTCATTAGGTTGAAAGGAGAATGTATACTACATCAAATCCGAAGAAATACACCTAGGCCACAATCATGTCTGTTGTGCGCTCCTTATAATATTTATTCATATTTATTCTAATACAATTTACGCATTTCGTTATTGCTCGTACTTCTGCATGGAAGCTTGTGTTATGATTTATACCTTTATACCCCAATTCAGAGCCTTTCATGTAACAACGAATTTCTACTGGTATTTGCTCTAATGTTCCGCTTGGCCAAGACATTATATTTGATTGTATACCAAATTGAAATAAAAAAAAAATTGTTACAATAACAATAATATATTTAGACTACAATCATATTTGTTACCATAGTATGTTGCTCTTTACCACAATCATGTTTTCTTCTGCGTGTAGGGACTAGATGAAACGTCAACTCAACCCCTTAAGCTTAAAATTCACAACAAATTTTAAAAGACAAAAATAGGTTAAATTTTTTCGAAAGCGATTAGACAGTGAGATAAAATAAACGAAAATAGAAATACTTGGGAAGTGTGTCACTGAAAGCTGGATCCGAGTAGAATTAGAATCTGTTCTTGAAACCACGGTTTTTCAAGTTTGGAGATGTTATTTAAAGTATTTTATATGGGGACCGTACTATTTATTAATTGATTATTTTATTGGTATATTTCTTAAAACAAAATTGAAATGTGCTTTATATGGATGAAAGGGTAAAAAGGGGTAAATTATTAATAGAGAAACATAGAATTATCCGTTCCTGAAACGGTATTAAAGAAAGATTCGTACAAATATGGATATTTTCTACTAGTTGTTTAAACTAGGAATGTTATAGTTGGAAAAAGGTATTTTTAACATAAAATTTTGGTTATAATGATTACAAGGTTATACATATGAACAGTAACTAACTATAACTAAAAATTATTTTTGGTAATTCTTTTCAACAAATTTATGAATTTAAAACTCCCGGTGAAACTACAATTTTGAGAATAGTTTATCTTAAAATACAGGCCACCTAGAGCAAACTTAATACATTTTACATTTCCCAGTTGACATTTAATTTGGTAACTAAACCATTTCAATGGCAGCAGAAAAGAGTGAAAGGACAGAAAAAACAATAAAAACCAAACAAGAAAATAAAAGTCTTAAAGAAATCCTCTCAATCAACAAAGAAAATATAAACAAGGATTTGATGACGTTCTACTAAGCTTTGTCGATTTATAAGTACATTTTGTTTTTTTTTATGATTGTGACCGAAAAAAGAATCAATAGAAAGCCAGCAAGACAATCCAGAACACTATGGAACACACGAATCGAGCAAAATAATCTTAATACGTGCAGCAATGTTACCACCACCAGTTAGACCGATACTGATGCAGTCACTCACTCAGTCAGTCAGGCAGGCATTCATTCAGTAATTCATACATTCAGTTAAGCAGACAGTCAGCAACAGTTTGTATTTGATTGCTGGAGCTTAGGCATGGTTAAGATAATGTCACTAACAACAACCACAATAACAATCACAATCACCAAAAAGTCAAGATGAAATTAAAGAAAAATCTCATCCAAGAAAAAAATCCAAAACAAACAAACGAACGAATTTCCGTTTGTCATTCAATTTGGAGATTCATTCAACTGAATGAATGAAGAAGACCCATGGCGTAGAGTTTATAGTTAAACCGATTTTTGTGAATGAATTTGATTTTTTTGCTTCACTTTTCTTATGATCCTTGGGGAGTTGTTGGCGAATAAAATGTATTAAATAAAAGTGTCAACAAAGCAAATCAACGATTTGCAGACAAAACTCTTTTTTTGTTGGGATTTTCTTATTATGTGTATTTTATTTTTGGTGTGAAGTTAAAATCAGAAAACTACTAAAAAAAGGAGACTCGCAAAACCTATAAAGTAGTTGAAGTTAACAATGAGATTGTATGATAAAAATTACCAATATAGTATGTACGTCTGGCTACTTCAATATATATAGAAAAGGAAATAAACAAACATTTGATTGTAAAAATAAGGTGACCTTCTTTTAAGGCAAAAGATATGGGTATGTCATTCCTAGGACCACATTATCATTCAAACATCATTCTTTTTGATTCACAAAGCCGTTTGAAACTTTTAAAGATAGAGATTTGGATATCATCGAGAATAATTACGTTCTTTACATGGTCCAACAGCTAGATAAGTAAGAAATTAAATTAACAAAATTAGTTATGAGGCGATCTCTCTTTTTATACCCTTCATCTTCGTGAGAAGGGTATATATAAGTTTGTCATTCCGTTTGTAATTTCTATAATATAATTTTCCGACCCTATAAAGTATATATATTCTGGATCCTTATAGATAGCGGAGTTGATTAAGCCATGTCCGTCTGTCTGTCTGACTGTTGAAATCAGTTTTTAGAGATCCCCAGATATCGGCAAGATCCGAATCTTCAATAATTCAGTTAGACATGCTTTCGAGAAGATCAGCAAAATCGGTCTATAAATAACGGAGATATGAACAAAAATCCGAGACAACCTCTGAAAATTTCATCTGTTAAAAAAGCAACAACAACACTGTGAATTGGATAAAGATGTACATGTGCGTGTGGAGATGTATTTGGTTTTATTCAGCTGTGTATTTTTTTGTATGTTTGCATGCTGTTTTGTTCTGACGAAGGTAAGTGGGTATAACAAGAACAAGGAGATAAAGCAGTAATATGTTGATAATACAACTAATATTTGTTTGAGGGTGGTAATACAGTTTGACGGTGGTATTACAGTACAACGGTTAATATTTCTTTCTGCTACAGTTTATATTTGTTTGTGTGTATGTTATGTGTGACATGTGTGCAGAGATACAATATAAATAAAAACTGTTTTTTAAAACATACTTGGTGAAGGGTATATAAGATTCGGCACAGCTGAATATAGAAATATTACTTGTTACTTGTAATTTCGTCAACTCAAGTTTCTCAAGATTCCAAATGGTGTATGTAAGTCTAATATTATAGAAGTTTTAATGTCCAATGTGATGCAGACCTTACAGATGGAAGAGTATACAGTTATGCTTGCATAGTAATACCATTAAATATGTAAGTACACAGTCTTTTCTACCCAACTGTCAACAACTTCTGCACGTGGAAAACCCTGCCGCTAACCGACTTATTCTGCTTAGAATAAATATTCGCAAAATTAAATAGTCATTCATCTTTTCTGGAAAAACAAACCCATCATAGAAACTATGGACTGGATTTAATGGCATAACTTATTGCACATCGAACAAGGACAAGGAAACGGAAACTGAAATCATCCCTCCTAGCACAAGCATGCAAGGAAATAGAGAGCTAACGACTTTATATTATAAACCTTAGCGAAGTCAAATGGAAGTTGTCTTTCAACTTTACTGGAAAAACAAACTCATCAATGAAACTACACTAAGATAATATGGACTGGATTTAATGGCACATCCTATTGCACATCGAACAAGGACAATAATCGGAAAATAGAAAGTTATAGATTCATATACGGAAATAGAGAGCTAACGACTGGATATTCTAGACCATAGCCAAGTCAGATGGAAGTGGCAGGGTGAATTCATCTACTGCGGTAATAACTACACATACATGCAATTGGGATTTTGATATTGGATAAAGCGAAAAGATCGCTAATCGGATTCAGACCAATATCTGAATGTCTAATCAGCGATCAACCACGATCTATGTATGGAATCAATATCTCAAGGTTCTCGACAATTTATATATCATGCAATCAATTGAACACGTCTGAAGTTTGAATACCTACATATGTCAATTCGCGTTAAAATTAGAGCCGTTCGGAGCTACGTACCACTTTGTTACTCACATGCATTTCGATTACCGAACCAATGCAATGTTTCAAAAGTTTTGGTCGACGTAGTGCTCATGGCCACTCTAATACTCAATCCACAGACATATGTATATGATGAAATCACTGAAGTGATGTTATTCTACTCTTTGGCAGTCCTGCAGGTTATAGAAGTGTCTGGAAGAAGAACGCTTTTATAAAGACACTGTGGACTAATTTATCAAAACATCTATATAGTGTCCTATATCGATGTTTTGATAATTTATATAGTTGTAAACTAGAACCATAACAAATCCTGATTGGATCGATTTTGAAAGCAACTCAGTATATATTCCTTCCTTCTTATCCTAATCTAAATCCGTTAGGGCAATTTTAAACACTTAAAAACAGGTCATAAATTGACCCCCAATATATACTAGTTATGACTATTATTATAATATAGAGTATAACAAATCTTCCGTTTTGAAAAAAATATAAAAACTTCCATTTAAGAAGAATGCATTTAGTGTTACTTTTGAATTGATGATATATGTAATTCTCTTGGAAGTACTTCGTATCACGTGTGCTGTAAATGGTCAGCTTTCAAAAAGGAAACAAATAAAAACCAATTTTTCTTTCAAAAATGTTTTGCTGTTGTTTCAAAGAATTGACTTTCAAAGTTTTTTGAATAAAAAATTTTGTTTTTCTTTAATTTTTTGTGCAACACTATTGCAGCTTAAAAAAAATTGATTCAAAAGGTAAAAGAATCGAAGCAAATTAATTCACACCTTGTTTATATTTTAACAAACCAACCAACAAACAAAAAGACAGACATAACAAAGGCACGTATTTCAGTAGATGAATGGAGGGATATTCAAACACATGTAGGAATTGTTTAAATATAAAATAAATTTTACGACAAAAAAATATTTTTTTTGAAAATTATCAACCACCATACACTTCACACAACCGCAACAAAAAAAATATGCAAATTGTTTCAAAAGAATTAAAAAAATATATGTATTTTTTTGTTGCTGCCAAACTTTGTCATATGTGTTTGAGTAAAAAAAATACATTGATTTGAATACCGCAAACATTGTTAAATTAAAAAAAAATACAACTTAAACAAAATACTTACAGTTTTGTACAAAGAAATGGCAGATTTTGAATTCAAAAACTGAATGTTTACTTAAAATCTTATATATAGATTAATTAACTTAAAATCGATCTTTATTTAAACAAGTCTTACACCATGTATACATGGTTGTAAGATCTTACAACGAACAGCAATGTACTTATAATGAACAATTGTTAGCATCATGTAGATTGTTGGTCAGACGGTTGTAAGAAAATTCTAAGACAATTGCCAACAAAAATTGTCAATTCAAACTGTTGTCAGATTGTTGTATTGCAAAAGTTGTCAGATCTTCTTTTAGCTGCATTTGTTCTATTAATGCATTGTTTTACCAATAAGAACCATTCAGCTGGCACATCTGACGAAAAAAGTTTTCTGACAATTATCTGACAATGTCAACGTTATGTGTTTACACTTTTGTCAGATGTCACACAATATTGTTGTCAATGTTTCTTCTTATAACGTTGCAAGACAAAGATTTTAAGTTCTCACGGTTCTTTCTGAACATTTTTCTGCAAACGCTGTAAGATCTTATATTGAGTATACTTAGCTTTTCAAATTGATCAGAATTACTATTTCAAGGTTGTCATTTAAATGAATCTGGAATTTTGCAAAATTCATTAAATAATATATTTCCAATATAACATTTGCTATTAGTTTAAACATAACTGTCTACACAATCCTCTAAAGTTTAGAACTTTTTTCCAAAAACGTTGTAAGATCTGACAGTCCAAATCGATCAGAATAACCAATTCAATAAGATTGTCATTTAGATCAATCTGAAATTTTGCAAAATTTATTAAATAAACTTAATTAAATAAACTTCTGCTATTAGTTTAAACATAACTGTCTACACAATCCTCTAAACTCATTATAAAAATGTGTTAATACTCATATATTCGCTTGTACGTATGTATTTAGATGTACGATTGTATGTATTTTTTCGTTAGTTCTGTATTCATACAGTAGTAGCGATAATTATGTATACAGTACAACTACTAAATATAATAAATTACTAATAAAATATGTGTACGTTCATGTTCACGAAATACAAAACAAAATACTCATGTATTTAGTCAAAGGAGTGACAACATATTAAACAAATGAATACATTTATTAACATATTTACAACAAAACAAAATCTACAATTTCATTTCTTTTTTTTTTTGGGATTAAGTAGTGCAGATACTCGTAAATATTTACGAATGTCTTCATAAATACTACATGAACCCAAATACAAAATACATACAGTTTTAAATGTAAAAAAAAGAACATGTTGTAGACACGTATTTAAATATATTTAGTGTTATTTAAAATCATAAATATTTATTTCAAAATATATTTAAAATTTGGAACAGCCCAAATACTATTCGAAACATGTCGTATTTAAATGAGTTTTTAGTTCACAAAGGGTTAGTTATTCATTGTGTTCTATGGCGAAAAAACTTCTGTTTATACAACTTAAATCTATTTCACCCTAAAGCTATTCTTGAGAATTAATGTTTATATGTAGTATGTATATAAAGATAATAAGGAAAACTATCTATGAACTGCGAACTTATCTTAAGTGTGGACTATCTAAAGCCAATTTTTTTGATTGTTATAAAATTTGGTCTCAAAACCCAATACAGTCTAAGAATATTTGCTCTAATGTTTTGCTTGACCTTATATTTGGCTTCAGTGGTATAGTAATTTTACTGCTAAATAGTCAGTTTTTTCTTAAGGTTAATTGATAGAAGTTATTCGGTTTATTCGTTATTTCAAATTTGACAACTCTCATTTATTCGAACGAATAATCGTCAAAAATTAATCGATTAACCGAACGACGATTAATCGTTTGAATACTCTAGTCTGTGGCATACCTCGAAATCCATTTTTCTCTTAATTATATTCTACATCCATCAAGTAACAAAGTGATTTGCAAAAAACTGGATTGATTATTTAAGATTAACAGTGTACTCGTTATTGAATGCGCTTTCGATGTCAACGCATACCGAAAGTGTATATAGATTGATATCAATGAATTTACCACTGTCTGTTATGCAACTTTTAACCATGCTATCGAATGTTCATTCCACGATCGAAAAGACTTATAGTGCAAAGCTCTTGATTATTTCATTTATTTCTATTTTAGCTTCCCCTTCTTCTCATATAGGGTTCGTCTATAGTACCAGGTGTTTATTAAGAGTTTTATTGTTTCCGAAATATCTTATATTACAGAGGCTTTAAAAGGGAAAAGTAAGTTAGTAGAGGAACAGACCCGCTAGTACCATAACAATATTACGGTCATTATCGGGGATTGGGGATTGCTGATATCTTGGCTACATTTTTGTAACACAGTTTCCTGTTAATAATCATTCGCCGATTGTCACGAATATCTAAATTATTAAAATGACAAAACGCTATAGACAAAACTTTATCATGGAGCCATATTTACATATTCAGTACATTGACACTTCCAGCAGGAATCTACAATGCGTTGCGAGAACATCTGTATACTTATATTACATAATTTTTAGTATATACTAATCTTATATGAACAATAGAGATGAGTTCATGATAGAAAAGATCTTCAGGGAAGAAGGAGTAATTGGAAATTTTTTTGAATTTGTTCTCTATAAATCCATACTTTTTCCGATTACTGAAGGCGAAGTTAAAAAATTTACACAGTCTGATCTACCAATTGGCTTCAAAAACATGCTCATGAAATTAAAAAGCCGGGGATGTGTAATTTCTATAAACAGAGGCTAATAGACGTAAAGTTAACTGAAATAACTTCCCAGCACAAAATCGGTACTGAGCGTAATCTTGGTTATCGCTACAATTAACGAAATAATATTAAAGTTCTTCAGTAAAATCTTGACATACCCGGTTGACATAAAAGTGTAAGTAGTTACTTTTTGGGTGAATATCTACATATTTTTGTTCGACGATGACCAAAAAATAACTGGTTACAAATCTGATTACCGGACTTTTTCGGATTTAAAACTGTTTTTACAGTTATTTTTCATGTTTGCTAGTCTATTCTCTTACTCAATGCCCCATCAAAAAGTAGTTTTATCATTCTATCTGGAATGGTTTTCACACAAATGTAAATATCAACTTTTCATGAAAAAACTTCCAAAATCGACTACGGTTAGAAACACTATATAAGAAACACTATACACAATTCCATTAAAAAAAATAATTTATTTTATAGATAACGATTGATAACTCATTACCAAGTAATGTATGAAATAACATTTCCTATAATACTCATTACCAAAATTTTAAAATATTTTACTGGGTTGTTACTTGTTTGTTCTTAAGAAGACATAAAGCAAGTGATGGAATAAGGTTGATATCAAATACTAAGACTTTGCTTAGACCTATTTTTTATCAGAGACAACTGGTAGATAATTCTTAAATAATTCGGTTAACAGAGAACAATAAAGTATTAGAAATTTGCCGATTGCTTGCGATATTGACTATCGGTCAGCATTATAGAGAGTCCTAATTACGGATTTTTAGTCTTGTCAATGATTTCGATTCACCACTTTAAGACTTTTTCTTGTCGAAACAATTTCATACCAAATACAATTGATCTTGATATTAATACATTTGTAGGGCTTTTAACAGCCTAGTTATTTTTAAAATCAACAAATACAGTAAACTTTGTTTATGACCTTTTGTAGGTAATACCAAAATTTACCTATTTAAAGTTATTGATTACATATTACAAATACATTTTGAATATTATATCCAAATTATGGCAGAAAATTTTAAGCTTTAAAAAACATATAATTGCTGTGTCATTCCGAGCATGTTTAATAAAAACTTTGTTTACTGAACATTATTTTGGCACGATAAACGAGTATCGAAAACAACATATATTTTACAATAAAATTTACAGCAAAAAAGTGACATTGTCAGCCATACAGTCACCAAAACATCACACTAACTAAAATTTACCACCAAAACACCATTCACTCAAAAAAAAAAAAAAAAAAATCATACTCCTCTTACTACTGACGTTCTACTGACTATTTGGGGGGCCTAAGGAAAAGATGGACAGACAGACATAAAGATATTTAAATATAAAATCATACATACATATGTATGTTTGTATGTTTGTACTATATATAAATCCCATATTAACTGCTATTTTGTTATTGTTTTTGGTAAACGAAAAATGTTTAAAATTCCCAATAGCATGTCTTAAGAAACACACAAAAAAACAAAACGGAGGAAAACAAACGTCTTATTGGAAAGGGTTTCAGTGTGTTATATGGGTATAATATGAAGACAACGAAATACTCGACCACGTTTGCAACAGTCCCCGAAAAAAACATTTAACCAAAACAAAACAATAAGATTTTAAACAAAATGTTTAAACATGTAAATAGGAAAAAGTTTTTTTTTTAATTTCAAATCAATCGCTAACGTATATAGAAAAACAAACGATTTTACCGAAAAACACATAGACACACACACACATCCATACAAACACCAAAATTAAATAAAATAACAAAAAAACGACAAAAATATTCAAAACGAAAACATCATTTTTGACACATTATTTAGCAATCATTGTTGTACGATTGACAATTTTAATATAATCTGAGCAGAATATTAAAATCAATGACATTTTAAGTGGAACCAAACTACTAAGTCAGTAAAATGACTGACCAAGTGACACAACGTCTACAAAATTTTTAAGGCAGACAGACAGACAGACGGACGGACATTGTGGACTAACTGACGGTTTTAGTTTTAGATAAAGTTCATTATTAAGATTTTGTTTCTTTTTGTTGCTCGATTGTATTTTCATTGTTATTGTTGTTGTGTATTGGACAACATTTGTGGTCGTTTTTCCTTGTCACGTCTTTAACGACTGAACATCATTTAAAACTTTGTTTTAGGCCTAAATTACAATGAACGTGACTATTAGTGAAGAGAAAAATATATTTATAGAAATATACATACTATTTGAAAACACTATTGATTCATGGTGGTACTACAAGTCAATGAATTTTCAATTTTTATTACTCAACTAATGTCAAAGACATGTGTAATTAGTTGCGTTTTCAGGGTCTTTCGTAAATAGTCTCAATATTTCTATTCAAACAATAAATTGTTTAAATAATGGCAATTTAATGGTAACTAACCGATTTACCATCTAATAAAAGAAGTGTATCTTTGAATTCGAATTATAATGTAATTTAGATAACTAGCTCCACAACCTGTTTGGTTTTATATATTTTGCTCCATTTTATACTCATCAAGATGTTGATATTTAACCCTTTAAAGCACCTATTTATTTAAGTTTTGTTAGGGCTTGTATACATACAAGAACCTAAGATACGGATCACTTCCACAATATACTACGGGTAATCTGTTGTATTCCTGTGCTTCCACTCAAAACATTTAACATCATAAATTAACCACAAAATTGCTTTTTCGCTCGTTAGGGTCATTCCATAGGATCTTTGCGGTTCTACCTACAGTTTCATTAATCTATGTGGGCCATATTTCGGCCATAGTTGCGTCAAATTGTTTTGTGTTCGTGATGTTTAATAACCCATAGCTCTCTACCTTTTAAAACAATTTGCTTTTTTGTTGCCGACTATTCTCAATTAGCCTGGTCTCACATTTAACCATTTAATTACCCAGCAGTTCGACAAAGAGTCATTGCATACGAAAAAGAGAGTAATTTCCACTAATAGTTAACCACCTGGATGATTGTAATTGGTATGTTTTGGGTCATTCGTCACGAATGTACCCTTTGTAATCGAGAATGATGACAGTCGTCACTTTAGTGTCCTCTTTGTAAGCGGGTGCGGAGACAGTCGTCTCTTTACTATCCTCAAGTAACCTAAAGATTATACTCTTTAAAGTATTTTTTGTTGTACTTCCGAAAGTAGTTATTTTACCTATTACCTGGCTGACTCCAATTCGTATGTTTTTGGTCTTTCGTCATAAATAAACTCTTTGTAATCGAGAATGAAGACAGTCACTTTAGTGTCCACTTTGTAAGCGAGAGCGGAGGCAATCGTCTCTTTACTGTCTCTTTGTAGGGTGTAATGTGACGATTGACTTTCTCGTAGGACAAGCCCATGTTAAAATGGTCGGTCACCAGGGTAGTCAGGTGGCTAGGGTCCACCACAAGTGGTATGTTAAGTAGTCAGTTCAGGACTGTTCCGTCGAACTGCTGGGTATTCCTGTTGGTTCCACGTTTAAATGCATAGAAAATATAAAACTTTTAAAAATTATCAACTATGAAGGATTTAAAAATTTCCATCAAAATTACTTTTACACTTTAAAATTTAACACACATATCCTTTTATTTACAATCCAATTCGAAAAACTTCAACCTTATTCTCTCTCCACTTTAACTGTCAATGTCATAGCGAAAGCAATTTCACCAGCTGATATACCCTCCATCTTATAGAATCCCATGCGCATGTGTGAGGGAAAATTATCGCTTGGCAGTAAACAGTTTTCGCAAATCATACGACGTTTCGTTAAAGGTTGAACAAATTTATCTTCGAAATCGATGGGATTTTCGCAACATTCTTTTACCGAGTCCATTAGATAATTTTTATAAAGAAAATTTACTCCATCCGTAAAGACCGTAGGTGGTATACGGAAGGGTGTCAACATATAGGAAATAGCATTGGAACTATAGTAGATATTAACCCAACCCTTGGCATTGTCTGTATTTATGTCTTCTTTAAAATCAAGAAATCCAGTAACAGCAAAAGTTCCACGTGTAGGTTGTGAAATCTGCCAGGCCATGTCACAATTATTATTAGATGTTACATTCCACTCGACATCTATGACATCGACAATATATTGGGGTTTCTGTAGGTAAAATATAACCGATTTACAATTCGATTTAAGCTTTCCAGAACTTTTTTCTTACCGCTTGAATAGTTGTTATTAAGTAAATTACAAATACATTTACTACCGAGAAAATCATTTTAAGTTTGTTGCAATTTATACGATTTTTCATTATTTATATTCAAAACTTTTTAAAAACTATTATTGTTTTTAAGCGTGTTTGTTAAACATTATAATTTTTTATAGATATTTACAAAAGTATTTTTATCAAAATCGATTTATCTATAATGTTGTTAAACATTTTTATATCCTAATAATTAAATGCTTTAAATCAGATTTTTGAAATTGTTAAAAAAAATAAGCCAAACTTATTTGTAGACCCTACAGAACCACATATCCGACATTAGTAATGGTTCTGTGTATGATAAAAACCAATTGTATACCTAATATGACTAAACATCAGCATACATTTACATATAGGGTAAATGCACCTAATGTCGGCATGACCCAGTAGTCGGCATTTTTTTAATAAAATTGTAAATAATTACGAGAAACAGTGCAAATTTATTAAGGTTCCACCTTTATTTGATGAAAAATATGGTGTTTTTTTAGGGACAAAATTTTCTATAATTTTCTATAGTCGGCATCGAAGTGCCGGTATTAAGTTCAAACATAAGTATTCTATAGTCGGCACTTTAAAATTTTTAATTTCTCTATAGAAAATTGGGTATATTATTATAAAAAAATTTGTATATAACATTTTTCTCTTCAAAAATTATATGTATACGAGTTATTTTTGTAAAGAAAATTTATGTATAACACTTTTTTCTATAAAAATTTATGTGTATTACAATTTTCTCTATAGAAGATTGATTGTACAAAATTTGTTTCTATAGGGAATTATGTGTATACATTTTTTTCTATAGAAAATTTTAAGTATAACAATTTTTTATACAAAAAATTATGTGTATAACAGTTTTTATTAAAAATTGTGTGTATACCCAATTCTTTAAATAGAAAATTAGTTCAATAATAGCTTTTTCTATAGATGATTAACATTTTCTCTACAGAATATAATTTTCTATACAAAAAATATGTGTAACTTTTGTATATTAAAATTTTTCTAACAAAGATTGCTTCTCAAATGTTTTTCTACAAAAAACATTATGAGTATAACAGTTTTTTCTATAGTAAATTTCTAATATGACAATTCTTCTATAGAAAAGTTTTCTTATTATAATATCCTCTACGAAACTTATGTTTAATTTTTTTCCTATAGGAAATTGCATATTTTTATACAAGATTTTCTTTAAAAAACAGTACATATAAGACTTTTCCCTATAAAAAAATACTTTTTTCTCTAACAAAAATTATAATTTTGTATAGAAAATTGCTTGTATAACTCAATTTCTATAGAAAAAATTTTATGTATAATTATTACGAATATAATTATGTTTATAAGATATTTTTCTACAGAAAAAAACTATATTATTACAGATAATTCTATGGAAAAAATTTAATTAACCATTTTCTTTGAAAATTTTGTATTTAACACTTTTTTCTATATAATTATGCCTTTTTTCCAAACAAAAAATCTACTGCCGACTATAGGGACATTTTTTGCCGTACTTAGGAACACTGGTGCCGACTACTGGAAAATTTCGTGTTTTTATGGGTCCATGACAAAACCAGTAAAATCCTTATATGTGGATGTTAAGACCCGCTTTTGAACATCTTTGTTTCCTTTAAGTTATCTGAAATGGATTAAACCTCAAATCACTGAGACTAACTACTATGTGCACATGTTAGACGTTGATGCGAACTATCCTAAGCAAAAAATGAACAAATTAATCATGCGAATGTTCACTCAAATTAAGTCCATCCATCTGATCAACAAGAGTTGCTTGGGATAGTACCACTAGAATCGTACAAAGCAAGATACGGATACAGGTTTTTCATCCTCATACAACATAAGGGAAATTCAAACGTAATGTACTAGTACTAGCTTCAAATAAAGCAAGATAGAGAAAAAGTGTTAAACTATACACTTCCTCTCGTCATTCTTACAAAAGAAGGGGAATTTAATTCCCGAAAATGCGCAACTGATCAGTCAACAGCTACTCTCGTGGCTTTAAAAATTGTAAAAAGAACAATTAGCTTTCAAAGAAGTTGTTGAGTAAGTTGTTTTATTTTTAGTAATAAAAATGAGCCAGTGAGAATACGAAACAGGGACCACTGCTTAACTATTTTATTGCGCGTCAAATAATGGTTTTCAGATAAAAATTTAAAATTGTTTTCCTTTTTGTAAAACACAATACTTAACACGCAATTAAATAAAATGTGCAAACAAAATGACAAAGCTGAAAATAATGAATTTCTATATCAGATTAAAAAAAGTCATTAATCGAGTACTTGAAAGTAATGCAGACGGTAAGTAGTAGTTATTGAAAAGTAAATGGTTATGCAAGTACAACATGCTACCGAGTTTTTGGTGAGACTATTTGAATAAGGAAAAGGTATTGTAAAATACGTTTTATATATTATCTATTAAATAGAATCCAAATCCCTATTAAATAGAATCCAAAATTAAAAATGGAAAAGTACCAAAGAGTATCCAATTACATATTATTTAAAAGTATGACTGTATAGTTGGGCGTAGCCCACCATATGATAATCTACACCAGACAGTATGTTAGAAATATGAATTATTAAAAAAAGTGCTTCCCTTAAAGTATACCGATCGACTCAGAATCACTTTCTGAGTCAATTAAGCCATGTCCGTCCGTCTCTCCGACTGGCTGGAGGCAAAGTACAGGTCGCATTTTTCATATACCCAAATTTATAAGAATAGGCTTAAATTTAAACTTACTCTTCTTTTAGAAAACCAATTTATTCATCATATTGTTAAAATATTTCGGAATTAAGGCAAACAACTTTTAAACATACTGAATGGTATAGGGTATCATATGGTCGGCCATTCCCGACTATACTTTCCTACTTGGTTGTTTTTGCTTTTTATTTTTTGCAATTTCTGTCTGAGCATGAATAAAAAAATCTCAATTTCCGATGAAATTTTCAGAGGTGGTTTCGGATTTTTGCTCATATCTCCGATATTTATGAACCGATTGTGCAGATTTTAAATAGTGTTATGTTCCATCCGATAGAGTTATTGAAAATTCAGATCTTACAGATATCTGGGGACTTCTGAAATCTGATTTCAGCATACATATATACAGACAGACGGACATAGCTTAATTGACTATGCTTTTAATAATGATCCCGAATATATATACTTTATAGGGTGGAAAAATAAATTATAGAAATTACAAACGAAATCACAAACTTAAGTATATGTTCCTTTCTCATGAAGGTAAATTATAAATAAAAAACTATTGATTTGTTTTTTAACTTTATTCCAGAATATTTTTATGAAAAAAAAAATACAGGAGGGCTCATAAATATGGGATAAATATGAACCTCTACTTCAAAGTCATATTACACATTTCCAGTACCAAACAAACATTGCATATGAGGAATATTTATGTAAAATTTCAACCTTCTAGCTCTTTTCGTTCGGACTCTATAGTGCTTTCAACAGTCAGATAGACGGACGGACATATATGGCTAAATCGTCTTAGAATTTAATAAGGACCCAGAATATATATGCTTTTCTATGAGCAATATTTCGATTTGTTACAAACGGAATGACAAAATCAGTATACAGGGGGTATATTTTTGATGGTGGGTATAAAAAGTATCATTTTAGGTTTTAAATGTTCTCTCTTAAAGAACCTTATTCAATATGGACCTTATAAGTTTAATAAACATGTGTTGTTTAACACACAAAGATTATAATTGGAATAATGAAAAAGTCCGTTTCAGACGGTATAGTCCCGTGTACCCTTATTTTGATTTAACCATATCCCCTTTAACATATTCGGTAAATATGTTTAACCCTGTTTGTCCCAAATGTAAATGCATGCAAAAAAAATGAAAGATTTAAATATTTCCAACAAAATTATTTTTACACTTTACAATTTAACACACATATACTTTTATTAACAATCTGATTCATAAACTTCAATTTCATTCTTTATCCAGTTTTATTGTCAATGTCAGTGCGAAATCAATTTCACCAGCTGTTTTTCCTTCCAACTTATAGAATCCCACGCGCAAGTGTGAAGGAAAATTATCACTTTTCATTAAACAGTTTTCGCATATCAAACGACGCTTCGTTAAAGGTGACACAAATTTATTTTCGAAATCTATGGGATTTTCGCAACATTCTTTTACCGAGTCCATTAGATAATTTTTATAAAGAAAATTCATTATATTTGTTAACACTGTAGGCGATATATGGAAGGGGGTCAACGTATAGGAAATGGCATTGGTACTATAGTAGATATGAACCCAAGCCGTGGCATTTTCTGTATTTATGTCTTCTTTAAATTCAATAAATCCACTAACAGCATAAATTCCACGTGTAGGCTGTGAAATCCTAAATTCCATATCACAATTATTTGTAGATGTTACATTCCAGTCGATGTCTATGACGTCGACAATATATTGGGGTTTCTGTAAGAAAAGATGTATTATGTTCTTATATATTTTTGGAATTTTGTCGAAAAGACTTTAGAGATGAAATATCCTGATAATAGTTCGATTTAATTTATCCAGAAATTTTTTTTCTTACCGCTTGGATAGTTGTTATTAAACAAATTACAAATACATTTATTACCGAGTAAATCATTTTAAGTTTGTTGCAATTTATACGATTTTTCATTATTTATATTAAAAACTTTTTAAAAACTATTTAAGTTTTTAAGCGTGTTTGCTAAACATTACAATTTTTTATAGATATTTACAAAAGTTTTTTTTATCAAAATAGATTTATCCATAAAATTGTTAAACATTTTTATAACCTTACTTGCCATACCCAGTGTGCTTTGTTACCTTTAAAGCAATGATTTTGAGGTGCCACGTCCACTATAGCCATTCCGCAAATTTTATCCAAAAATATTCTAATGGATGTATATTAATTTTGTCATTTCGTTTGTAACACATTGAAATATTGTTCATAGACCCACAAAAATGTAATTATTCTAGATTTTTATTAAATTCTAGGCAATATAGCAATGTCTGAACGTCCGTCTGTTGAAAGCACGATAGAGTCACAATGGAAAGAGCTAGAGAGTTGATTTTCAGTACTTTTTCATTTTGAAATGTCTAAAATATATATTGAACCTAGAGGTCGGAGTAAGTGAGATCCTAAAAAATGGGAGTTTTTTGTATATTTTTTCTTCAAATTGTGCTTTTTGAACTTTCTATAATATTTAACCTAGAAACATAAAAGTGAGAACATATAAAAAGGGATTTTTTCGTATTGTTTTGTTCTTAAAAAAAGTACGTTTTAAATTTTCTTTAATTTTGAACCTAAAAACACGAAATTAAGCATTTAGGGCCGGGAGTAAGTAAGAATTTTCTATAATATTGAACCTAGAAACATAAATAAAGCATGTACGGTTTGTAGTAAGTGAGATTTTGTGCTACCTTTTCGTTTTTAAAAGGTACTTTTTGAATTTTCTATAATATTGTTCGTGAAATTAAGCATTTTATAAGCTATTAATAGCATAAATTTATTAATATGTTTATAAATTCAATACTTAAAAAGGTACTGAAACCACCTTAAAGTACGAAAAGTTCCAGTTCCATTTCAACCATTTTCAATAGGCCCTATGCCAAAAAAATGCTTGGTCCTAATTTCATCAAATTATCTTGAAAATTGCGGCCTGTACCTTGCGCACAAGGTTTACATGGTCAGCCAGCCGGACAGACGGACGGACGGTCATGTCAAAAATGATTCTGAATCGATCGGTATACTTTAAGGTGGGTATTGGATCAATATTTTTGTGTATTAAAAACATCAGCACAAACGTATAATACCCTCCCCACCATAGTGGTGTAGTGTATAAAACCACGTCTACTATCAAAGTCTTATGATTCTACTTTCAGCCGTTTGAATCAGTCAGTCAGTAATGCAACTCTTGTATGTATATATTATACTCTGATAATAATCTATGCTTTATATACACGAAAAATGTCGTACATTGTACGAAATGCTTCGTGATAACCAGCACCTTTTGCTACTTCAATTATAACTTTTCATGATGTCGTTAGTTGATAATAATAAAGCTATATTATTTGAACATAATGTCGAAGAATTAAAAAAAGTATATATACCGATATATAGTACTCGATGTTTAAAGCCGTCATTTACGTCAACAATAAATATAATTATATGGATAAAAGAATATAAAGAAGAAGGTTAAGGATTACCCCAGAAGATCTTTGTCGTTCTATATACCGTTTCGTTATTCTATGTGGTCTTAAGGGAATTTCCCGTTCGTATTTCGGCCCTCGTTACATAGAATTGTTTTGTGTTCTCAAGCTCAATTTAATTAGAAGAAATTTGCTCTCTCTCTCTCTCTCTTTTCAGATTATTCCTTTGTGGCCTTATCTTAGATTAAGCCATATCACCTAAATTGACTTCTGGCTGTCGATAAATATGTTTAACCCTGTTGGCCCCATATATAAATGCATAAAAAATAACGAAAGATTTAAATATTTTCACCAAAATTATTTTCACACTTTACAATTTAACACACATATACTTTTATTAAAAATCTGATTCATAAACTTTTACATCATTCTTTTTCCAGTTTTACTGTTAATGTCATTGCGAAATCCATTTCACCAACTGTAACTCCTTTCATCTTATAGAATCCCATGCGCATGTGCGATGGAAAATTATCGCCTTGCATTAAACAGTTTTTGCATATCAAACGACGCTTCGTTAAAGGTGGCACAAATTTATTTTCGATATCTATGGGATTTTCGCAACATTCTTTTACCGAGTCCATTAGATAATTTTTATAAAGAAAATTCATTATATTCGTAAACCCTGTTGGCGGTATATGGAAGGGTGTCAACGTATAGGAAATGGCATTGGAACTATAGTAGATATTAACCCAACCCTTGGCATTGTCTGTATTTATGTCTTCTTTAAATTCAAAAAATCCACTAACAGCAAAAGTTCCACGTGTAGGCTGTGAAATCTGCCATCCCATGTCACACTTATTTTTAGTTGTTACATTCCACTCGATATCTATGACGTCGACAATATATTGGGGTTTCTGTAAGAAAAGATGTATTATCTTCATATATATCTTAAGGATTTTGTCGAAAAGACTTCAGAGTTCAAAATATCCTGTTAATAGTTTGATTTAATTAATTTATACAAGTTTTCATTATTTATATTAAAAACATTTTAAAAACTATTATAGATTTTTTAAGCGTGTTTGTTAAACATTACAATTTTTATAGATATTAACAAAAGTACTTTTATCGAAACCGATTTATCTATAAGGTTGTTAAACATTTGTGTAACTTTACTACCTATAACCGGTAATGTAATGATTTTGCAATGATTTTGAAGATTCTAATTATAAAACTTTTCTCGGATATACAATTTTTTAGATATGGGAGTTTCCGAGCAAAATTATTGAAAGTCATCCCTTTTTCTCAAAATGTTTACATGAATGGTGGTTCCAATGATCAGATGAAGATGAGAAAAGTCCTTTGTGAAAAATTTTAAGAATCTAATTTTATAAATTTTCCAGACAAATTATTTTTATAATTATTTAATATGGGAGGTGCCACCCCCCCTGATGCTAGTCCGCCCAATTCATTCTTAAATAACTATATTAATACTAAAGTGACTCCGACAAAATATGAGGACTCTTACTATTAGACTTTCTGAGATCACTTAATTAAATATTATCTTATTATGGGAGGCGCCATGCTCATTATAGCCATTCCGCACATTTTGTTCAAAAATATTCTTTATGTGCGGATGTAAGATGTTGAAATGAACTATCCTCAGCCGCGAATAAATGAACTGTTCAAAAGTGGCTATTTAATGTAGCAATACTAAACTCGTACAAAGCAGAGATGTTGTAGAGAGATGTTGTTCTATCGTTCCTTCAAAAAAATGGGGCATAAAGATCTTGTCATTCCGTTTGTAACACATCGAAATATGGACCATATATTCTGCGTCTTTATTAAATTTTAAGACGATCTAGCCATGTCTGTCCGTCTGTTTGTCGGTTGAATACACGATAGAGTCTGTACGTAAGGTTTGTTTGGTATTGAAAATGGGCGAAAATAGGTCCACGTTGTCGTATAACCCCTATAAAAGTGGCCTCCCGAAAACAGCTTTAACAGCCATAACTATTATAAATATATGAGTATAGCGATGAAGTCCGACAAAAAAAGCCAAATTCTCTCTAACGAATTTTATGAAAATCGGTCCATAATTGACTCTATCCTCATATTGACCCTATCCCCATATATATAAAACTAGTATGAACATTATTTTATTTACATCGATAGCGAAGTCGATTAAGCCATGTCCGTCTGTCTGTCCGTCCGTCTGTCTGTCTGTCTGTCTGTCTGATGAAATCAATTTTCTGAAGACACCAGATATCTTCGAGATTCATATCTTCAATAATTCTGTCAGACATGTTTTCGAGAAGTTTCCTATTGAAAATCAGCAAAATCGGTCCATAAATAACTGAGATATGGGTAAAAATCTGAGACTACCTCTGAAAATTTCCTCAACAAATTATAAATAAAAGCATAAAAAACAACAAAGAGATAAAACAGTAATATGTTGGTAATACAGCTCATATTTGTTTGAGGGTGGTAATACAGTTTGACGGAGGTAGTACAGTACAACGGTTAATATTTCTTTTTGCTTCAGTTTATATTTGTTTGTGTGAATGTTATATGTGATGTTATATGTGTTACATGTGTGCAGAGATACAAAATAAATAAAAACTGTTTTTTAAGGCATACTTGGTGAAGGGTATATAAGATTCGGCACAGCCGAATATAGAAATCTGACTTGTTTTATATAATGAAGGAAAGGGGAGAACTAAAGCAATGCTAACGGCAATATCCCACTGGGGTATGTTTCTTTGATGAACGACCCTCATCTTGGTGTATTGCAATGCCGGGATAAAGAGGTGATACCAGTACCTCTAGTCCTCCTTTAATAATTTGACATGGAGTCGAACCAGAGAACCACATAATCTGTTACTTGGGATTATGTGGTTATATGTCCTAGTTCAGGCGCGGATACACAGGGAGAATAGTTCACAGTTGAATAGAGATGGATAAAAGGTATCTTATATAAGTGATACCATTAAATTTTCCTTCGTTATTCGTTATAGGTGTGTAAGCTGTACGTAAGAACAAAGTCTTCGACTTATTTGATGAATTCGTACTTCGGTCTACCGGGTATGTATCTAGGTGTTGTTGCCGAGTCTATTGTTAATACTTAGTAAAATTTTAAGGTACAGAGAAATGAATGAAATATTAATTCTATATCGGCATTTGGTCTCATATATCATTTCCTTCTGTGTAGTTATTATGATAAAGCCATCGACACTGTATAGTTTAAAGGTAAGTATTGATATATGAGAACCAAATATCATTGGCAAGGAATCCTTCAAAATATAACCAGCTTTAACCCAAAATAATCCATTTCGGTTTCAGTTCTCTTCTCCAAAACTCAATAATTTCCAGAGAGCCCACACCTTTCTTAGACTTTTTAATCCATCTAAATAGATTATGGACATTTCGTTCATAGAAGCAGATCTCTAATATGTTATATCGTTAGTAATTTTTTATAATGGAGAAAAGTAGAGAGCAAATATAGTATTGCATGTCATTACCAAGTTTTTGCTGGGATGTAACTAGTTACGAATGTATGTATTTGTTATTTTTGAAAAATATTAATGGAATTCTAACCTAATAATTCTTAGGCCATCGGCTGGTGTTTGTCAACACATTTTATTGCCTATTATCAATTTTTTATAATTAAAATATTATCTTTTACATCATTGGAGTTTTTTTTTTGAATTTTATTAATTAATTTACTATTTTACCCAACTTTCAACATTAATGATATAAAAGTGAATGTGTTGGTTTTTTTTCAATTTTTATTAAATTCAAAAGGACCTCACATAAAGTTTGATGATTAAAAATTTTACATAATGTTGATCATAAATTAATATTTAGTTTTATTCAGTATTGTTTTGGGTTTATATACCGTATGTAGGTAATAAATGGAGAATAATCATGATAAAATAATAATTTCTATCTATGGTTGTTCGCTGTTTCCGTGTGTGTGTGTGTTCCATGAGTGAGTGTTTTGTTTTGGGTATGTTAAGCAGGTGTGGAAAATTACCTTTTTATAGGCTGACATTTAGTGGTTTTATTATTATGACAAATAAACAAAACAACCAAATAATTTCAATTGAATAAATGAAAGGAGAAACGAACGAGCAAGCGAACACACAAGCATGCGTAGTTTAATAAAAAGTATTTAACACAAATACTTTTATTTTCTTATATACAGGTGTATGTGTTACACATTCATATTCCACGCTAACGAACATCAAACAAAGTTCAAACAACAACAACCTTTACAAAAGGAACTGGAACAAGAAGCAGTTACCTCTATTAACATTCGAACATACAAACAAATATCATAAATCATCAAATTTGTGGTAAAAAGAAAACAGTCAAAAACTTAAGTTTGTATGTACGAATGTCGGAGAACACGAAACGTAGGAAGAAGCTATAAAGAAGACCTATTAAAGGCCATTACCAAACGCCAAAAACTATAAAAGTTAAACTACTCATACGAAGTTGAACTAAACAGTATACTAGTATTAAGTCAAAATGTAGCTTGATTACCTGGGGAGTGTATCCATAAATATAGAAATGAAAGTGTATTTGTATGTTTGTTTGTTTGGACGTTATAGACTGCTAAACCTCTGGACGGATTTTCCTGAAATTTTTACAGTGTCTTCACAGTATAGTAGTCTACTCTTTATGTTGAAATTTTAAGTGGGCTACGTGTCACGGCCATACAAAAAATATTAAATCGGTATATCTAAATCGGTATATAACAGTTATAAGTAGTCTTCAATTTTTGTCGGTGCATTTGTGATTGTTAAGGACAAAGGTTAGAATTAGGGGGCGTGGCACCTGCCATATAAATTAAATAAAAGCATTCGTTTGCTCGAGTAACCTTAACTACCATGAAAACATATTGGGAAATAACTTGGCGGATTACCCATGAGGGGAGCGTTTATCTAGGAAAATAATAGAACTTATTTTTTTAAGTTTTGCACCAAGAACTTTAACATTTATCTGAACATTTAGAAGAAAAAAGAGTGGATTTTCATAAAGAGAATGCATAGGGCCCCCTTATGAATTAAAAAGAAAAATTCTTATATCTGAGAAACTACTTGAATATTTAAATTTTAATTAAAGAACATTTACATTCATGTGAACAACTAGAAAACAGCGGGCGGAATTTTAATTTTAACTGGGAAACTAAAAAAAATATTCTTAAAATTTTGCAAGAAGAACTTTATTATACATCAGAACATTTTGGAGAAAAGTGCGGGAGCTCCCATATGATTTAAATAAAAACAATTGTATACGAGAAAAACTATTAGAGCTAGAACCCACAGATTTTACATAAAGATCATGTGATCAATTCGAGAATTACGCGAGGTCTTTCAATGGGGGCTAGGCTATATGAATAAAAACAAAATTTCGTGTATCTGGGAAACTATAAGATTTTTTTTACAATTTTTCATCAATTTCATTCAAATCTTTATTAACGTTCGGAAAAATGAGCAAATTGTGAAATTTGTATATCTAGAAAATTATTACAATTAGAATCTTCGAACTTATTAAGTGCATTTTTGTTATTTATATTGCTTTGGGTATAGGTAGTCAACATAAAAATTTGATTTATACAAGTAGAAATTAAAAAATCCTAGCATACTTTAATTACCAGGTAAGGGGTAAAACGTATTCTTCTAATGAATTAGATTGTATTTATATAACACATTATGAATAAGATGTTATTAAAGTACTTTTATGTTATCAGATGAATATAGAGTAGACATTGCATTTAGTATATAAATATGCAAGCGGTTACAACTCTAAGTCATTACCAACTTTTTGCTGGGAATGGTTCACAGCCGATGCAAAATGATCAGCGGCGCCGGCGCAACCATTTTGTCCCTGCGGCGGCTCAATTTAACTTATTCTTCAGAAATTGACCTATAAGCGTATATTATATTCTTCTCTGTATTCTCTGTATAAAAGTCTGTTATATATAAACCTGTCTCTGTACAAGTTTTTTTTCTGCAGAAAATTGAAAATTAGCTTTTGAGATTAAAGAAATCGGAGGCTTGTAAAATATTATCGGCGGCCAGCCGCCTATTTGTATATCTGGTTTGGAGATATCTGTGACATATCTGAAATAGTTTCAATGTTGGTTTTAAACATTTTCTTTTCAGTTTACCCTCGCATATGTACATAAGTACTTGTGTGTACGTTCAAAAATACCATAAAATTAAGCCAAAACATATAAACAACGACTGTTAATAACAGCACCTGAAATTTTTAGATTTTCAACAAATGTCCATGGTAAATTGCCAGTCTGACAGTAAAATTTTTTTCTTTGCTTCAAGTTATCTGATTGTTAACTTGGCTAAAACTATCTAAGACCGTAAATAATTTTGCTGTGTACTATTTATTTTCATTTGGAGTTTAATTTATTAAATACCGTTTTATATTTCATATTTTTATTATTTTTAAGAATTTTATCATTTTTAGGTCACAAAATGTATGTTTTTAGAGAAGTTATGACAAATAAAGCTGTAAATGGTTAAATGTTAAATATTTGTTTACTATTAAGTCAATGTTTAATCTAAGATGAAAGTTAAAGTTTCAAAGAAATAGCAAATGTATATTATTCGTATGTATGTTTGTAATTATAAGAAGATACACCATTGTTCAGTTACGTAGCGTTATGTTATTTTAACACTGATATATTTTCCTTTTAAGAATATGTATTGGCTTTTAAGGGCCAAAGTGGATATAGTTAAGCTTACATTTCAAACTTATTTCCAAAATGACAAGCACCCACCGATAGTTTGTACAGAAAGTTTGAAAGACCCAATATCTAGAGTTGCGCCTTTTTAGTAGGAAACATTCAAAAGTCTTGAAGCAGCCTTCATGTCATATAGACACCAGATATAGATTTGAAGGCATGTTTGGAGTTAGTGCAGATTTGGATATTATACTGTTTATCCTATAAGAAAAACCTTTCTAAGCGTAAGAGTTTAGAATATACTTATAAGTCCACTCCATTCGTAGATTTGGATTTGACCGTGTAAAAGTTATTCTATTTTAAATTTTGAACATTTTTCCCATAGTCTCCGATTTGAAAAACAATTTTATAACACACATAAAGGAAATTTCACGAGAGTGAAATACTTTACAATGCTATAATTTACCAATTAGGGTTGGATTCCTATGAAATTCATCGGTCTGAAAGATATTTTAAAGAAATGTATAAAAGTATGGATCTGAGAAGGCTTTAACTCACCAAGGCTGGTTCTACAAATGCCAAGGAATTTACATGGCTTTCAGGTTAAGTTAGGTTGAGAATTGAACCATAAAACTTAGTATAGTATTCACTGATATGTATACATTATATAGCATACATATCGTCCGATGTCCTAATACTCATTTTTAAAATCGTGAGGGGTGTTATATCCTGTATCGCTTCTAAGATGTTTAGATGAAAATTAGGCAACGATAAAAAAGTACTACCGTTTTCACGCTCTTCTGCATGTGCTTTACATATGCACGCCTTAGAGCAGAAGGTTTGACATCCTCTAAATGTCTATTCGTTCTTCATCTTTAACAATCCGATATATTAAGCCTAGCTACATTATATGAAGGTCAACAAGATTTTCTTTCTAATAGAAGGGAACGATGTTATATAACTTTTTATATTCAACTTTAAATTTTTTCTTCGTCATACAGGAAATCATTTTGACACAAATCGTCATAAATGCTAATTAGAAATTATCTTATAAAATCTATTAAAATGGAAAAAAAGTGTTCAAAATACTATATCTACCGCATTTCAAAACAATAACTCTACAGGTCTTAGAATAACAATAATTGTTTATAACGGAAGACAGGTCACACAGCTACAGTCTTGAATGTTTAAATATTTAATTAAAATATAGTTTTCAACAAGTACCATGAATGAAAAAAAAACAATCATTTATATATATATTAAGGGCGATTAATGGAATGTCTAATGACTTCAAATGCACCTTATTGAGTTGCAATAAAATGTATTTAATTTATACACTCACATAATTAAAATTGTAATTTTAGTTGAAGTCAAGAAAGAACTATATGATCAATGTATTGAATTTTCTACATGGATTTGAAAAAAGTGTTTTTGTTTTATAACTTTTGGCTACTTACACTATTCGTTGAGTGTCTTTGTTTCTTTATAAATATTTAAGTAAGATTAATATCTTTATTTCTATTAAGAAAATGACTATGAAAAAGTTGAAGGGTTACACCAAATTTGATACTTTATGTACAGAAATACATACAATGCAGTACTACGATTACACCAAAGGCATTCATTCATTCACCTGAATATATTTAACGCGCCCCAAAAATTATTTAAACAACAAATGAAAAAAAGGCAAAAAAAGAAACAATTACACAGTATGTGAGATAAACTATTAAAAAAAGGTTCCCGAAAGGTGTTTCACGCTAAATAAGCAATGGTTACAGAATGCAGCGGTAATAAATGTCTGATGAACTACCGATGACTTTACTAAATACTAGTAAACTATCTATGACTGTTTCAATGTAATGCAGTTATGAAGGTATGTCTCTTTTCGAAAAATACTTATACACACCCAGCAAAAACATGAGTAAAGAGTTACTTTACTCATAGATAGATAGATAGATAGATAGATAGATAGATAGATAGATAGATAGATAGATAGATAGATAGATAGATAGATAGATAGATAGATAGATAGATAGATAGATAGATAGATAGATAGATAGATAGATAGATAGATAGATAGATAGATAGATAGATAGATAGATAGATAGATAGATAGATAGATAGATAGATAGATAGATAGATAGATAGATAGATAGATAGATAGATAGATAGATAGATAGATAGATAGATACCATGAATCTAAAAAGTAAATAATTTCATAATATGTTACTTCTAGGTCATTGAAAAGTGGCTAAGTACAGACCATTACCATGTTTTTGCTGGGTACGTTCAGTAGTTATTATTTACGAGTACTCGTACAAACATCAAACAAATGTTTGTTACTATAATTGTTTATTTTATTTGTTTTAGTTAAATTTGGAAATTGTCAAGTTATTATTAAAGTTTATGTATCAATAAAAGGTTACCTTTAACTACTTTCGTTGACCAAATTCGAGGCATGTGCTATGGTCACAGAGTGACTGAGTTAGCGACTAACTGGTTGGTCTTTGGTTTTATTTTTTTGACCATTTAGTTTTATTTTTCACTTTTTTTTCGTTTGTCGGCACTTTTTTATTTGAACATACAACAAAATGTTGTTTTATTAAGTGATATACAATTTCCAATTAAGGCACCGCCAAAAAATATCTATTTTTATAAGTGTTTTTCTATTTTAAACTTTTTTTCCAATACATTCCATTTGACTGTATGGCCGGCTTGCTCACGTTTTTTCTTGTTAAATATATAAAAAATCATTAAATCAATGGAAAAATTTAATTAATTAAAAATGTGTGTTTATTTAAAAGAACACAACAAATATTAAATTTGTTTTATTGTTGTTTTTTTTTTTAATTTCTGTTAGCGACAATTGTGGAATTCAAAAATGTTTAAATGAAATAAATATTTAATATGGCCAGTTAGTGTCGTAAATAACAACTAAAAAAAAATTATAATGAAAATCAATTCAGGAAGTTTTTGTTTTATGTTGTTTTTAGGTTAAAACATGTCCGACAAGAACTGTTAATTGTTGAAAGAAAAGTATTAAAAATTTTGGAAGCGAAATTCATGGGAATTTTAAAATTACTAATTGAGGTTATAGTGAACATTTTACGCTTATATTATCCCGACACCCCTGTAGGGAAAAGGAAATTATACGTTTGTATTATGCAGAATTGGTTTTATAAGCTTTTAGAAATATACCAATTGACTTCAATTTAAGATTTGAGCGAATCAACTTATAACTTTAGGCGAACTGACCAAAATCGGCTACAAAACTCGTCATTAATATATACTGGAGTACACACAATCATTAGACGTGCCAAGCGCAGAATATATCGAAAACTTTGAAACGCTGATCCCAGAAATAATGTCTTGGTCAAGCGGTACATAAGAGCAAATACCGATAGGAATCCAATTCCACACGGATGGCTCTACGTTGGGGGACAAAGTGGGACTGATTCTATATTGAACACACCGAAAAAGAAATATACCACCGTTTACCTAATCACAACACAAGCTACCAGAAGTCCGAGAAGTAACTGAATGCGTAAATTGGATCAAAATAAATATGGCGCCCACAGGGCTAAACATATTTACCGACGGTTGATAAAGTTAAATCTGAGAACGTATTAGATTCTACGAAAACGTTAAGGTTTATATCATATGGGTACTTCCCCCAGGGGCATGTTACCTTTTTGAAGCCTCCGCCTTGGTGTTATTACAATCCCGCGGAACAAAGGGGTTTTCCAATACCTTTAGGCTGACCGCGACTAAAGAGGTGAAACCAGAGCAGAGCAGGACTATATCCTAGCTGGTCAGTTGGTTGAGGTTCCTTCGGAATCCACGAAGTGGCTGTGGTTTAAACCTAAATTCGCGGGAAGAGTAAGTTGCAGTTAAAAGGTAATGTCAATATTTCGGAATAAGTTCGGTGCTATTGCCGAAACAACAGAGACCCACCAGAGGAGTGACTGTGGGACTAAGCGTTGGAAATGAGTTTGTATTAATTGTATATGGTACGGGATGAATGTGGGGTACGACGGTCCTCACCCACCCGTCTAACTATAATTAATGTGTCGTATGTTTTTCTCTTATGAATGTGTCGTATAAATGAGATGTATGCTGGGTTGTATGATGATGGATGAAAGGTACCATATACAAATGATACCATTGAATTTTCCTTCCTTGTCCACATATATTCAGAGTAAACTTTGTTCATATCAGAATTACCACAGTGTGTCCCTGTGAGTAAGAAAAAAGTCCTTGTCTTATTTGACAGATTCGTACTTCGGTCCATCGGTTATGTCCCTAGGTGCTGTTGCCGAATCAACAGAGGCTATCCCATCTGCGTGGTTGTAAACAGAAGTGATGTTTTACATTTCGGAAGTTAAGTGACAGGGCAGCAATGGTCAGATATTATATAGCTCGATTACTTCAGCAAAGTGCTTATACATGGACCGGCACAATCAATATACAAAAATTACCACCTGAGTTCTTCATTGAAGGCGATGGTAGACCTTTGTTAAAGTCTACCCGGTGGATGAATAAGACTACCGTGCGGTAGGACATCATTTCAGTTACTCACGTAAAGCACTTCGACATTCATCATATGGGTACTATGTCACTCCGGAGTAGTCGCAAACGAAAGGGCGAATGTATAGGCTTCAAAGAGAATGGAGCTTGAGGTTATTAACATGATGTGAAGGAAAATCTCATAAAGGATCTTGGAATAATGATCCAAGTAGAATCATAAATATTCCATGGGGTAACCGATAAGAAAAATACGAGAATTCTGCTTAAAATTAGAAAGTATGCGTTTAGTGTGAGTGGACACATATGATTTCGAGCACAGTAATAAAATATTGAACATGCGGATTCAGATGAATATGGGTCATATGGAGAGGTTAGTAAAACTATGCAGAACTTTCCGTTGTGGGACTGTTGTACGCTTCTTTACTCATTCTCTGGTGGAAATCAAACCAAATAAGTCCATCTACCGGAGTCACCCTACCAATGATTTTGAAAGTACTTTTTTTTTCATCGGCGGTTAATACGTTATACGTTTTTTTTTATTTTTTTAGTTAATAAAACTTTGTTGACTTTTACATATCAATATTTAAAAAATTTTATTATAATTATATGTTATTATATTATTACAAATATTATTTAGACATACTACTTGAACTAGTTTATAAAATAGTTTATAAAATAGTAATGGATCCAATAGGATATGTCCCTAATACGATATTTGGCTTTAGTGTTTGTTATAACAAAGAAGAAGACAGAGTCTGATCATGGCGCACTCAAAGGCTTAGCGAATGAACCATTATACCTATAAGTATTCTTAAGTATATATTACATCTGAAAATATCTAGTTTTGATTAAACATTTAATATAAATATTCTGCAGATAAAAAAAACATATTTTTAAAATTAACTTTAATTCGGCAACATGTAGCAAGTTACTAGCAACGTTCTTGTCTCGAGTTTAACAAAGCGCAGTCTGCCTCTGTATTTTATCCAAATGTGCGCTGCTGTTGCAGCAGTAGTAGTTCTGTTGTTTCGAAGACAAGGTTGGTTGTTGTTTGGATTTTTTTTCTTGGTTCTTCAGTTGGTTTCATTTCGTCTCGTCTGTTGCTGTCATGTTTAACAGTAGTTGGTGGGTGACCTTTTGCGTGTTAAACAAACAAGTGAAACAAAGTTTGAAAAGGTGCAAATTTTATGCAATAAAACTTTTTTAAGCACTGACACAAACACATCTGAACACATTTACAGCAGGCATACATAGCTGAGACATGATGTTGCAAGTTGCAGTGTTCATATGGAGGAGCATGTTTTCCATTCATATTTGCCATATACGCCTCGTACATTTAATAAAATATTTATTTTATGGGGATTTTGTCTTTCAAGACTGATCAATGTTATTTGTTACATGTGTTGATTTAATTATAAAATACGAGAATGAATATATGCATACATGTGTATGTATTCTATTCCTATTACATATGTATTATTTCAGAAAAGGGAAATTCACTAGAAATCCAAAGATTTAAGAATGTTTATACCTATAATGGGCAGGGTACTATCCGTTTGTGCTGATGTTTATAACAACACAAATATTGGTATTACCTACACCCACCCTAAAGTGTATTAAGCAGCTCAAAACATTCACAGTCGATTAAGCAACATCCGTCCGTCTGATGCGAAAATTGGTGAAAAATCGGGAAAGGCTCCATATATTTGATTTAGTATGCCTTTTATTCACACTACACGACTAATTGTCGGGGAAATTAATGGAATCAGTTGAATTACATCCTTTGTCACAATGATCAGTTGATAAAAGAGGGAACCTGATCCATTTTGTTGGGTATTTCGGACTACCAAATATGTCTCTAGGTTCTGTTGCCGAAACAACAGGGTCATCTCAGTAGTGCGGTTGCGCGACTTAAAAAGAGGTTAAGGCATACACTAAAATGAGTCATTAGATGATGATGTATTGCATTTTAAATAATGAAATCTTTCATGGCATCATGAGGGTGATCATCTTCCGGTATATCCCGAAGATTGATTTCATCTGATTTTGGGCTTTGTCTCCCTTTCTATTGACTTTAGTCCAGTGATTGCTTCTCCTTGTCGGGGTGTGCATTAGGCTTGAGCCTATTCTGCCTGTCATTCTGCTATGGCAAGAGATTATATAGCTCGAGTACTTCAGCAAAGTGCTTGTACATGGACCGGCACATCCATATACAAAAATTACCACCTGAGTACTTCATTGGACCGTTCTCAAGTCTAGCCAGTGATGAAAAAGACCACCGTGAAATATGGCTGTCAAGGCAGGACAATTTGTCTATGTGTTCATGTAAACCTTGTTCGCATTTTACAAGTTGCAATTTGTAATTGAAAAAACTCAAATTACAATTACAAATAATTATAATTGCTTATACCTCAATTACACATTACTACACGCAGAGAAAAAACATAGGTCGACATGGTTACTACAACTAAACTATGTTCACTGTAACAATATATTATTATCAAAAACATATTATTGTTGTTTTAATTCTGTTTAAATAATATTGTTGTTACTGCATGATTCACTGAAAAATATTTTTTTTTTTCAATAACTAAATAATGGTAACGATAAAAACATATTATGTTACTAACAAGTATTTAAACTTACAATTATATGTTATGTTGCTATATGTTATATAACCATTGTATGTTATGTTGTTATAAATAACCATTATGTGTTAACAACTTTATTCACACACCTCATATTACCACAACCATGTTTTTTCTCCGCGGCGCTGGTAGGGACTTCTCGATACAATTCAAGTTTTAACTAGAAAATTAATTTAACTTGGCCCCTTAAACATGACATATAGCACATTTATGCAATACATAGGTTATGCAGAGCAAACAACAACTACTTAGAATTGCAAAGAACAAATATGAGATAAACTTAAAAATTCATGTTGCCATTTATGAATATTTACAATAAAATTTTAGTTAAAATTCTTAAAACTAAAATATATTTTATTTAAGTACATATTCACAGCAAAACAGACAAGTGCAACAAACAACTACATATTTTGCTTATTAATTCAAGATTTTTATTTTGTTTTATTAATTTTAATTGTTTATGGCTTGTTTATTTTATTAAATGAATTTTTTTCGGAATAATTGTTACGATGGCATGTTTTGAATTGAGAAAATATTAACAAAAAAAAAAAGAAACATTAATAAATATCGTATTGTATTGTAACATCTTTACAATGCCAAATGTTTGTAAAAAACGGTTAAAGTTGTTATACTGATTCGCCTACAGCTTGCACTAACGCTGCTAATAACACTGCTGCTGCTGTTTAAAATGTTATTGACTTTTGTAAATGTTGCAGAATTCGAAATGAATTGTAAGTGCAAACTTTACCAGCAGTATACGAAATTTCACAAAAAAATTATACATCAGTAAATGTTAAAACATTTACAACAACTACATATTTATCAAAATACAATAGCTGCATCAACTACAATAATAACAATTATAACCACACATGATAATCATGATAATGTTTATATTAACAATAAAAATTAACAACAACAAAAACAATAAACACGTTTGTTTATTAAAAAATTGCAAAAAAAAACAAATGTTTAATTTAACCATAAAATTTACCACATTTACACATACGAATTCACCGCTTGACAGTAGGACTGCAAATTTATTCACCAAAACTCAGCAGTACTACATATCGTCGCATGATCTTTGTTAAAGAGCATACAAATGAAGGAAGGCTCCTTGTGTTAAGTTATTTGAAATCCTAAAGCTTGAATACCGAAAAGTTTTGAGTTCACTTCTTAATATTTAATCAATTCCAATGTCCTATAATGTTAGTATTGTGTATAGAAATCCTTGCCAGCTCAGAAGATAACGTCTGTTGGCTTCAGTGAAAAGCTAAAAATAATATATTCCGCTTCTATGCAACTCAAATAACCTAAAGTTCTAAGCTACTTTTTAGAAATGGATTAAATACATAAGAGTCTTGGAGTCGAAAAAAGCTACTTATCAGGCTCTCATCCATATAACTTTTATATTTTCACTCAATTTCACTTTTTTTTCAGGCACGGTAAATGTCAACGAATTGTCAGTGCTTTACGTAAACACCTGCCATAACGGCCTTATTTCACGGTAGTGTTTTTCATTCACTGGGTAGACTTGAGAACGGTCTACTATGCGCCTCTGAATCGTTCAATGAAGAACTCAGGTGGTAATTTTTATACATGAAAGGTCCGGTCCATGTACAATCACTTTCCTGAAGTACTCGAGCTATCTAATCTCTTGCCTCGTTGCGGAATTATAGCCAGCATAGGCTCAAGCCTAATACATACCCAGACATAGGAAAAGCAACAACTTTTCTAAAGCCAATAGAACGGGAATAACCCCAACATCAGGTGAATCAAGCTTCCCGATATACCGGAAGATGACCAGCCTTATGGGTCATCTAATGACCGATTCCAGTGCATTTATTAACCTCTTTATGCACGCGCAACTACACTACTGAGATGGTCCTGTTGTTTCGGCCACAGCAACTAGAGACATATTTGGTACTCCGAAATACCCAATAAAATGAATCAGGATCCCTCTTTTATGAACTGATCTATGTGACAAAGGATGTAGGAATTTCCAAAGTCAATTGATTCCAATAATTGTCCTGACAATGATCATAAAGATTACTCTACGAAATGACAGGCAACTATTGTAACCTGACAACTCCATAACTTATATCGGCGTCCCACTACGCGACCGGCAAGAAATACCGATCGGTTTCAGGAAAACTTCATATGCTGCTTTGTACAGAAACCTGTTCGAAGAGAGAATTAAACTAACATTCTCTCTCTGTGGTTTTGGGTATAAAACCACAGCTACTACGTGGATCCCGAAGGAACCTTAACCAACTGACCAGCCAGAACAGATTATCTGGAGCTCTGGTTATATCCCATTTGGCACCACCAGTTTATAGTCCCGGCAGAGGTATTGGTGGCACTTTTTTCCCCGCGATTGCAATAACACCAAGGTGGAGAGTTCACCAAGTTAACATGCCCCCGTGATCCCGCGCAACCACACTACTGAGATGGCGCTGTTGTTTTGGCAACAGCACCTAGAGACGTATTTGGTAGTCCGAAATACCCAACAGAATGGATTAGGATCCCTGTTTTATCAACCGAACAATGTAACAAAGAAAAAAGGAATTTCCAAAGTCAATTAATTCCAATAATTGCCCCGACAAATTGTCTGGCAGCATGTATCATTATATCCTGTTGAGATGGCAACAGCACCGAAGAACTTCCCCGAAGCGTAAAAAGGCACACTAAATCAGTACTAATCTCCAATATATGGAAACTTTCCCGATCTTTCAAAAATTTTCGCAACAGTTTCATTTCCATGATTATAAAGATCTCTCAACGGGATGACAGGCAACCATTGAATACTATCCAGATAATTCACCAGCATATACTGACGTCCCACTACACGAACGGTAAGAGATACCGATCTGGTTTAGGAATCCAGCAAATGCTGCTTTGTACACAGACATTCTCTCCCCGCGATTTTGGGTATTAAACCATAGCCACCACGTGGGTCTCGAAGGAACCTCAACCAACTGAACCAGGACATGGTAAGACTTTATGCCAAATCATTCCGAGGTGAAGCCAAAAATACATTGCATATAACCAGTATTTGTAGCACCTCTTTACCCGGGGTTTGCAATACACCATGATGGAGATTTCATTATGGAAACATGCCCCCGGGGGCGAGGGACGGTCAGTATGAAATTCGCTTTTCAGATGTGAAACCATTTAATCTGGATCTAGAATTTCTAAATTTTGCAATAAAACTGCAGAATGCTTCCGCTGTTTTGACATACAAATCAAAGTATAGTATATACTTAGCTGGGCTAGTGATGTCACCTTGTATTCAATACACCCTGATACAGATTTAATTTATTTGAAATTCATTGAAGCCTTAAAGTCTGATCTTCTTAACAAAAGTACAACCAAAATTTTGTTTAACAAACAAGAAAACTATTTTAAAGACTCTCCACCACAACAATTACTTTCTGGCAGAAACACATTTATAAACGAGTATGTACGAACAATTGGGGGTATTTCATGTTAAGGGAAAATAACCATAATTATTGTACGAGGCATTAAGTAGTAACAAAGTTTTGCAAAACAAATGCGGTTGCAAGTTGGTGTTTCTTTAATGCAAAAATAACGTATTAAAATCGCGTTTTCTTTAGCTTTTGTTTATTTAACTTACAATTGTTTGTTGGTTTTTCATTAATTTTTTAAAAATAAGAAAGAAACATTAACATGTCTGTTTGGCTGTTAAATGTGATGTTTTTAAATATGTGTTTTTTTTTTATTTAATTTTCTTAAAGTTTCGTTGTAATCAGAAAATTAAAAGAAGAAAATAACAAAAAAACGTTAAAACCAGTGGAATAAATAAAATTAAATAAAATAAGTAGAAAGCAAACACTTGTTATGTGTGAATTTAATTGAAGAAATTCGTGTCATTAATTTATTTAACTACAAAAATTAAAACGAATATTATTATTAACGAAAAAAATGTACTAAGAAGAAACTTAAATAATAACAAAAAAAGGCCACAACTGCAGTGATACTGTGTGGTGATTAAGATTACGAATATTAAAACACGGAAGTATAAATTAGAGATAATCCATTTAACAAGTAATATAGGGATACATAAACATGAACTACCAAAAAAAAAACTAACAGCGAAAAAATCATTACAATTGAATAAAACCCATGTTATGGAAAGTTTAAAAGAAAAACAAACAACAAAAAAATTAAACAGCATGAACAAATCATAATCCGCATTTGCTACAAGTTGAATATTTTAAAATATTTGTCTGAGGTTGAACATTAATTAAAGTAAATTTCTTGTTGCAGTTTTTGTTAATGTTATTTTAAATATTTATTTACTTTTAAACGTTCGAAAAACAGTTGTTCATGTTATTTTGCAATTGCAATTACAAAAATATTACCAACTATCTACATACTTACATATTAACTTAAATACAAACAGCTAATGGGAGTATAATTGAAAAGATTGCGGTTTTAAGTGCAAAGACAGCTGAATCACTGTATAGCTTAGGAAAGAAGAGGTTGTAAAATGTATTAATTATACAATATCTTCTGAAATTTTAAGATTATTTTTACGATATAGTTTGAGTTTTAAATTTGTTTATATTTAAAAGATGATACTACTCCCCTATGGCCAAGTGAAATGTTTCTTTCCCATTAAAATATTTAAAATTTTGTTGATGAGTATTGTAGGTAATGTAGTTATTTCATACATTACTTGGTAATGAGTGGTCGTTATGATTAACATTAATTAGTGTTATAAGGAATGAGCTTGTTGTTCTAAATCTAGTCGATATTAAAGAAATGTTGATATTTGCATTTGTGTAGAAAGCATTGATGAGGTGCACCTGGTGTCTGTGGTTTAAACCTAAAGTTACGAGAAGAAAAGGTTAAAAACTGAGCTAAGGTGAAGTGTGGTGCTGGTACCGAAAATAGATACCCCTAAAAGAAATGACTGTGGGTCGGAATTTTGGGAAAGACATCTCTAAGATAAGTGGCTGTGGATCTAAATTTTGGGAGTTAAGCTTAATTCATTTTATAGATTCGGTCTACCGACTAGGTGCTTTTGCCTGATTAATAGATACAAATGAATGTCGAAGTGCTTTACGTGTGTACCCGGCATATTGCCCTATCTTACGGTGGTACTTTTCAACCACTGGGTGAGTAAAAAGTAAACAACTCACCACTGGTCCATGGACAGCACTTTACTTGAGCTATCTAAACTCTGGCCATTGCTGCCCCGTTGCTTAACATCCGAGATGTAGAACATCACTTCCGTTTACAACCAGCACACATCTCATTTATCCGACTCATTTATAAGAGAAAAACATTCGTCACATTTATTATAGGTGGATGAGGCCCGCCGTACCCCACATTCATCCCGTACCATATACAATTAATACCAACTCATTTCCAACGCTTAGTCCCACAGTCACTCCTCCGTGTGGTATCTGTTGTTTCGGCAACAGCACCGAACTTATCCCGAAATATTAACTTTACCTTACATCAGTCTTTGAACCGCAACTCACTCTTCCCGCGAATTTGGGTTTTAACTATAGCTACAGAAGGAACCACAACCAATTGTCCAGTCAGAGCACAGTCCTGCGGGCAACTGACCACCCGTAGTACCAGATTATGTGTTTCTCTGGTTAGATCTCTTTTCAATCAATACAAGGACTAAGCCAGGCAGTAGACTGTAAACACCAATTTATAGTCCCGACCGACTAGAGGTGTTGGTAACACCACTGTTCCCCGGGATTGCAATAACACCAAGGTTGAGGTTTGACCAAGGTAACATGCCCCCGGCGGGAGGATTAATAGACACAATCGCACAAAGGCGTTCTGATGAGTAGTCTAGCAACTCACACTGTGCTTGTAAAAGTATCTCCGTATAATAGGTATTCACGCAAAGCAATTGCAGACTCCAAATTTGATGTGGTCAATACATTTACAAAGATACTGTCGAAGTCATAATCGGAACTTTGCGAATAGATAAATATATACACCAAGCAATACAAATATTTTTGAATTATTTGTTGGTATACTATTTACTGATCTAATGGAGCTGTTGATAAAACTTCTATTGGGAACATTCCTTTTTGAGCTATCAACACTCACTAAAATACAGCAATCTTTATCAGATCTTTTCGAATTGGAATATTAATAAGAGAAGAATAATCTTTAAATACTGTTCTTTGGGACAACGATTTAAACAAGATTGATCAAAGACTTAAATCTCCAGATTTTATCAACACGAAATTAATAAAGTCAAAATAATTTCTTTATGGCTTTCACTCCCTATTTCAATTTACTTTGCCAAAAAACTGAGATTATAGTGACATATAGTCACCCTTAATGTCAAGCAATTGCATTATTTCACCGGTGTTTAAAATACTACTATTGGTATTGGGGGTTGTTGTTGTGTCCAAGTCTAAAAATTGGGATACTTCAACTGGATGCGTCCATAAATCCATTCGACAGAGTGAAGTAGGGTTGGCTGAGCAGTGGAATATGTGGTGGGTGTCATGTTGGCCCTTGACCACTTGCAGGAAAATCGTTGTAGATGGCATGGTCTATACATGACCATTAGGCATTGAGCCTGTTCCTCCTTCCCTCCCGATATTAGTTGTGCCAGAACTACTCTTGTTTTCCGCGGCAGGTTTTCTTCCGTGTCTGCTATGGGCGGTGGGCGACCTCCAAGTACGACATTCATGCTGTATCCAGCGACCGCGGAATTTATGGCTTCTCTTTGAATGTCGTTTAAAGCTGCCGAATACGAGGACTGATCCAGTAAATCCTGCATATATCTGTATATGTTTTCCTCGTATATACGAAGATCCTTCTTGAAATGCTTGGGTGGAGTATCCAACTATGTGATGTTAAAATTCGGATGACTCCTCCGATGACATCCCAGAAGAAACTGTTTGGTCAACATAAAACTATGTTCCTTGACTGGGAGGACCTTTGTTTCCTCGTACAGGTGATGTTCCGAGCTAATTTGTAGGCAGTCCGTTACAGTCCTTAGGACGGCATTTTGGCAGCTTTGAATGTTTCTGCACTGGGTATCACTGAGTGAAGGTGACAACACTGGAGCAGCATAATTAACCACTGACCGACCAATCGTTTTATATGTAGTCAACAAGGTTTCTTTATCCATGCCCCAAGTGCTGCCGGCTAGCGGCATGAGGACCTTGTTTCGATTATAGTGGCATGAGCTGTGGAAGCAAAGAGACTATCAAATGTGACCCCCAATATTTTTGGGTGGTGCACGTTAGGAAGTTGGGCTACATCGTTCACAATGCCAGGGTTTAGGTTTACTTTCTTCGTCCAGGTGGTAATAAGTGTTGTTGACGGCAAAAACAACAACAATAGGATTGGGGGTTGCTGGGGCTGCCATTAACCCTCTAGTATAGATTTTGTTGGTGCTTAATCCTTCATAGACCTTTGGGCGCCACTTTTGGTCATTATCTTGGCTCATCTCATGCCATTCCCCAACGATCGGTCGTCAGGTTAGCTGTGGATAATTTTTGTACGATCCACTGTAATTCCCAGGTTCATATTAATGTACAGTGATATAACTTTAAACTTTAATTTTTAATTTAAAAGTCATAAACTGGCAAAAGAATTGCTAATAAACTTACTCGTGTGTAGAAAAAAGAGATCACAAAAATGGCACATCACGACCATGGTTCTTCACCTTGTCGTACCCTAATATGACTTTCTCTAAGATACAATTATTATTAGATATTAAATTAGATAGCAAGTTGATGTTGATATTAACATTTTGTTGAACTAAATATTACACATGTTTGATTTCAAAACAGCTGTAGAACATTTTTAATGCGTTAATCATTTTTTTATTACAAACTCAAAAGGCTTTTAATTTGGTTCTCATTGCGCTTAAGAAGAAACGTTAATTTTATTTACTTTTAAGAATTGTTTTCATTTTTTACCTCCTTCGTTTGCTTGTGGGCCATAAACTCACTTAACGCCAGCGTTAACTGGAAACAGTTAAAAGAATTTTCATTGCGCCTCAATGATAATTACAATTGTATGTCTTTAACTTTACTTGCACCTTCCACACAAACTCACTCCAACACTTCGTCTACAAACATGTAGTTAAGAAGTAAGTAAAGTACTATTTTATTTGGCGCAAGTTGTCTTTATGGCCAAGAAGAAGAAGAAAAAACCAAAAAGAATAAGTTAATGTGAGTGTGTTACGGCATTTTGTACAATTTTGTTCCAAGAAAAAAGAAGTCATAAAATCTTGGCGTAACAATGAACATTAAACAATTCATCTAACAAGGTGTAATGAAGAAGGTGTTATGGCTAAAACAAAAACAAGCCAACAAACAGCAAACGTTATTGCTTTAAGCCAGCTCTTGCGCCAATTTGGTTGTCGAAACATTTGAGAATACCCCGGGTTAATTGTAGACAGGAAAATGTTTTTTTTTAAGCATAAATTTCCAATTCCCACAGTGGATTTTAAACATTTTGTTTTTATTGCAGTTGTAAGTGCTCGTTCGTATGCAAATGATCACTGGTTGGGTTTCTTCATTACTGACCCCATCATGGGAAATGAAAGTTTCAAATAACCTTTAAATACATCCACTTTGATATTTTTCTTTCTTTCTTTTTATGATTTTCAATGTTTTTACTTTAATTTTCTATTAAAACTATAAAAACAAACTATTACAATGCTAAACGTCCATACACACACATACTCGATCGCAGTATTATGAGGTGTTTACCATGTACTAGCTCTTCATTTAGCAGTTCCATATGGACTTTGTGCTAAAACATAAATCATCTAAAATATTCAAGTATTTATTTACTTTTGTAATTATGTTTGTGTTCGAGAATAAAGAAGGCAACAACAGCAGCAGCAGTTAAAACATACAAAATTCATAAGTCTTATTGTTAACACGTAACAAATCGCTGTTGGTATGGAATGGAATGTTTTAAATCCAAAAGTCTTTGATTTTATTCCATACAGAAGCTAAATGAATGAATGTTATTTGTAAAATGACATGCGTCATAACGCACGTAATAATTTGGTGTCATTATCAGAGTCGTATGTTAATGTGGGAGTTATAAATAATTAAGAATTTTACTAGGTAACCTAATTACAAAGCTATGATGGATCCTCGTTTAACTCATGAACAAGATGTTATGAGATTTTTCTCTATTTCTATAGTTTTTTTTCCCAAATTGGGTAACTGTTTTTCCCCTTGTTAGATCTTCTGCTTTTTGTTCACGATCAATACTTCTAGTCTGCCGGAACTATAAACTGCTGACGATTAAGTGTATTTTTTCGTTGGAATGACTTGACATGAGGGCATACTAGAGAACCACATACCACGAAAACAGCTAGCCCACAGACCATAGTTACGGACATTGTCTTGTCACAGTTATTGGAGACGTCCCATTCGGATGCACGTGGTTTTGACCCATATTCGCGGTAAGAGAATGTTTGTTAAAAGTTTTACACACGGTTAAGTCCGTAATTCTAGATAATTTCGGTATTATTACTGAGTCACTATATTGTTGGAAATGAGTTGTTAAGTATATATAATAGTATGCGGGCTTTACAGATTCGTTTATCTAGAGTGAGTAAGATATATGGTTTTCCGCATTTTTGATGGATTTTTATATCGCCCTACCTATTACATCTCTTTGTATTATTGTCAAAGCAACAGAAACCATTCCATCTGCATTTCAGAAGTTAAGCAAAAAGCAGCAATGTCTGATCACTTAAGCAAAGTGTTAGTACATGGACCCGCAATACTATGGATAAACATTACCTTTTACATCAAGTAAGCACTAATGGGCATTGGTGAATCGCCTAATAAGCTTACCCTGTAAGTGTAGAGAAAGTACCGCGAAATAAATCCAACCCGATTGGAGTTCACGCTCTTTGATTTGTTTGTTGCTAAAAACGAAAGATTGTAGTGTAAAGGGTTTTTCTCAGATTGTGTGACACTTCCTGATTCAACCAAATGATAATAGTCGTATTAGACTATCTCTTAGTACATGGTATTTTCTCCTTCAAGTCTCTTCAAAGATCTAGACTGCCACAAGCATTAATCACTAAAGCCGGCTTTACACGATCACACAAGTAATATGATCTGTCAAAATTTTGTGTAGAAGAGTATGGATGGGGTCGTCTAAACGCAATATGTAATGAAACCATCACACATTGAGAGAGAATACAGATGGAAAATTTGACAGTCGTATGGCTCTCTTCATTTTTTGAAATGATTTAAAAAACAAGCCGGTTTCATTAGATCAGGGATGTATTTTTATGTAAACACGCATAAAAAAGGGGAAACAGCTGTTTCCATCTGACTTTTTAATTGTTTTATACCAATCGTGTAAACACCAAAAATATAAATTATACGACTTTTATTCTCTTTTTTGTTGTACGGATGGAATTTCATTTTACTTTTTCATTAGACTTGTCGTATGTAAAGTGTGATCGTCTGAAGGGCCCTTAATAGATTTAATTATTTTTTTTTTAGACGTCCCGTAGGAACAACAGGTACCCCAAGTATTACCGCTAATTTCAAGCATCCCATGTAGCCTAAAATTACCATTTCGGTTTACCTTTGGTGTTCTGTTCCCATAGTTGTTGAGTCGAATTCGATAGTTACGAATAATCTCTATGAAGGAAAAGTATTGTATTAAAGCTGTTAACTGGTTAAATGGTTTTTGAATGTCCATCCTTAATATAATGACAGTTATTGATAATTAGGATAAGTAAGTCTTTTGACTATCTCAAGTTCTGCGAGAAGAAGAATGTAATCATTTGGCTAGACTTTGCTAGCGTCTAGCTTTGGCCAATTTACGAGAGCGTTTCATAATAGCATTTCACTTTTTTTTGACTTGAAAGTGCTATTAAACAGAAACACCGGAAAACTTGAAAAAAATAAGTATTAAACAAATCAGTTTTAATGGACCCAACCAATATGCTTTCAATGAAACCTAATCTCTTATTACTTTTAGACCATTCTTTAAAAATCTCAGAATAAGGTTTATGAACGAAGTCTCGACTTAGAAATTATCCCAGAGGAATGGTAATATAAGAGTCACAGTCCTTTTGATTCTACTTGACTGTTTAGATAAAGTGAACTACAGCGATAGCCATAGAAATTTCCTTTACAAAATGATTATACCTACGACTCTGCTTCTATTCTACCCAAATGTGAAATAAAAATTCGTTTTCTTTTTTGTCATTTACAAAAATATTAAAATCTAATTCGCATGCAATACATCACACGGATTTAAGTTGCAGTTGTTGTTATTCCTATATTACCATACAATTTATATTTCTCATTATTCTCGTAGAAAAAATCATCAGTGGGTATTAGCAGCTGAGTACATGTGTTTTTGGGCCTAAATCTTTGCATTAGTCATTTGATCACGTAGACTTCTTATTCATACAATACTCGTACTTCTACCAAATACGGGACTCTGACGACTGGCGAACCAACAGGGGAATCAGAGCTAAAAGAGTTGCATTCAACACAGGGTTCCTCCTTTTTTGGTTGAACCGTGTGTCTGTCCATCAGTTGTCTAAATGTAAATAATAGTGGATGTTTGTAAAAATTTTGAAAACTCATATTGCGCACGCGTGCAATTTATAATTTTTTCCAGCGTCATCGTCGTCACCACATCAACATGATTGCTGCTGATGTTGTTGTTATTTGTTTAGTATTGAAGTGCAGTTGTATGTTGTCTTTTTGACGTTTATATATGCGTTGGCTCATTAATATCACGCGATTTTATAGTTTTATTTTTTTTTTTTTTGCATTTTGTTTGCTGTTTATTATATTATTATGCGTAGTTGTTTAGTTTTTTTTTCAATTTTTATTGCTGTGTTAGTGGTGTCTCCAAAACGTCAGTCATACAGTCACTTTATCCATTGAATGTGACAAACACTTTCATGTTTCAACATTTCACCAAGAAGAAAACAAAAAGAACAACGAAGAATTATTAACCAACGTGCGAATATTTTTACAACACTGTAAACAGAAGCGATTTTTCGCGCAAAATTTCTTTAAAACTTTATTGCTTGGGAAATGAGGTTGATGTTCGTTTCATAAATTATAGTGAAAGTATAAAATATGCATCTTTTTTCTTTCATTAAACAGTAGAAATACAAGAATTTAATGTAAATTATGAGTTAATTATGTATTTGTGATACATTTAATGGACATACGCTAAGTTTGATTTGTCCATAAACCGAAATATGCCCTGACTATCGGCTTTACATCCCCCGGGGGCATGTAACCTTGATGAAAGACTAAATTTTAATGTGATTGCAATTCCGGGGGAAAAAGTGCTACTAGTACCTCAAGTCTGCCGGAACTATAAACTGGTGCTGATCAAATGTATCTTGGGCCTTTCTTTGGAATGATTCACATGAAGTCTAACCAGAGAACCACGTAATCAGGCAACCGGTAGACCTCAAGTTAGAGTTTCAGACTTTGTCTAATCCCGTTTATTAAAGAGGTCTCTTTAAGGTGCTCTTGGTGGCTGTGGTTTAAGCAAAAAATCGGAGGAAGATAGTTGAGGATAAGTTCGATATTGTTTGCGAAGTCAATAGATGATGCAGGATAATGGTCTACCTCTGCCCGTATATCTACAGTTATTGTGTCGGATACAAGGCATACAAGTAAGACTATTATATATTTGTTCCATGTCCGGTTATGTTTCCAGTTTACTCTATTCATACTAAATTAAGAGAAGTGTATTCTCTGCGAGTATGAACAAGTCATCGGTTTTTTGGAAAGAAATAAGCCGATAAGCCAAACATAATTTTTGGAACTCATACAGTCTCAGAAGTCGCCTGGGCTAGATAGTATTCTAGCACTGGTCTTGAAACAGTGCTCTTCGAGGCAAGCTCTTTTACTGGCAAATCTTTTCAGCACCCAAATCTATGCCAATGAATTTCCAGCATGCTGGAAGATTGATAATGTAACGCCAATTCTCAAAATGGGAGAGTCCAAAAACCTGAAAATTATCGCCCAATTGCAATTTCATCTGTATTTTTCAAAGTTATAAAAAGTATGGTATATTACCATCTTGTCAAGTATTTAGATTCGAACAATTTACTGAACGACCGCCAATATAGCTCAGCAAACGAGTTCAAGATAAATGCAGGGGTAACCGCATACTATATTTCTTAGTTTTTTAAATGACCTTCTATGTCAAACTTCAAAACATATCTACTCTTTTTTGCAGATCACAGAAAAATTTGCCATTCTAATTCATTCAACTATAGACCAAGCCCTTTAGAGATTGGGCCAATGATGCAAAACACTTAACTAAAATCTAGTAACCATCTCTGAATGGATTTCAATGCTCGTAAAACTTAATGTTGTGTCTTAACACACGATAGATCATGTTGCTTCATCAATAGTTATAGGTGGTGGTCTGTCCTGTCAACTGCAACTAAAGTAAGTTTAAATCGATTGTTCACAAACACTACTCCTTATTTATTCCTTCTTAAACAGTCTTAGTACCAAGAGAAATCTCATCATTTTAGGTTATAAGTTATACTGTGTTCTACTAGAAAACCCACCAGATCATTTAACAAATAGTAAAGTTATTTTCGTGTATATACAGATGGATCCAATACAACGAAACAAAGTTAAAGATGGCATATATATTGAAACCAATGATGACTTCAGTATCATTCAGGCGGAAATATCAGCGATCATGAGGGCTTCTAGAAAATAGAGGTATATATACCGATAGGTATGTATTCCTTTTCTTAAATTGACCATGAATGCCGGACGTATCTCACTTATAAGGTTCAAAAGTCACAAGACTTTATATGGAATTAATATTGCCAACACTTTGGGAGAGTTGAAAACACATTAAGTGAAGTAGAAAGATACCAGTTCTGTGGAGTTCCACTATCTGTAATAAACAAGCGGATCATAGACTTCTCCCTATTACATCGAGTCAAACAATTTTAGATATTACACATTTTTTAACAGTGAACCAACAGATTTCCTATTTCTTTGTCGCCCAATTTAATTTTCAATAATTGTAACGGTTGTACAACTACTAAAGGAACAATTAAACCTTGAACTTGTGGAGATATTTGACTCTAGGGATGTGAAGTTGTGAAAAGATATTATCGCTAACACTTGGATGAGCATGTTCGTAAGAAGTTCCATTGTGTCGGTACTACTTTTCGAGATGTTACTTTTCACTCTCGAAACACAATAAACTATTAAGATTCTAAATAAAAATCTTTCTGAGTTGTTTAGATTTTTTAATTTGTCTTTTGTAGAAAGATGATTAAGATATTTGAAATTGAAATTTCAGTTCTTTAAATCACCGGCTCAAATAGTGTCGTTTGTGTTGTGAATGATCAGTCACTGTCACTGTCATCTATGGTATTACCACATTTAAGCGGAGTCACGGGTGTCCAACATCTTAAAAAACATTTTTCAGTTCTATATCTCCCTTTTTAAGTTCTATTGAACTCAGAAACGAATCCTCAACAATTTATTCTTTATAATGATTAATCCATATTTGCCAACAGCTTTGATAAAAGGCTTACTTTCGAAAACTAGTTTATAACGGCACATGGTATTAAACATAATCCTTACTTATTAAAAAATGTTGCCATATTTTATAAAAGCTAATATACACACTTTTCCTCTATATGTATTTAAATATCAAAATTCCAAAAAACCACAATACATTATTATTCCAAAATAACACTTAAAACCCAAAATACTGCTAAAACTACATTTTCATGAAGCGTTATTGCATTTGAATAGCATAAAAATGTCAATTGGTTTTTTTTCCTTTTAAAATTCAATGAATTCTTTTTTCCTACAAAGTTGGTGCAAACTTCAGTCAGTAGCATCAAAAATAGCATACAAACGGACCAAGACATTAAGGAATGCAAATATTTCATTGCTGGTGATGATCATTTTATTCCAAACTTAAAGATCTTTTGAACATGTCATGCAGTTTTAGTTGTTATTTTTTGTGTCAATGTATGTAAATGGGTGAAGGATTTTAAAACTCGCCCCATTGCCATATTTGAAAAACTTGTTAAAACATCAAATTGATGAAGTAAATTATTTGGAAATTTTCAAATAACTACACAATACCAAATCTTACTGGAGTTTTTTTTTTAAATTAAGAAAAAAATCTTTTAAAAGAGAAAAAATGTTTGTGAAAAAGCAAAACACTAATTGTCAATTACTGTCAATACATAAATAAGTAACTCGAGTTAATTTGCTTTTGTAGTTTTTGAAAATTTCAAAAATTTGTATGATCATGCCGACATTTACTATATATATATATATTTTTTTAATTTTTTTCTCTCTTCATTTTAGGCTCGTAAGTATTTGTTTTGGTTGTTATTTAAAGCTGGTCAGCACGCGTACTAAACAAACTACTTAACTTGACTTAAAACATCAGACGCGGCCAGTTAATCTTTCCACTTCTTCTACACTTCACGAAACGCACATTATAAAAAAAACACAGATGTCGGCTTGGAAAATTACGTGTTAAAACAATATTTGTGAATTTGAAAAAAAAAAAACAGAAAAATATCAAAACAAACTTGAATGATCTTAAACACAAAACCGCATTTAGCAAACAAGAAAATTTTGAGAAAAATAGAAAAACAATCGTATGATCGTGGACTAAGAAGGAAAATAATTGAAGATTTTTTTGGACATTTAAATCGCCGCTTAAAATGTAATTATTTGCTTATTGGTTACATTAAAAAAAAGAGTTCCTATTTGAAGTAAGTATAATTACTACAAGCCATAAAAGTTGGAGTAATATTCATTCCAAATTTTGCTGAATAACAAAACAACTCAAAGTAAAAGTTGCGCAAAAGGGTTACTTCCTTTGAATCCAAAATGATTAACACCTACAGCAGCTGCTCCTAACGATTAAGGAAAATTTTTGTCCTTTTATTTCGGCGCCTATCAAGTACGACCAAACATTTATGTTCAGTATGTTTGTTTCTTGTAAAGTATTTGGAGTCCAACAATTCACTAACGACTGTCAGTAAATGTAGTTCCACGTAAGTCCTAATAGTCTCCAATTGAGAGGAGTGGTAGCATTGCATTCATGTCTTTGGTAAGGTTAAGGCGTTTAATGCAGAGGGTGCATGGGTACTTGTACACTAATTGCAAATACTACAACTTTCTCAGAAAAAGCCATATTAGAAGGATCGCATGAAAATGTATTTCTCATATTCATTAACGACTTTTCATACCATACACCACTTTAGTGGGGTATGGTATGAGTATATTCGAATTGTGCTGATGTTTGTAACGCACAATAATATTGGTCCTATACCCACGTTAAAGTATACCAATCGGCTCAGAATCACTTTCTGAAGACAATTAAATAAAATTTGCTATATCATATTCTATTGCCCTTGGGATGAAGCATATTGAAAACGGTTAAGATCGGTCCACTATTTCATCAGGGTCACCTTGATGACCCTCATGAACTTTATAATTATAGGGCCTCATTTGATCCTAGCCCTTATAAAAAGCCCCTTTCAAAATTTGACTTAAATGTCAAATAAATAAATAATCGCCCGGCGATTATTGCTGAATCAGTTTGTTAGATAGTTAGTTAGTTAGTTAGTTAGTTAGTTAGTTAGTTAGTTAGTTAGTTAGTTAGTTAGTTAGTTAGTTAGTTAGTTAGTTAGTTAGTTAGTGAGTTAGTTAGTTAGTTACACATACATCGTTGTCTCTATGTATTTGACCTTCGTAATTAAGATTTTCATTTCCGGTTTACAAAAAACACAAATACTACATAATTTGTAGTAAAAGTCAAGGATTCATCACCTAAACTCCGCTTTAAATAAATACTAAATGAAATCTTAAAGAATAGGCAAAATCTCTTGCTGTATGGGCCACATACGGAGCATTCTATGACTATTATTTATCAACTAAAAATTTTTATTTTCTCTTCTGCTAAGCTATTTAAATATTGGTGCTTAAACACATTTAAACATTTTGTTTATATATTTACACATTATGTTACCAACATCCACTGAAGCTGCTGATGTTGCTGCAGGAAAAACCCTTCATTGAGAAAAGATAAACTCATCATACGTAAAAGATTTCTTTATGTTTTCCAAATAGTAACCAAACAGAAGATGAACTTCAGCATCACACATACAGACATTATATTTATTTTAGTAGAAAAAAAAAACGCCGGGTGTTCATAGATCTTTGTTAACTGGTAAATTCTATAATGTTCTTGTTGTCGTATTTGTTCGTTTGTTGTTACAAACACATAAATTTTACCACAATCGGTATAAACAAATGATTTTGGTATAAACAAATGATTTGGTTAAAATGTCAATAATCCGTTATATGTGTGCAAATATGTACTTAAGCAATAAGTTGAAGTTTTTAAAATTAAGAAAGGAAATACTCTTTTAAAAAATATTGATACATGTTTGATAAGCCCATCACTAGAAACCTACCATCAAAAAATATTGAAAAAATTATCGCGGACTAACAAAAGAAAGTATGTACATTTTGGATCCGTAAAAGATTTATAAACGATCTAGTAGAAACATTCTTCTCTTGAGGAACAGACAGATATAAATATGTATTTTATGCCCACTGATTTTTTAACAATAGTCGGATTTAGGGTTCTATAGTTTTGACTTTTTGATTATTTTCTACTTTTTTCGACTTTTTTTCGACTATTTTTTAACTTTTTTTGGATTTTTCCGACTATTTTAGAGTTTTTGACTTTTTTTCACTTTTTTAAAATTTTCGACTATTTTTGACTTGTTTCTACAATTTTCGCGTTTTCGACTTTTTCCGACTTCTCAATTTTTACGACTTTTCGACTTTTTTCGACGTATCGACCTTTTTCGACTTTCAGATTTTTTGACACTTTTCGACTTTTTTCGCAGACGATAGTCGAGTTATTGACTTTTTTGGAACAAAATAGTCGAATTCAACTTTTCGACCTTTTTCGACAAAAAGTCTATTGTTCGATTATTCGAAAGTCAATTAATAGAACCCTAGTCGGACTTTATAAGTTTTAATAAACATTTCAAAAAAACATTAATGTTTGTCTCTATGAAGTGGTGATGATCAAATATATTCTCGATCTTTCCTTTAAATAATTTGACATGGTATCAAACCAGAGAACCACATATTCTTGTACAGCGGGCATTAGTAATCATAGAGTAGATTTTCTCAGTTTGTTCTGTTCTTGTTATCGGAAAAGTCTCTTCAGAGTACCCTCTTCGGTTGTGTGTATGAACAAGTACTCATCTCATTTGATCGATTCATGGTTGGAAATGGAATTGATGCTTTTATCAAATATAGTCTTAAAAATGTTTAATGTATACGAAATATATATTGCAATGTTTAACCAATTTCAAGATATTTCGGTATAAATGTTTTAAACACGAGAAAAAATACAAAATCTCCAATAAATTTGACACTGAAGTTACGTTTCATGAATGCAGCTCCCCAAAGTAGTCTTATGAGAATTTTTGTTTAACTGCAGTGCATTAGGAAAACATACACGTTACTTAAGTGTCACATTAAAAGGACATTCTTGAAATTGTTAAATGTCTTCAAGTTGACTTTAAATTGATTAGTTATAACAGATTTGATCTCACTAGATTGATAATCGCCCTTTTCTGGACAAAAAGCAAAAGCTACACTTTAAGCCGATGGCAGAAATGTCAACGCAAATGATAGATTACAAATCCCTATTTGTAATGGTGCTTTGTAAAGAGCGTTTAAAACATTCATAGCCATAAATGGTTGAAAAGTTAACACTTTTCAAAATCACATATCAAAGGGATCATCGCTAAACGTTCCGAGATAGAAGAGATTAATCAAGTAACAACAGCAAGAACTCCAACAACAACAGCAACAACTTTAAATTGCTGAGATAAAAGTCATCAAGAAAAACATTTTTATAGATTAATTTTTTGTTTTATTATTGCTGTTGTCATTTTACGTTTAAGCCAAAAGAATAAAAACATTGTACCCAAATACATATAAAATACAATGACCATATTGGTCATGTGGAAAATGCAGCATATAAACAACAATGACAGCTGATTTGAAGTCTAAACATGTCGTTGCAATTAAAAATCGCCTTCTGCGATGGTGGTACAAACTACTTACATACAGATAGACGGACAAACAATCATCCAAACAAACGTTCTAGTACTTGTACTACATACTCGTAAATAGTTACTTGGAATGGATGTATGTATCTATGTATGTAGCACTGAATGAGTGTTTAATACCTTTTATACGAGTCCATCCATGTATTATAGTAGATACATTGCAATGCAAGTATCATTTAGTAGAGATAATGTATGTTGTACGTATCAAACTAAATGTAGATGCATAAGTTATTGGTGGAAGAAAATAAAAACACATTCAGCAAAACTATAAACTCGCTAATGCGCAGGTGCGGCTTTCAATAAGACCTGAATATTGTTTAAATGCATGCACGCACTTTTTCGGTGTCTCATACTCAAGCCGTATGACGCACTTACTATCCCCCAAAAACAACACATGAAAGACACAAACAACACAAATACACGTAGTCTTTCTGTTTTGTAGTTTCTGGTATGTAAATTGTTTTTTGGTTTATACTCGTAAGTTAATAAATGATCAAAGATCAACAAATGTTGTTACAAGCAGAGCTTTTAAGTAATTCATTCCAAAAATGCAGTTGAAATTCTGAAGATAGCACTTACATGAAACTAAATTTGTGTAAAATAATCCTCTAACTCATGGAAAGATTCAAGGATACAATTCTGGAAGAATGAATTGCAAAAAATTGCTTTTGTCATGACGCGTTGGTTCAAAAACTTTAACTAGTCCAGGTTTTAAAATTATCGTCTATATCTTAGTGTCTACTGTAACAAAATGTTGTCAATTACTGTTTATATTATGACCCCTGGGTTATTGCAATCCTGGGCGAAGAAGGTTCTAATATACCACGACTATCCTGGTAACCCTATCCCCCAGATCAGAGTTCCGGAATTTGTCTTGTTCTGATTATTGGAGAGGTTTCTTCTGGATACACTAAACTGTGATTTAAACCCAAACTCGCTGGAAGAGAATGTTAAAATCTGATACATGGTAAATTCGGGATTAGTTCTGTGCTGTTGCCGAGACAAGAGAAACCCCGCGTCAGGACCTCCGAGGAGCCGTGATAAATAACCCTATCTTGATGTGATTGCAATACTGGGGAAAAGAGGTGCTACCAATACTTTAGTCTACCGGGACTATAAACTGGTGATGATCCTCGACTTTTCCTTGAAATAATTTGTCATGGGGTCGAACCAGAGAACCACATAATTTCGTACTAGAGGTGGCCAGTTGCCACAGGACTTTGTCCTGGCTGGTCAGTTGGTAGAGATTCGTTCGGAATTGGACGTGGTTTAAACCAAAATTCAAGGGAAAGATTGATTCATTGTGAAACATAAATTTTTGGGATAAACTTCTCCTAGAAATAAAAGCGGTACAAATAAAAGAGCAATGTTGTGGATTCATAAAATGTTGGAATTGAGCTGATAATGCAAAGATTGGTTAAGTGTTGGAGTGAGAAGTACGAGACGAATCCTGAGTTGTATCTGTTAAGATGTCAGAAGGAAGGAGTGATGGTTGAAGTGTGTTGAGACGTTGTGGAGCTGTAATACCTTAATCTTATGGGCGATTTCTCTTCGTGGTTGTTGGGGTACTCTAAACATGTTCACTTTATCACAGTAGGTCTTTATGGCCACTAAAATTAGTCTTTCTAATCAAATGTAGCAAAGCAACAGAAGCCATTTTAGTAATGTGGTTGAAAGACTTAAACAGGTCCAGAAATGCACTGGGGTGAGTCTCCAGATAACGAGAATGTTTGTAGGATATAGCATTCCTCATTGCATTAATAGGGTTTTTTTACTCGAGTTATCCAATCCAAGAGATTGGATAGCTCGAGTAGTTGAGCAAAGTGCGCGTATACTGGACCAGAAATTCCATATACGTAAATTGCCAACTGCGTATAAGACACAATGGTTTGGTGGTGAGTTGCAGCACTTCGACCGCAGAAGAGTAACTGTAGGAATAAACATAAGAAATGTGTTGGAGTCAAGAGTATATAATATGGGATAGATATGCGGGCCTCACCCACACGTATACCTAGACGGAATATGTCGGATATTTTTCTCAATGAATGTGTCAAATAAATGAAAAGTGTATTGGGTTAAATCTTATGGTATCTTATATAACTGATATTATTGAAAGAACTTGTCCGGTGTACAGGGTTACTCTGTTCATACTGATTACGACTCTAGATCCTGTTGCCTAATTAAGGGAGGCCATCACATTGTTATGCGCCTTAAAAGTTAAGCAGCTGGGCAACAATGGTTTGAGATTGTACGGGCCGAATACTGTATGTATGTCCTTTAAACATATGTAAGTTATCCTTCAGAACATTGGCTTTTTAAAAACCTTTTCTTAACGTTTAGTAAAAAGAATTAATTAATTCTTTCAGAAACTGCTTATACAACTTGTTCATGAATTAACTAAACCTTCACCCACTGTCATCTTCACCACCATAATAATATTTATTTTAACTATTTTATTGTAAAATTTATTTTACAAAGAAACCACAAAAAGCTCTTTAATGTTATGGGTATTATTGTTGTAATTTTTCGTATTCATTGCTATTTAGGGTCACCATTTAACATTTAAACAAAACATTTTTGTCATATAAAATATAATTTATGATCATACGATCGCATTAAAAAAAATGTTGTTTAAATCGTTAATGCAACTAAACAAAATAATAAAATACAAATAAAACAATTGTTTATAACAAGTACGAGTATTAAATACTCTATACTTCTTCTTCTGTTGATAAAATTGAAATATTTCTGAAATTGTATTTCATATTAAGTGGTATTGTTTGTGTAAAATTAATATGCAATGGATGATATTTATTGTCATTTTGGCAGTGTTTTGACCGGAAGTGGCCATTTGTTAATGTGTAGAAAGTGTTATTGTAATCTTTATTTTGTTTTTTTTTTTTTTTTTTGTTATAATTTGGGTAACGCGAATGAAATAGTGAAATAGGTAAGGCGAATGAAATAGTGATAATATTTTTGTGTTTTTTTTTTAAACAAAACAAACAATTTCTATATATTTTCTATAAAATAAAATGTGTGTTATGCACGTGTTAAATTACTCAACAATTCTAAGACATCAATCGAATTGTTACGAATGTATCGATTGATCGATCGATTGATTTGGTTACTTTGGTTTTATGGTTTTCTGTGGCTATTGTGACTCACTTAATATGTACTCCGACCACTTAGTCAATTTTGTTCAATTGTATTTATTTGTCAATAACAATAATAATTTGATTAAATTTGTTTATAAACAGGTGTTTCTTTGTTATTTTGAGGCTACATTTGAACGTGATGTGGAAATATTAAATAAATGGTTTTCTAAGAAAGTCTATGTAGTTTTATTATTATTTTTTTTTTCATACAGACATATTTGCATTAAATAAAAAAATGTCATTAGCAAAATATTAAGACACATATTAAAGTACGTTTGCATTAACAGCTTATTTACAATTGGAACCACAACCGCTATCGACAATGGGTTTTCATACATTTTGTAAAGAGAGCAAAATATTGCTTGTGGTTGGCGACATTGTGGTTGAGATAGATTCTATTTTATTTTTTCTGCGATCTCTGATGATCCTCTCATTATTCTCTTATTTTTATATTGTAGCGTTGCCATATGTTCAGAATATTTTACTAAATTGTAAAAACGAGGTTGTTATAATTATCACTTTTCGTTTGTTTGTTCAATTGTATTTATTTGTCAATAACAATAATAATTTGATTAAATTTGTTTATAAACAGGTGTTTCTTTGTTATTTTGAGGCTACATTTGAACGTGATGTGGAAATATTAAATAAATGGTTTTCTAAGAAAGTCTATGTAGTTTTATTATTATTTTTTTTTTCATACAGACATATTTGCATTAAATAAAAAAATGTCATTAGCAAAATATTAAGACACATATTAAAGTACGTTTGCATTAACAGCTTATTTACAATTGGAACCACAACCGCTATCGACAATGGGTTTTCATACATTTTGTAAAGAGAGCAAAATATTGCTTGTGGTTGGCGACATTGTGGTTGAGATAGATTCTATTTTATTTTTTCTGCGATCTCTGATGATCCTCTCATTATTCTCTTATTTTTATATTGTAGCGTTGCCATATGTTCAGAATATTTTACTAAATTGTAAAAACGAGGTTGTTATAATTATCACTTTTCGTCATGTGTTATTGTTAATGGAAGATATTAAATAAAATAATTTTATTCAAAATAATTTTTTAATCATTCCTTATCATTTCATAATAAAAAAAAATAATTTTAAACAAAACATCACTTTGTTTTTATTTTCTCTTATGTGGTCTGTCGACAGTCGCTTAATTTTAATTTGTCGCTCGCTTGCTCTCTCTCTCTCTCTCTCTCTCTCTCTCTGTGATTTGTCGACAGCGGTTCCAATTGCAATTAAGCTGTAACATTGGACTTTGGAAAAGTTAATAGCATAATGTGGGATTATTTTTTAGCACAGTGTGTTTAGTGGGGTTATAACTTTTTTACAATTGTGGAAATTTCAAATCGGCCCTATCGAAAAAGTATATTACCGCGGCAAATGACTTCAAGTTTTCGATATTTACTATAAACTAAATTTAAAATTTTTTTAATACAAAACTGGAAATTTTTGATATAAACAGGTGTAATTGTTTGACCACGACTTTTATACGGATATAAGTCAAGGATAGGGGCAGTGAATGTCATTACATAGTTTTTGGTGGGTATGTTCATATATATGTAGTATTAGAAAAAAATTTAACCGAAAATTGGAGTTGTACTTACATAACCAATTATTTTTCAATGGCTACCCTATACTGTCTGCAATACATTTAAGAGCATTTGTAATACCTTACATATATTCAGAAACGTATTTTATTTTGAGTTTTTGTTTTTCTGTGTCAAAGCACAGGTGCTTCCGAAAAAAGTCTTACAAAAGTTTATTTAAGTCAAAATGTTTCTGATTATGAAATAATTGACAAGTTTTGGTGGTTAGAGAATACATTCTCAGCGAAGATAGAAGGCCGTTTCTTTATGTTTCCCAATCGTTGCAACTGCAACAGTAGTCTTATCATAGGAGACAAAGTTGACTTGCACGTCTGTTTAGCATCCAATGTAAAGTTACAGGCAACCTCATAATTCGTTCTATAAATCGACTAGTGCGTTTCTCATTGAAAGATTAATTTGTCCTGTCTGAGTATAGATTATTTCATCTATTTTCAGCCGTTAGAAGAAAAGGATACTATTTTTGATAAAAACAGAGGAGACGTCGTTCTGTCTTGCCTTGGCATATCATTAATGAAAAGTGAGCCGCTTGGCAACACTGGTTAAAAATATTATTTGATGATCAATAAAATATCTGAGTAGTGGTGTTATGATTTAGACGGCGAAGTAACGAACAAGAAGCCCAGTTATGTATTTTGTGTGAGCATTTTTTTATTTTTAAAACTAAACAACTTTATAACTCCTTATTTGTAAGTACATATTTAATAAGTGATTTGTAAGCGAGCGTGGTAATTACTTGCCTCCAAACCTCTCTATTATGATCGGTTCACATTAACGCTAATAACTAGGTTAATATATGTAATATAGAGTCGAAATTTGATACAAAGAAGTATTCATAATAAGAAGAAACAATATCCTTCTACAAAGTTTTGTAATGATCGGTTCATTCTACATTATACATTAGATTTACACAGCTCGTGTCATCAAAGACTCACAAACTGATTAACTGATTGTTTTGTTAAGATTTTTATTGGCGTAAAATAAAATTGGATCCTTTAAAAAACGCATAATAAAATCTCTACCACCTGGAGCTACTTCGTACACATACGTATGTATACATAAATAAATCAAAATAACTAATCCTATTACCCCAACACCATGTCTCAACATTCGCTGTTGTTCGCATACCATTTCAAAAGGATTAACAAAAATTTCCAATAAATCTTTAAACGATTTGGCGCCATCAACGATAAATCCAAATATGTATAAACAATGTCTACGTTAGTCATCTGCCGTATTTGCACAATATGTACCGTACTCGTATCTTACGGAAACGGAAATGTTACAATACAATAACTGGGTAAGAGGAAAAAGTGAGAAACATGAAAAAACAACAACAACTGGCTGATTTATCGGAAATATTGATGCAACAATATTTATTTATCTCACAAATTCTATATAAAACAATAATGTGACATTTCAATGTCACAATGTGTTTGCAACATCAAATGCTTCACACAGAGACGAAAAGTGCAGCAAATATCCTGGCAGCCACACATTTAGTAAATAACACTTGGGTGTCCTAGTTGCAGTAAAGAGACCCCTATTGTTCTGTTTGTTGAATCGTTAAATACTTGTGTGTAGAGAATATTGTACTCAAATGTTGAACACATTTTTATTGCATTTGTATATTTTTATTAATGTTTGATTTTCATTTCATATTATTTGTGTTCGATATTAAATGGTTATAAGGAAAAACATATATAAATACATAGCATATGATGTATACCCCCAAAAAAGTAATAGTGAAAGTGAAATATACGAGGATCATTATATTGGGATGGTATGATCCTATACTATTTTAATACGTCTGAGCTTGTCATCAAAGTATAGAACGCAGTTTTGAAGGTCAGTTGATGAAATGTATGAACGAAGAACGAACGCTATTGATTTGGTTAAAATAAATATAAAAATCGAATTTGGCTTTGGAGCTTATAATTATTTTAAATAATCTTAATGATCGTCATTAGTTTTTTCTTAAATAGTTTTCTGAAAAGATCTGCATATATTTACAGAAGGATTACTTAGTACATAACACTGATGATCGAGCTCCTGGGTGCTATGATCAAAACTGTACAACTCAATCTAAGAATATCGACTTTCCGCGATCATGAGATTGGATCAACAAAGTACGTTAAAAAATTTTATCAACCTTTTACGCACGTTGTTTGACTTTTAAACTTGTGAGGCTCTTTAAAAGATCGATGCAATATCAATAATTCCAAAAAGATTTTTAAGGTTAATATCACTCAAAAAATTTGGACTGACAGGATAGGCTACAGCAAGGCGTTTTATGGCGGTTAAATTTTTTGTAGAACATTACACTTGATACGAGTAGAAATACATTGCTACATAGATGGTTCTATACCGGGAAACAAATAGTTTTTGAATTGACTGAAAAATTTCTTTCTGTCTAGTAAGAAAGCTTTAACCGAATACGGAAGTAGCCGGCATAATATGGCTTTAGAAGTAAAGAAAGCAGAGTCAGAGTTTAAATGAGCAAGAGAATTCCCTAAAGCCACTTGGAATAACGAAAAATTCTTCAGAACAGAAAGATGAAGTGACCAGAATTAGGATGAAGTTAGTGCAGAACAAAAAGCTTTCTCAGAATAAGCAAGTCTGAAGTGATGATGTTACGTGCTCTGAGCGGTCCTCAGAGCAATACAACATTGCTCTTTGTTTCTGGATGAAAATAGAATATATGGAGAGGATAGTAAAACACTGGAAAGCTTTCGTTGTCACTGTCAGGTTTTAGTCGAGATTATGTCAAAATATTTTGGAATCAATGTCCGGATATAAAATTTCTTATAAATACTGATTGTAAAACCCAGTTTCTCCATAGATCTTCACATAAAGTTATTGTCCATAAATAGGTGTGTCCAATAGACCTAAAGTTAGTCTAGATGTATTTCATTTGATCTAGTAAAGATGTAACAATCGTGTGTGAGTGACTGAGTTCTTTCCTTAATATTTAACGAGATCATGTAAAACTTAGATCTTTTCAAGTTTATATATCTTTTATCGATTTACGATTACCAACCAAACACAATTATCAAATTCAGAAGAACATCCATAGGCGACAGCCATAAAAATTTTACCCTTCTAGATCCATGTGGGATGAAAAGCTCTGGTTGACATTTTAACTATATTATATTTCGTCCTGGTTGGTTTAAGCAGCACTCCACTCATCAGATATAGTTTCTATAGTATTCGATCAAGCCTGTGGATATGAGGAATCTGAGCATATCATTAAGCGGAATTTCTTTACGGCCAGAACAAGGCATTCACAGAGAAGATGGAAAACCGTTTCTTCCTTCTCCGTGTCTTTGCAACTGCGTACAGTGTTCGTTAAAAAGGAGCTCAAACCGACTTGCATGTCTGCCAATCAGCCAGTGTTCTGTCATTACTGATATCAGACTCGATATGTCCAGCCTACTTCGGCTTATAAGGTGTCTTGTGCGTTTTTCATCGAAGGAGGGCCACAGTATCTTAGTCACTTTTCCACCTATTTTTACTCCTTTTAATAAAACCTAACGGATTTGCTTCTAACACGTCGTTGGAAATATCAAGAGCCGAACCCATTTTTGCAAGCTCATCTGCATGTTCATCACCAAAGTAGTCTCTATTCGCAGGGACCCAAACAAGGGTAATGTAAAACAGCCGACCTTGCCCTGACATATCTTTCATGCACTGTCTTAATAATAGGGCATTAGTTTAAAAGTTTAGTGAGAGAAGTGCCGCTTAACAATCGACAAAGATTCCTATTCTATTTTAAAAAATTTTTTATATTGTAATCACAATCAACAAAATTTGTCAAATGTTTTATACGATCAACCCTCGTACACAACATATATACTTTTTTTTTGTTCATCATCTCATCTCCTCTCCATTTCCAATTTAATTATTGCCTATTAGTATTGAATGTAGAATTATAATGAGTATTGTATATAGAATATTTTTGTTTACATTTTGACGACCAGAAAATAAAACCTCATCATTTAATTCGTATTGAGTGTCCGTAACCAAATAAATAGTCAGGCTGGCAGTCATTTAACTCGCCGTCCGTCAGTTTAGGATAACTAGATAAACACATAAATATTTGTCGCATCATTATTACGCATTTATCAATGTAGAGTCAGACAATGGGTTTGTAAAATTGTCTATATCCTGTGTGCTGTGCGATGATGCCATGTTGCAGTAACATTGTATTCGTTCGTTATGCATTGGCAAACAATTCAGCACATTTTTGGATATTTTGATTATTGTTATAGTTGAAATTGTATTTTCTTTTTGCTGTCTGTTAAATACTGTCAAAACAAAATGTGATTATCGATAATTTATGATGTCCTTTTTGTGATCCTTACCATGATGTTACTGTATTTGTATATGTGTTTAATAACTCTAGCTGTGATTTAATCAAAAACTTTCATTCAGCTGCTTTTTCAACAATTTGCCTTAAAAGTCAAAGGCCTTAATAAAAATTATCTGCTTTTTAAACGGAATTTCATTTTGTTTTTGTTGCACTTCTTCCTTCTTCTTCGGGGAGTTGATGCATGTTATGGATTTTATTGTATATTTTGTGTTGTTGTTGTTGCTGTATCTCTCTATACTGTGTGTTTAAACTTTAAAGTTTTCGTTCGCCTGACCGATAAAGTTTGGGTTATGTTTACATACATTACATGCCAATAGATACGCGTTACATGCCATTTTATCAGACTTATTAAAGGGGGGCCTCTGGTTTTTCCTTTACAATTCATGTGTACCACATACCACATTCTTGTATTTGTATGATATGTACTGTTAACTTTGTTCTTGTTGTTATTATTGTTCGTGATGTTGTTTGTATTTGTTTAAAAGAACATGTTCCTCTTTGGTTATCAATTTCATAGAGCGAAGAACATGTTCAAGCCAATCATGCTACACAGCAAACAATGTTCTGTTGCCGTTTCTTCTCGAGGCACTTATAATTATGACTATTAACCCGTTAAAGACGTAAAAATAATACCTATTCCCAGGAAAATTTTTAGAATTTATTCTAAAACTACCAGTTCTAGAATGAGTGAAAACAGAACCACTTCAGATTCTTCAACAACAGCCTTGGAACTAGCAGTTTCGCCATTACTTCTGGAACCCGCTCCTTAAATACTTCTAAATCTGTTTTCAAGGAACTAGTTCTTTGAAACTAGTTGTACATTGGTACTACACTAGTTCAATGGAATGCATACTATTTCCGGAACAACTTCTTGAAATTGATTGAAAAAAATTTAAAAAAAATTAAAATTTTATAAACATAGAAATCAATAAATAAGTAATTAGAGAGTGTATTTAATAACATGTAGATTCGTCACGTATAAGTTCTTCTATTAAAAATTTTAACAATCAATTAGTATAATGCCTCCTGGATTCAAAATAAATGTCTTTAAGTCTGACTCAAGTCATTGAAATAAAATATATAAACTTGGATAATCTTCTCGCAAGATGGTGCAAGATTCAACAACTTTAAACTCTTTCTACTTCTGTAATATTACTCCATATATTTCGTTAAGTATTATTTAACGATTTGAAGGTATTGCAATTGTGGGGAGAAGAGTAAACTCTCGATAAATAGACCACTATGTTTTGCAGTTACGTAACTTGACAGTGCGTTATGCGCAAAAAGGTGAATGCTAATCAAATTTTGAGTTCTCAAAAAACTGTCAAGGATTTAAATAAAGCATTCAAGATAAATTTGTTTTGTAACACATCGAAATATTGGTCATAGACCCGTAAAAGTATGTATAGTCTGGGTCCTTATTAAATTCTAAGACGATCTAGCTATGTCTGTCCGTAAGTCCGTCCGTCTGTATGTCTGTTAAAAGCACGACAGAGTCCGAATGGAAAGAGCTAAAGGGGTTTAAATTTTGACATAAGTATTTCTTATAGGTAAGGTTTGTTTAGTATTGAAAATGGGCATTATCGGTTCACGTTTCCGGATAGCCTCAATACAAGTGGCCCCTCGAAAAGCAGCTTTAACAGTAATAACTTGTTTAAAAATACGAATATAGCGATGAAATTCGACATAAGTAAGTTTCTTATGATCCAAAATCATAATGAAAAATTTTATGTAGATCGGTCCATAACTGTCCCTACCCCCCATATAAGATTCCCTTCAGAAAATGACTGCAACGCTTATTTATTGTTTAAAAATACTAGTATATAAATGAAATTTGGCATATGAGTCAATATCTTTCTAAACAATTTTATAAGGATTGGTCCATGATTGATCCTACCCCCATTTAAGGTCCCCTTTAGAAAAGTAATCAGAAAATTACTTTAACGCTTATATTCTCCTAAAAATACGAGTATATAGATGGAATTCAACATAAGTAAGTTTCAAACGAGGTTTGATGGTGGGTATATAAGATTCGGCATAGCCGAATATAACACTCTTACTTGTTATTAATTATTATGTCAAATTACTGGTCGTTTTTGAGTCACTCTGTTAACTCTTCTAAAAGAGCTTTTTATTACTCCCTTTTTTAATAATTTTCGACTAATTATTGATTAATAGTTACGATTCATTTTTGGCCCATTTTAAAGTGTAATTATTGTTGTTTTGTTACACACGAAAAGATCTTACAACTGCTTGAAATATGATCACAAATGTATATATATTCTAAATCCTTATTAAAATAAATTCGAGGTCCTATTTAAATTTCTCTGTCCGTCCGATCGTTTGCCTTTCTCTTGAAAGCAAGATAGAGTCCAAACGGAAAGAGCTAAAAAGTTCAAGGGTTTGTTGGTATTGAAAATCGGTTACGTTTTCGAATAGCCCCATACAAGTGGCCCTCCGAAAAACAGCTTTAAGAGTCATAACTTAAATTCGAAATTCGACATAAATAAGTTTTATATAATTAAAACTCTCTACCACATTTTATAAGAATTGTTCCATAATTGACCCTACCCTTCATATAAGGTCCTCTCCAAAAAATGACTTTAACGCCTACACTGGCTAAAAATACTTATTACTTAAGACAATATACGATTAAAGATATGTTAAAACTCAGTTTACTGAGTCCAATTGCTAGCTGGGTACACATACATAGATTATTGGTAGAAACGTGAATTTGATAACCATATGTATGATCTTATTAAAATTTCTAAAAAATAAGTTCGTCGCCTAAAATGGGTTAAAATTATTTCAGTTACAAACATGTACCCATCTACATATCATAAACACTCATAAATACTAAAATAAAAAAAATATATTAATACATAATACTAATAACACAAATATGAACTAAGAATTAAGTATAGAAGCACGGCAACTAGTTAGTTAATAACAATATTACTAAAATAACAACAATAATGTCTAATATTCCTGTATACGTACAACACATTGTTGTTTTAGTTAGTCAATTCAATTTCCGATGAACAACATCATCTAATGTTGTTAAAGTTATTGTTGCTGCTAATGTGTTTTTTTTAACATAACGTTGCTACTATTTAGTACTTGGAGCAGCATGTTAAAAGTAAGCTACCGATTTTAAACAGCAGGTTATCAGCAGCAGCAGCAAACAACTAGTTACAATAATAACAACCAGATCGCTCTAAAACGAGAACGACAAACACTGAGCACGCATTTCATGTCTACCGATATGAAGACAACAACTGCAATGACAACATTTTCTTTTTTTTTTTTTGTTAGGAAAAAAGCTAGTAAGTAAGTTATTTTATGTTAACAACATATAGCTATATAAAGCATACAACTTAAAATAGTTCAATACTCTGCACTCTTTCGATTCGTCAGTTATTCAGTCATTCGACATTTGAAACATGTTTAAAGAATTTTTAATTAAACTACTTAACAATGTTAAATAAATGAATCTCTAAGATGATAAATGCAATTTAAAAAAAAAAAAAGCATAACAACTATTTTTTTATCAGTGCACTCATAGATACAATGGAAATAATGGAAACATATAGAATGCCTTCAAAAAAGATTTCTCATCTTCAACAACTATAGTGTACTACTTGATGTGCTTAAAATCCATTTGAATGAATTCATTATAGAAGCTAATGTTAACATAACAATGTGTTAAGAAAATATTATTTGGAATATTTTTTTGTAAATAATTTCAACTACAAGAGATGCAACTCATAATCAAAACACTTTAAATTGTATTACGGATATATTTAACTGCCAAACACATTTCTGAAAGAAAATTATATAAATACCAACAGAAAATGAAGTCAAAAGCATGATAAAGCAGATTACTTAACTTACGAGCTATTAATGTATATATGTATGTATGTAATTTAATATAATAAAGACCAAAAATATAGAACACATACGTATGTCAAATTGTAACGAACATTTCCAATATTATTGGAACAAGACTTCATCTAATACGACTGCTGACTCTGGCTTTTTAATAGTTTTTTTTATTCTGTCATTCAAGTTTTTCAAAACTTTGTTAATGGTTTGTGTTTGTAGATAGTTCGAAAAGTGTTATTTATCCCCAAAGCGGTAAAAGTAAACAATAGTACCACAAAGACTATAGGCTGTTAAATCTGTCATCGTTTTTATTAAAAACATTGGAATGATTGGTTGACATCCATATCAGGAACATCATGTTTCCTGATAACTTCTGTAGGGCAAAACACTCATACCTGAGGTAGAGAAAACCTTAGATGCCATTGAAGGAACGTTTAACATCGTGAACTTATCCGCAATAGCCTCAGTAAGATGGGCTTCGAAGTAGTTGCATATGCTGACGACGTTGTGCTTCTTATTCGGAGGAAATTTCTTCCCACAATAAGTGAACTCATGAAATCAGCTCTTAGCGTTATTCTATCATGAGCCAAGGAAAACGATAAGAATGTCAACCAAGTCAAAACTGAAGTCAGGCCTTTGCGTTTGGATTATAATATTTTTAATACCTCAAGCGAAGCCAAAGATCTTGGCGTGATCTTAGACTCTTAAGTGCCTTGGTGACACATCAAATTGTGTGATTTAAACGGTAAATTTTTTGATTGTGTTAGTAAAAAAACTCACACCGCATATTTACAGCTTTGATATGCTTGACCCCCGAGGGCATGTTACCTAGGTGAAGCCTCCACCTTGGAGTTAAAATAATCCCGGGAAATAAAGGGGTTTTTCCAGTACTTCTAGTCTGGCCGGGACTAAAAAATTGGTTAAAGTCTACTGCCTGGCTTAGTTCTTGCATAGATTGAAAGTGGTCACACCAGAGCACCGTATAATCTAGTACTACGGTTGGCCAGTTGCCCGCAGGACTATGTCCTGTCTGGTCAGTTGGTTGAGGTTCCTTCGGGATCCACCTAAATTCGCGGGAAGAGTTAGTTGCAGTTAAAAGACAGATGTAAATTAAAGTCAATATTTCGGGATAAGTTCGGTGCTGTTGCCGAAACAAGAGATACTCCACAGAGGAGTGACTGTGGGACTAAGCGTTGAAAATGAGTTGGTATTAATTGTATATGGTACGGGATAAATATGTGGTACGGTGGACCTCACCTACCCGTCTACCTAATATAAATGTGTCGTATGTTTTTCCCTTATGAATGTGTCGTATAAATGAGATATGTGCTGGGTTGTATTATGATGGATGATATACAAATGATACAATTGAATTTTTCTTCCTTGTCCAGACATGTTCGGAGTATACTCTGTTCATATCAGAATTACAACAGTATGTCCCTGTGAGAAAGAACAAAGTCCTCGGCTTATTTGATGGATTCGTACTTAGGTCCATTGGGTACGTCTCTAGGTGCGGTGGCTGTAAACGGAAGAGATGTTTTTACATGTCGGAAGTTAAGCAACGGGGCAGCAATGGTCAGAAATTAGAAAGCTCGAGTACTTCAACAAAGTGCTTGTAGATGGACCGGTCAAATCCATGTACAAAAATTGCCACCTGAGTTCTTCATTGAAGGATTCAGGGGTAAGCACTCCACATTCATTCCGTTGCTTCTAGGACTGGAAGCTTGTGTTATGATCAGGTAACCGGTGATATACATAACTGTTTCTTTCAGTATAGAACCCTAAGGCCCATTTAGTTAGTTATGTTACGATCTCTTTAAAAACTTCTATATTTCTTTGCACAACTGTATATCTGCCTTCAATTCAATTGGCATGTCATTTATAAAGTTCTTGTTTATATTTTCCTACTTTTTCTTTTTTTTGTTAAAACTTTTGTATAGAAAAGGCTTTTAAAATATTGCTACCACATTATAGAACGTTTCAACGCGTTGGTAACAAGTATTCATATCAAATTATGTAAATGTCTGTCTGACGACTAGAACTAATATACATAGAACATTGTATATCTAATAGGCATTGTATCTATTCTATTTTATTTACAATATTTTCAACTACTTTTTATCTTAATTGTTGTTGCTGTATATTATTGTTATGTGTCTGTTATTCAGAAGTCGAAACACTAGAGTTAAAAAAGTCGAATAGTTAATGATGTTTATAAAATGATTTTCATGTATGTATCATCATTAATCAAAAGGAACGCGTTAAAGCTACTTACTTGCAATGATATCGTCATTATCGTTGTTGTTGTATGGTGTATTATTCTTGTTGGGGTTTTTTAAGATCAAACTGAAGAAATGTTGAACAAAAAGAATTTTCTAAATATATATTAATCAACATGAAGGGCCGAAGAAAGCCTACATCAACGCTTTAACACTTGTTAATCTAATCATTGAATGTTCTTAGAAAAAAGTAGAAATAATTAATAGAATACTCAATTATAAATTATGTAAAATATAATTGAAGTAAAAGCCTTAGACTAAGAAACGTTTACAGCCAAAAATCTTGGATAAACGTTTGCTTAAATTCTCCAATCTACATACATACAAACATACATATGTATATCCCTACAGGAAAGTGTTTAGGTTCCCAGATTCATAGTCCTAGCCTCCATTTACTAGAACCCCATTTTACAAGAATACCTGTCGCATAGGCCTTATTTCAGGATAGTACTTTTATCACATGACTCAAAAACAATACCAGTAATCGGTATACCGAAGTACAAATCCATCAAATAATCCGAGAATTTGTTCTTACTTACTGAGAACACACTGTGGTAAATTTGGTATGAACATACCCGAACTAAGATGGAAAAATCATTCATCCGATAAACTCATAGACACCACCGAACACATTTACTGACTCAAGGTATATGGGTTTGAGAAGCCCGCTAACTCCTACATCCATCTCGTTGACAGCAATTCGTTTTCAATGCTTTGTCTTACAATCTCTCCTAAGAATAGACTTTATCTTCCCTCTAGTTTGGGTTCAAACCACAGCCACCACGTGGTCTAAGGTAGTCAAAGGTAGCCTCAACATTCAGCATTCTGTTGGTAAATTTATAGTCCAAACATTAACAACTGTATTACCTCCACGTCTCATTGAAATCGTTTTCAATTGATTCTTAACTATTAGTTCGAAAAGCCTTAAAGGCATTATCTAAACTACTTTGTTGCATTCTACGTCCTTGACTTTTTCATATAAATTTAATGCATATAAAGAGTTAATCATAACACAAGCTTCCAGACAGAAGTCTCAGCAATAAGAGAATGAGTATATTGGATTAAAAATATGACGGCTACAGCCCTTTATATATTCATCGAGAGCCAGAAGGCAGTTAGGGCAAAATCAGGTGATAGAGTTAAATCTTAGAGAGTATTTAATTAAAGCAATCCAAGCTTTAATTAAATACTCTCTCAGAGGTAAAGATTGCTTCATATGGGTACCAGGTCACTCGGGAGTAGTCGGCAACGAAAGGACGAATATAATCGCTTTAAAGGGAAGAGAGCTCGTGGCAGTTAACCCTACATTCGACGAAACAAAAGCTGAATTAAAAATATGGATGAGAAAATGCTATAAGACCTCTTGAAATAATGAAACAGTGGTTCGAACCTGATGAGAGCAAGCCAAGAAATCTCCTCAAAATGAGAAAGTCTAAAGTTAGTACGATGTTACGTACGTATTCTGAATAAACACGCAAGATTACGAACATTTTTATGCAAAACTGGATATGCTGATTCAAACGAATGTAAAGCATGTGGAGAGGATAGTGAAACTCTGGAGCACTTTCTTTGACACTGTCAGACAATAGTCAAAGTTAGATCCTAGTATCTTGGAAGTGATGTTATTCCGGAAATACCATTCTCAGGAATTACGTCCAAGGAACATCAACAGGCCCTATAGTTACCTAGGTGTATTTCTTCAGATTTGATATAATATACATCCTTCTATCAACCTAAACCTAAGACTAGAAGACTCTTAGCAAGACTATAACCCACTCTATGTTTTGCTAAAATATAAACTAACTAGCTGAGACTGTTCAGTCCACAGACTCCATATTTCAAAAATAAATTTTACTTATAGAAGAATAGTATTTGATACTAGTTAAAAAAAAATCTTTAAAAACACCTTGAAACAAATGATCTCAACCACAATACCTGACAATATTACCACACATTCTGCAATTGGTAAAACCAAAGTAAAAGGAAATGAATTCCCCACACAATTATGCGTTTAAACATATGGAAAATGTACTAAATCGCATACAAACAATAAATCCACATCTATTAATAAATTAATGAGGGGACATTATAGAAAATCCTTAAAAATCTGTTTATTTAGTTAAACGAAAAAAAAACTGAAAATAATTTTCTGCATTGTTGAAACGCTAAATGAATTAAATGCATTTAATAAATATTTACACTAAATGGCTTTTCCGTATTTTCCTTTAGAATGAAAAGAACACAACACTAAATGCACATATTTACAATATTTGATCCTTTTAATGTATTTTCCTAAGTAATTTAAGATATTTATGATATTTACATAAAAAAACAAACCAAAACACTACGTAAATAATATAAAAATAACAAAGGATCATATTTGTTAATGGTTTTAGCATTAACTTTTCACACAACACAATCAAAAACGTAAAAAGAGACAGAGTGTATGATAAAAACTAAAGGAAAAACTGCCAAGTTAACACCACAACACATATGTAGAAGGATAATAAAGGATGTGCAAAAGAGCATGCGCAGCAACATGAAAAAACCACATTTGTTTGCTCACAAAAGGAAAGAGTAAATATTATATTGTAAACAACACTCTCATATGAATGCAGTCATACAGACAAATATTTGCACTAACATTCTTTCTATATGCAACGTCCTTTTTAGTTCTCTCTCTCTCAGCATTTGTGTATGCGAGAGTTTTTGTTTATTTAGGATGTTGTTTGAACAAAATGCATGCAAAACCATTTAAACAATAGTTTTAAAACCAACTAAATATATGTATTTAAACTTTAGATTTTTGTGGTTGCATATGTACTCGTATATGTAGTTTTATGTATTAATGAACAAATGACAAACGAATGCATGAATGGAATGTATGAAAAGGGCAGCCATTGTGTAATCGTCTTTTTTTGCGGTTTCAAAGGTGGATTATTTTTATTTTCTTTTTCCAACATTACTTAATGATGCATTATACATCTGGTGATTATTCAATAATATTTAGCTACAAAATCATGACTGCAAATAATATATCTATTCTTAGCTCTTTTAAGGATAAATGATTTGGTAATAACTTTGTGGGTTTTTTTATGATTTTGCCCATTATCTATTAATTTTAATCTTTTTATGATTCGATTACTATATAGTAATATGTGTTTGTACGCTACACTTTTGTGCGAATAGTATAAACAGAATTTCATCGCTGTACATGCATTTCAGACACCACTTTAAATTTTATTAAAAGATTAACGTTTACATAAGACTAATTTATGAAAAATTTCACCGTTATACTTGTATTTATGATCATTAAGACTATTAAAACTGTTTTCCAGTGAGGCCACTTGTATGTAAGCTATTCGGAAACGTCGAACGATTTTTTCCCTATTCCGATTTCAACAGGCGGGCAGAAGGACAGGCATGGCTAGATCGTCTCAGAATCTAATAATTACCCTCAATATATATACTTTTATGGGTTTTAAGCGAATATTTCTTGGTGTTACAAACGGTTTGACAAAAACAATATAATCCCCCCCTCTCTTTTTTATGGTGGGTGTAAAAGTACACGATGTTATCAAAACAACAAAAGCTTCCCAGCAGAAAAAAAACTTCCAAGGAAGCGAAAAAGAAGTACTGAAAAAGGCCTGAAGAAGTGATGACTTTAAGACTGACTTGTCATAGGAGAGATGTTCTTTTTATTTGATTCCAAATTCACTACATCTGAAGTCATTCTCAGGAAGTAATGTTTATGTTTTTTTTTTGAAGTTATTAGGAAGTAGAATTGTAAAATTATAATTGTAGTATTGACTTAAGTAATATTAACTTAATAAAATAAATCACACGCATTTATCAATCAAGTCCAATATAAAATGAATTTTATTAAAAAAAATTCAGTACAAAATACATAGACATTTAAATGCTTCTTTGGAAGTCAATAAACAGCACTTCCGCAAAATGTAAACAAATTCACTTAGTGCTACTCTTCAAGTGGTGATAAATGTTATTCTTTTGAAAGTACGTTGTTTTACTTTTGCTGGGTTAATTCATAATAATTGGACGTTATCAGATTCAACCTTCAACTGACTAACTATGAAACTTTTGAATTTTTTTCATAATATTAATTTACGTTGCGTTGTCAAAGTGAAAACGATACGTTGTCGAAATCACAACAATCACACAATGCTGTAACATTGAGTAATTAAAATAGCAACAATTTGTTGTCAAGAATACAACGGTTGTTGACTATATTTTAACAAACGTGGTAAGCTCACGAATTGTATACTTTTATAGCGATTTTCCCTCTTTTTACATTTAAAATCCGCAAGCTGTCAATGTCAAAACTTATCAAAAAACCACTTCACCGGAAAGTTTTAATAGTAAAATTTTGGTTTTTAAATGGAGAAAAGTCATTCTCACTATAAGTAGTTCACTCGTTCTACTTCCAAATGTTCATATTGATACTAAAGCTACTAATATAAATTCGTACTTAAGAACTTAATTTACCAATATTTTCCAAAATAGGGTTCATATGGATTTCATTGTTTTTTTATAGTTTTCCAGATATACGATTTTTTATTTTATATGAGAAGAGCCACGCCCACTTTTTCAATCACGCCTTTTTCTCCAAATATTTACATTGATGCCAAAGATCAAAGATTAACATTTTAGGATTTTTTCTTTCAGGATTAGTTTATTAGATACATACATACAAGTTTCGTATTTAAAACATGTGGAAGATATCACGACCCCAATTTCTAGTCCTCTCGTTTTCATCATAAATATTGAAATTAAAGGGGAAAACTTAAAAGTGTTGTCAAAAATAGGCAAATGTCAATTTTATAAAATACTACTTATTAGTTCTAGAACACTTCCCTTCATTATACCAGCATTATCAATTGATCTGATGATCTGATTTTTCGTATAAAATCAACAAGGTCTTAACTCACAATTTCACTCATTTTTAAGTTATCAATCGTTGAGTGGAAATAGAAATAAATAAGAAATGGTAAATTAACAAGTTTAATTTGGAAATTATTTAATTCGATCACTTTATTACAATACCCTAGGGAAATTAAAGATTTAATTACTACAAATAAAAATGTTTCTACCATTTTTCATATAATTGCATTCGTATTTCATAAAAGCCCGCATTTTCATCATAAAATGTGCATATCAATTGAAACTTTACAAAATTATCATTTTATTTTCCAACACCAATTGTAATTTATGAACAAAAACATGCCATATACACAAATATATTCGTATCTGCCTATATCAGACATTAAAAAAAAATGAAAATTATCAAAACGCGTGCCATCACGAATTTTATAGACAACTCTTTATGTACAATATAAAAACAATTTTAAATTAAATAAATTTTTGAACAAAAAAAATTAAATAAAAATAAAGTACAATAAACTTAACTTTAACAACCATCTATCCTTTAAATTCGTTGAATTTATTCGCTGTATCTTAAATATTCAATTATACAATTAAGTTAAACAGCTTTGGCAACCATTTTTTTCTTTTCTTTTTTTTTTTGGTATTTTTTTCGATAATGTTTATTGTTGTTGGTTGCCTTTATTTTTAATCAATTTTCAATATGGTTGCACAAACAAAAGGTCTGTTTAACGCACGTCATTAATTTATTAATAATTTTCAATTTCAGTTTACGTTTTTGGGTTGCGCTACTTTTAAAATGTTCATGTGTAGCGAAAGATGTTTGAGATTGATCGGTAGCAGTTGTATATAGGGATTGAGGAGGTTCCCTCAAGGGAACCTCTGATGGAGGAAACGTCTATTATAGACCGTTGTTCCATGGAAAACTATAAAAACTGTTTTCCATGGAACAACTTCTATGAGAGCTATACGTAGACCGTGGACCGATACTGGCCTTTTTCATTACCAAACAAACAAAATATTTTTATAGAATTTCAACTCTTTCCGTGCTTTCAACAGACAGACGGATAAAAAGACAGACATTTCTAGATCGTCTTAGAAATATTGGGCCTACGAGCAATATTTCAATGTGTTACAAACGAAAGGACCATCCTTTTTGATGGTGGATATACAAAAGAAATGTACTCAAAATTTACCCATTTTATCGAAAGACGGGTACATTAACTTGGCGACTATTCGAGGAAATCTTTCTAACTTATACATCTGCTATAGTAACCAACCATTCAATGCCACGACTACCTCTTTACCATAGACAGGCAAAAAAGTCCAAGGAGTGTAATATCACAGATATAAGGAAAGAAAACTTTAATTTACTCTTTACATCGAAAGACGGTCATCTTTACTTGATGACTATTAGATACCGAACTTTATAACTTAATACACTTGACATATTTGTCTATCTGGGGGACAATTTTGAACCAGATTTTTATGCCAACATAGGGTTAAACATAGCCAGTCAACTACCCAGCAGTCTCTACTATAGAATACTAAACGCTCTTAGGACGTAAAGGTTACGACTGCTTTCAATATCGTTCACAAAGAAAACATTCGTGATGAAAGACGAATTGAAGTTAACGATTGGGCTAAATCTTAGTAAAAATAACTAAATTTTCAGATACATTTACTCGTTGTCAAACTACTGGAATTTTATTGAAAGATTATTAAGGTCTCAAAGTTTAAAAATTATACCCTGAAAGACATCGTTGTCAATTAACAAACTATGATAGAATATTATTCCAAATTTCAGAAAACTCCAGAATCCTTTCGTTGAAAATTAACTCCAGAGCTCAAATAATTGTTAAAACCCCTGGTCTAGGTGTTAAATTTCTTTGCTAAATTATGAAATTCTGAATCAGAATATTATTTTATAAAGATCATGTGTGGAGAAATAAATTCAGATTGCTGACTTAATACTGAGGGCAGAATGCTTAGAATCCTAGAATGTCCATGTGGTCTCCATCTACAACATCAGGACGTGGCAGGACTTGCTACATCAAAAAGTAGAGGATTTTTCAAAAATACATATCAAATTTTATATCACTGATATATATAAAGGACTTTAAAGGAACTACTTTAAAAGTTTTACAATTTTTTATATACAAATACTGAAATCTTTAGAACTTAATGTTTCTTTCAAAATTGACCATATTTTTACTATGATATCTTCAGAATATTTCGTTGGCATAAACTATAGTCGGTGAAGAAAACTGTTCTTTAACATAATCCAGCAACACATGCCTTCAATATATATATGAAACCCTTTAAGAAAAGATGTTAAACCATACATTGTGCAAAGGATTTTCATTGCGGTCATAAGACCTATTTTAACCTACGGAGCTCTTGGTTGATGGAGAGCGTTGGATGCCAAGATTTACCTTTCTATTCCAAACAAAGTACAGAGATAAGCATTTCTTGAAATCACTCAGGCTATTCTAGAGACGATGCTAAATATCTTGATACATATGAATATCAAATGCACTTCTGTTAAATCTGCTTTAAGACTTAAACAGTCGAACACACTAACGGACCAGATAACGGACTACATACCATCTACACAAAATTTTTATATGTCATTGATGACCAGAATACCGACAAGGGAGGATTGATTGAGCCACAAACACAAAAGACGACATGATCTCCATCTATACTAATGGCTCAAATACAGGAAGGGGCACGGAAATCTTCTCCGAAAAACTGAATCTTCTACCGTCTCTTCGTTTACCTGACACCTGCACTGTCCTTCATACAGTAATATATATGCTATCTATACAGCCGCGAGTAGAATACGCGAACTAAATCTCGAAAATTGAAATATACATATATTCTTGGATAGTCTTGCATCAATTAAGGCTCTTAACTCAATCTTATGTCAAAATATCTCCTCAGTTGTATTTAATCATTGGCGCAACTGACACAACATCTGATATCTGAAAAATGCGCAACCAAAGGGTCGTCCCTAGACTAAACCCATTCGCAAAAGGAGATTCACACTACCCTAACGGCCCTATCAAAATTGATTTATGACTAGGCTTTAGGTGGTCAAATTTCACCACTTGTAGAATATCGAAACCGTTCTGTCCCACTCTGACAGCAGATAAGACTAGGAGTCTCTTGTTTCTTAATAAGAACTCGATTAGGTTTCCAATTGATATAATTACTTGGCAAAGTATGGTTGGAAATATTTCTTGCTTAAACTTGCTTATTTCGTTCATTGTATTCTATAAATTATTTCAAACTGATAAGCTTGTTAAATGTACAACTGATATTGTTTGTTAAATGGCTTCTTTTCGTTTATGATGATTTAGATACAGATGTTTATTTGTCCGTATGTCTGTAGTTTCATAATTTATCTGTCTACAAGTGAAAGGCGTTTCAACTGACTTTGCGTACCAGTAGATAGAGTTAGAGCTCTTTATGTTCTTTCTAAAAATGATGTCGTAATTTATAGACAACTAACTAGAATGAAAGAGAGTGTTATGGCTCGTGTTATTATCTGGTGTGCATTGGAATTTATTAAGAAACCAACAATCTTAAATTTATTGTTTAATCGGTTATATTGTAATTATGTTATTTATTAAATTTATTGAAATGTCGTTTATTAAAAAAAACCATACACAGAGCAAATTATAGTTAATTTTATTGATCGATCGGTATCACTCTCAACTAAGTTTGAACAACATATGAAGCTTTGCTACAAATAAAGCAACGCCATTTTTATAACAACTTGCCTTTATTGGGTTCGAGAAAAAATATATAGAGTTTAGAAGAACACATAAATCCATTCTAACAAGCTTTAATACAGACAGATGATTGAGTCAGAAGTCAAGCCTACAAAATCGACTTCAACATAGATTAGATTGTTATTAAATGTTACAATGAATCTGTTTACCTCTTGTCTCGACACTAAGCATTTTGACTCTGTTTCTTTAAGTAAATGTGACTTTTTCAATGTTGTCAAATCTAAATATAAAATGAATATGTTTTTAAACACGATTTTTAATACACTATCACATCGGTTGGTTGTTTATTTCTCCTGGATTATACATATATTTATGTATATAGTAGTAGATAACATTGTTGTAGTTGCTGTGGTGTTTTGCTGTTCATATGCGTTAGCGTGCAAATGCGTAGTTAAACATTGTGACAAAACGTTAAATTAACATGGCACGACATTTGTAACCCAAAAAATAAAAGTGAAATACAAATAAAAATTATAGAAAAAAAATAAAAACAACACAAAACATGGCGTGATTTTAACAACCATTCTCTTTCATTTACAATCACACTCCGTTATGTTGCTTAAGAGTCAAAGCTAAAACAACTAAAAACAAAAAGTTTCGGGACTACAACATGTAAAAGTAGCAGTTACAGCAGCAACAACAACAAAATAGATAACAACAACTTCAGCAACTACTAGGAATACCTTGTACCAGGTTACACACAATTTCCCGTAACAATAACACAGCACAACAACGTCAATAACAACTCAAATTAATGTGTTACATGAACTCTTTTTTATTACGCGCGTAAGGTGTTTTTGTTTTTGTAAGAGTCACAAAAAAACGTCATTCATTCCTTCACTCTTTTCACCAAAAAAAATTTAATGTCCTCGTGCAAATTGTAATAAAAACAAACGTGTGCTAAACACATGTACAGGTAAAGCAAAAGACATATTCATTTACTCATTTATTGCCCAGTAGTTTTACAAGGAGTCAATGTATCTTTAAGGTAAGTTATTAGTAAAATTTCGGATTATTATGGGAGTGATATTTTATATAGTACAAGAGCATGTGATGTATTAGTATCATAAAAACTCGGCCAACCAGCCGAATATCCATGACGCCAAGATCTGTATTTGGTGGGACAAACAAAATCTTATGAGGTGCTTAATCAAAATAAATGACAAAACAACTTCTTGAATATACGACACTTCATGTAGCGGTAACACTCCTCCTAGAAAACGCTTCTTCACACGTAGTAAGATAACGATTCTTAATTTTTCCTCATAAAAAAATGTGATGACTTTGTTCATTTGTATAGAGAAAAAGATACTAAGCTAATCAGAAGACTGTAAAGTAATTATAGAATGAATGAAGCAGGATTTTTCAAGTTTAAATCTTTACAAAGTTTAAATCCAATTCGATCTTATCTCTTCCATCATCACATTATCCAATCGGCTATGTTATATATGAGGTTCCACCGATCTCCGCGATTGTGCACATCAGCAGCACACCGCTACTTTGGCGTAATCAGAAAAGTATAAATCAATACTATAACGAATGTAGATTATGTGGCCTACAAGAGGAATAATAGGAATATGTTACCTTGATGAAATCAACATTTTGTTGTTATTACAATTCCAGGGAAAGGATGTTGCTCTTGTCTGCTAGGACTATAAACTGATGGTAGTCAAAAGTACACTCGGTATTTCCTTGGATTAATTTGACATGAAGTCTAACTAGAGTTCTATAGAATATATTATTACATGTGGCCAATTGCCCTTACTACCTTGCCCGGCTAGTCCTCCAAGATCCACGTAGTGTCTGTAGTTTAAACTCAAATTCGCTGGGATAGAATATTGGTTGAAAGACTGATAAAATCAAATGCCATATACAAATATATGTCTGGATTCTCTTTGGTACTGTGAACATCTCAACTGAGTAACATACTCTGGATTCCTGACTTCTTTCCTTGGATTAATTTAACATGGAGAGCACCAAAGAATCTAGTACTACGTGTTGCCAGTTTCCTTAATATTTTGTACTGGCTAGACAGTTGGTTGAAGTTTCTCCGAGACCAACTTAGTGTGATTGGTTTAAACTCAAATTCGCTGAGATAGAATGTTGGTTAAAATACTGATATAAGTAAATGCCATATACATAAATGTCAGGATTCTCTCTGCGATACTGTAACCTTCTGGGTGATGTAACAGATCAACATACGCTGGACTCCTGGACGCAGTTTGCATTTTTAAGTCTTCGCGTAATAGATTTATCAGATTGACATTAAGTAGTTTTCTGTCATTTTTTGATCGTTTACATAATCTGACAATGGAACTGATGTAAATTGAGTTGAAATTTCGAGAGTAAATTCTTGCCATCGAGAGATTAGTATTGCTTGAGAACGTCTTTTTACTTTTGGGAAGTTTCGGTGCAATTATTGGGTTCGTTTGAATTTAGAAATTCCTACATACTTTGTCATATTATCTCGACTATTTTAAATCTTTTGGTCCAACTCGGTATCGTTCCCAATACTATAGATTAAGCAGGTGCGTTTGTGGAGTTTTCTCGACCTATCGGGATATCACCATGCTATAGTGATCGACACTTCGCAAAAATAGATAGCTCTAGTATTCCTGGACTGCCATCAAGGCAGGTGTTTACGAAAAGTATTTAAACATCTTGCCTATCCTAAGGTTCTCACTGTCTTACTGCTTATTTACAAAAGATATCTTTAATCTGTAATTGACTTCACCATTCTTTCGTTCTATTAATTTGCTTATAGTTGGGAACCTTCTAAATGTCCATGTCTACATTTTTCCATCTTCTTGCCAATAGTTTTCTCTCCTTCCACTTCATTCCTATCGCGATTTATTTCATCTGAGTTTACTTATTTCGCTACGTACAATACTGATAATATAGACATAATGTCTTCTATCATGTCATAGGTGAAGATTCACGAGTTGTGTTAACATTATGTCTATTATGTTATCGGGTATAATTTTAAGTTTGATTTTCATGTATAGAGTTCTCAAATATAGGACATTTAAAGTCAATATGCTCTACATCCTCTACAACTGAACATGTTAGACATTTTGTCAAGTGATCGTGTTTGAATTTATGGAGATTACTTTCATAACCTCTGTGGGCGGCAAGGAACTGAGCTAGATGGTAACTGACTTTACAGTTCTATCGTAACTACGCAAGCTGTGTACCCCTTCAATATAATCTTAACTAGCTCTTCAATATGTATCAATAAAGGTGTCAATTTTCCAAAAAACTTCTAGGACAAGCAGATGTTAAAGTATTTCTAGCTTAAATTACTAGATCGGGATAGCCCCAAAACTGCAGGGTATATTTACCAAAAGCTTTTGTGAAGGCGTGACTGTATGCTAATTTTTATTATTGCCACTTTTTTGCATCACCGTTGTTTTTGTTATTAATTTTGGTACGTTCGGTGGTATGTACGTAATGTATACGTACCACTTTAATAAATGCCAAAACAACAAACATTTTTATTTTTATGTACCATGTTAATTTTGTTTGACATAATTTTTTCGTTTAGTTTTTTAGCACAAATTTTGCATGTTTAATTTTTTTTTTGAGATTGAAACGAAAATGAGGACATGTTATATGTTGCGTATGTTGTATTTTGTTTTATATGGCTACTAGTATTGCTAGCAAGATAAATCTTAATTATTTTTGACATTCAAAATATTATAAATTGATTACATTGTAATGTTATACTTTTGAAGAACCTTAGGCATTAATAGATAGTTGATTCTACATTACGGGATTGGAACATTTACATCCTTTCTTATTTTACCAACACTACTTAAAAAGTACCAAAAAGTGTATTTAACTTATATTCCCTCTAAAACAAAAACATCACAAATATCCATCATTAAGCTTTACATTCTCTCTTCACCTCCAATTGAGGTGTGTTTCTGTGTAATTGGACTTTGCAATTCAAAGCCTGTATTCACGCGTGTCTAACAACTATTAATAAAACATTAGTAATACTTACACCATCTTTGTGTAATACAATGTCTTTTTGTCGCATGTCAAAAGCTTTTTTCTCAAAAATTAAGGCAATTTTTAATTAGAGTATTTTTTTTTTATTTCCTTAACAGACCAACCAGTATTTAGTTAGCTTTTGTAAAATAAAATAATTGAAAGTTTTTGTAACAAGTAGTAAAAACTCTAGATTGACGAGTATTATTATTTTATTACTTAGTTGCAGGAAACATGAGAAACAAGTAAGAGAAAGTATAGTCAGGAATGGCCTACCATGATACTCTGTATAATTTGATATTGGTTCCGATATGTTAAAGAAATCGTTTAAGTGAAAAACTAATTTTCCGAAACAAAGAAAGTGTCATACTAAAAAGCAACTTACTCCTTTAGGGATGCTTTTCTTATCTTGTTTAGGTTTATTATTCGTGTCATAGGTGAAGATTCGCGACAGTTATAAAGTTGTGTTAGCAATACCTCTATTATGTTATTGGGTAGGTCCGATTTTCAACACTTTGTCATGTCTAGAGTACTCGAATATAGGACATTTAAAATTAAAATGCTCCACATCCTCTACAACTGAACATATAAGAAATTTTACTACGTCAACGTGTTTGAATTTATTCAGATTACTCTATATTTTTTGTGGCCTGCAAGGAACTAAGTTGTAGGGAACCTTTTAAATGTCCATGTCTACATTATCCCATCTTCTTTGCCAATATGACATAATTTTCCATCCCTCCACTTCATTCCCATCGCGATTAATTTCATTTAAGTTTACTTCTTTCGCTACGTACAATTCTGATAAAATAGACAATCGTGTCGTTTATCGTGTCGTAGGCGAAGATTCAATTCAGTTATAAAGTTGTGTTAGCATTACGTCTATTATGTTATCGGGTATAATTGTAAGTCCGATTTTCAACACTATGTCATGTCTAGAGTCCTCGAATATAGAATATTGAAGGTCAGTATGCTCTACATCCTCTACAACTGAACGTGTAAGACATTTTGCCAAATGGTTGTGTTTGAATTTATGAAGATTACTTACATTACCTCTGTGGACGGCAAGGAACGGAGTTAGATGATAATTACCTTCACAATTCTTTCGTTTTATTCATTTGCTTATGGTTTGGAACCTTTATCTGTATTTTTCCATCCTCTTTGCAAATATGATATAGGTTTTCATATCTCCACTTCATTTCTATCACGATTAATTTATTCATTCGCTACGTACAATCCTAAGCTAAATCAATTGGAAATAGTTGATCCATGTAAAAATACATAACTTTACTTAGATTAGGAATCTACTGGTCCTCCAACGTTTTGCAATATTTGCTAAGGGTTTTTTTGTCCGCTGTGGCGTTTAGCTACAGTACTTTACCTGTTTAACTTGATTGATGGCTTTGATTGAAGATCGTGATTTTCGGAATTTATGTTGTTTCCGATTCTTTTGTTAGGATATGGTATTAAGATCAGTCTCTGTTTTTTCGGCCCATGTGAGCAGTGGCATACAAAATTGAGTCATAATGTCCATGGACATAATGACAATATCAAAAGTGTCACAATGCCCAAGAGCAATGCGACAGAAAGCCCATGGATTTCAAAGAGTACATTTATTAAAAAAGGCTTATTTTAGCGAAGCCGGTATTCGAAATTCCCCAGAGTTTGAAATTCCTGCGGCCGGCCAAAGGCAGTTTTGCCCATGAAACAGTGAGCACCTCTTTCTTATAAAAGAAAATTTTCATGAAGACTCCATATATCCTCTAGACTGAAGTTAAAATACCATGTGAGCAACCAGCATTATATGACGCAAAGTTATGATGCTATGAACTCTTTGCTTATTTCTTTTTCTCTTGATCAGTTCTTTAGTGATAAACTTGATGATTGAAAATAAGATTCCATCAGGAATTATATACCTTACTTATATATAATTTATTTATTATATACATTTGAGTCTCCTTGCTGTAATATTGAACATTAATTCTGGTTAAAGATGGATTTTGTCTATCTTTTTACAGAACAGTTACCAGGAGACTTTTTAAATGTTTGGGATAACCATCCTCATACACTGTTGTCTTTGTTTAGTTAAAAAGTTTGCGAAGTGTGTTCTCAAGATTCTGCTTGCACTTAGTACATTCTAAATTATTCTTTGGTTTCAGGTGCTTTAAGCGTATGTTTTGTATTCGTAATTATATAGTAATCTGATTTCTGCAACACAAGATTAACTTTTAAATGTATGTAATGATTCGAGGAAAAACTGATTCACAAATTTTCATTAATTAAAAAAGCATTTATTTACCATGTAAAAGACAAGAAAACGAGCTTGCTCTCCAATTTCAATTTGTAAATTATATTTATCAACATTCTCGTTTGCAAAAAATATTAATCATCCTCTACATGTACCCATTTATTCCTATTGAAAATATTTTAGTCTAGACCGTCGTCTCTATTTAATCTCTTCACACATTAATAATTGAAATATGGTCAGGTGTTCACACATGTACATTAAACTGAGATTTCTTTCCGTCTCCCACATTTAATGGACATAGCTACCGTGTACGCGTAAAAACAAGGACATTTGTGATTTTTCTTTGTAATGTGTGTGTATGTGTTTAGCAATGTGTGTTCCGTTTCTTAATCGCATTTGCGCGTGCGTTTCCTAATATAGATAAGCTATTTATCCATGAGAAGCCTTATTGTTATCCTTTTGGCAAAGCATACAAAACAACACAAAAAACCCTAAAAGAAACGGGCTGTGAACAGTTGCTTAAATCCAGGACAAAAATAACTAAACAATATTTTGCTCTTTTTTTGCAGTTTAAATTAGCTGTTGGAAATACAATCAAAAAAATCTATGACAGTTTTCTACTTTGTGTTGATGTTATTTTTTGTGAATTATGTCGTTAATAGGATTAAAAATTTTGTTTTGTTATTTTTGTATATTTCTTTTTTTTTGCCGATATGAGGGCAAAAATAAACAATATAAACTCTTTATGCCAAAAAAAGACAGAAATAATAAGGCTGCATATAAAACGTTCGATAGTTTTAAGGCGAATAAATGTGTGAAAAATTTCATTTTCAAACAAAACTTGAAAAAGTGTTGGAATGAGTCTCTTGACAATTGTTTATAAATGCCTAATCAGATTCATAAATTTAATATACTTAATTGTTGTGAAATACATACATACAAACAAACAACAACAACATTTTTGTCTAGAACGCTTCACAGTATGGGTAGAAAAATGAAAACAAACTGTCATTATCAACAATAATATTGTTAAAACAGACTGCAATAGACCTACATACACACACTTATATACATACAATCATATAGTAACATAGACAAATGTCATTAGAACTAGTTAGACAACAACGTACCAGAACCATCATCATCATCATCAGCAGCAGCAACAACAACAGCAGTAAGTAACATTGTCCTTATTATTAACATCCTTATCCGACAACATGCTTGTTAGCTTGTTTGTACCACCAGCATTAGTTGTATGTTGTACATATGAAAACAACAACAATAACATTATTATGCGTACTATATACGATTATATATGTATGCACAAACTATGTATACATATGTAGAGCAGAACAGGAATAAAGAGCAAATTATATACCTACATAGAATCAGACACTCAAATTATACAGGATACGGATGTGCGCGACATTGTCAATACAAATTTCACACACATATGCTATTATTGTTGTCATGGTGTTGAACGGTAGTCGTATGATTAGTGCTCTAAATAGATAAAACTAGTTATTTCGAATATGAACATAAATTTAGTTATGTACAGGAATATACGAGGGTCATCTGATAGTTTTTAATTAACTTAATTATATATTGATTTAATGTTGTAGTTGTTAAATTTGTTTTGATGCTTCAAGTATCCTTAAACAATTTTATTGATGACGAAATGTTCTAGTTCAATTCCACTTCAGTTCCAGTTCAGTTCTAGTTCAGTTCTAGTTCAGTTCTAGTTCTAGTTCAGTTCTAGTTCAGTTCTAGTTCAGTTCTAGTTCAGTTCTAGTTCAGTTCTAGTTCAGTTCTAGTTCAGTTCTAGTTCAGTTCTAGTTCAGTTCAGTTCTAGTTCAGTTCTAGTTCTTTCTTTTCACCGATTTCCGATATACACTTAGCTTATTCATTTCCCTAAATAACTCTAAATATTGAAAATGTTGTAGTCAACATTTGAACGAAATATTTAAGTTATAGATTCTTATTACCCTCGCATTTGTCAATTTTTCCTAATTTTTATTATTCTGAAAAAAGTTTGCCCATCTAATATTAATCTATTAAGGGTTGTCTTAGTTACATACATATGTATGTATATGTATCTATTTCTAGAATTTAATTATGGTGGAAAAACAAAATACTAAATGTTCAATGTTTTGATATTGTGTGAGAATTATAAACCAACCCCACACCCCTTAATGCAAACTACTCATAATGTGACCTTTTTTATCATAAAATTTCCTCTGTGACGAGGCACTCATAAACAAATTATTTACTTTAAAACTAACAAATGATCATCAACATATAGATATTCACATATTCATTTGCTCATACACGCACACACAAACAGATAATTGTCAATTTAATTTATGGCCATTTTTATCCGGAGGGTTGTTTTTGCGCGATACTCCAGATACTGGCAACAACTGTTTAAAGACGTTAAAACAACAAGATAGAAAAATATGTAACATCATAAACATTGTATTTTTAATGCATTCTTGTTAATTTTTATACGTTTCCAGTTTTCCTATTAGTAGTTCGATTCGCTTTTGTTTTATGAGATAAAATTTAACAATTTTAAATTTAATAACACTATGTCCCTTTACCTACATACATACATATGTATGTAATTGCATAGTTATATATTACTGGTGTTTAATGTATATGTAAACATTTTTATATGGATCACAACTGCCTTCAAATAATGGCCGTCACTTTATTTTCCAAATGTAGATCATCAAGTTTTTTATTTTTCGTTGAACAATTTTTAAGGGTTTTTGTAATGCGTGACATTTGCAACCTTAAGTGTTTGTTATTTTCTTTTACATAACTCTGGAAATATCACTTGAAGATATGATTCCTTATCGTAAATGGATCTTAAAAGACAATAAAAATAGAGCCTGAAAGTTATTATAATTTATATTATCCAATTTTTCGTAAGGGCAGATTGTTATTAAGATGATTACTACATCAAATCCGAAGACATATACATACCTATTATACTATCGGCTAATGTGTACTAATTTTATGTGTGGTAAACGTTGCTATACTTTCATAACGGATCTGGAATAATATCGCTTCCAAGATAACTATTTGGTACTCATTCTACAAAAACCTGATATATGACAAACAGAGTTTACTTTCGACATACTCTACATTCAACTTTAGCCTCACATAGTTGTGCCCATACTCCGGAGTGTCTACTTAGAATAAGATCGGACTTGGTCATTCTGAAAAGGCTTCTCGTTTATCTCCCCTTAGAATTTCCTAATATATGTTTAAAAGTACATATAAACATTTAAAAAAGCTAAATAGAACTCCATTTAGTAGGAGACTCGGGTTGACACGCTTGGATAATATTCATAAACGACATTGACTGTTTTCTATTGATGTTTCATGTCTCCCCTGGGACATGTTATCTTGTTGAAAGACCCTCGGGTTGACACGCTTGGATAATATTCATAAACGACATTGACTGTTTTCTAGTGATGTTTCATGTCTCCCCTGGGACATGTTATCTTGTTGAAAGACCCTCATCTTAGTGTTATTGAAATCCTGGGGTTAAAATCCGCTACCAGTACTTCTAGCCCGCCGAGAATATAAACTAATATTGATCAGATGTATCCTCGGCCTTTCCTTGGAAGAATTTGACATGGTGTCGAAATAGAGATCAACATATTCTAGTACCAAGGGATCCTGTAGCAAACATTGCAGATTTTGTTTGGGACTTTGTCTTGTCCTAGTTATTGTAGAGGGTTTCTTATTACGACTGTGGTTTTAACCCTAATGTTGATTAAAAGACTGATACACAGAGAATTGACTGTGGAAATGAGTTGGTGTAAGAGAGTACGCGATGGATGTATGAGTATGTGGACCTACTTAGCCGTATTCTTAAATTGATTAATAAGTTTATCGGATGAATGAGTAGTGTGCTAATGTTGATCAAATGTATCTTTGGCCTTTCCTTCGAAGAATTTGATATGGTTTCGAAACAGAGACCAACATACTTATTCTAGTAGCAAGGGAACCTATAGCAAACAGCGCATAATTTTTGCGATTTTGTCCTTGTAGTAGTTATTGGAGAGGCGCTTTCGGGTTTCTCGTGTTTGTCGGATGAATGAGTAGTGTGCTGGTTTTATGTATTTTGTTCATAGCCAATTTACAACGGTCTTCTCTCGTAATTCCGACTACAGAATACTGTCTCTAGGTGCTGTTGCCGAATGAAAAGAGGCCTCACCCTGTGGATAAGAAAGAACATCGTGAAATTAGGCCTAATAGCAGGGTTTCACGTAAAGCACTTCATTATCTTGATGAGAATTCGATGATAAACAGAATGCATACCTTAAGTTGAAGTATTAGGAGGTACTGAACCGCCATAAAAAAGTTTTTGAACTCACAAAGAAATATTGGTTCAAGATCTCCAGACGTATACACATATGTTATGGATTGTTATTCGATTTTAAGATTTATTCATGTCGGATACACAGTACGCTCTAAATGAGAGAATAAGAATGATGGAACTTATTTAAACGTCGAAGAGCATGAAAGCGAAAATCCTCATTCTGCTGATTTAGGGAACCAAGTTCCAAAAATTCAGAACAGCTCAATGAAATCAAATGCCTCTATTACTGAAAAATATCCTGATAACGCTTCAACGAAAGCATAAAATATTTAAACATTTTATTGTTCAAACTAAACTAAAAAATCACTTAAATTTATTCAAAGTCAATGTAATTAAAAATAATGTTAAAGAATAGAAAACAATAAACAAAAACCTATACTTACTTACCCAGCAAAAACTTTAATTACCAAGTAAGGTGTTAAAATGCTAAAATTTACTTACATATTAGTATTTTAAGACATTATTTTAACATGGTGATGTCACTGGAGCAAAGTACTTACCACTATCGCTTATAAGTAATTAGAAAAATCAGTAAATGTTGAATTAATTATGAAGTATAGAACACAAAATTAGGAGGACGTTATTAATCTACTTCTTTGTAATCAAAGCTTTATGTAGTAGTCATTGTAAAGTATGTTAATAGGTAAGTGGTTACAATTGCATTTCTTTGCCAAGTTTTGCTGGGTAGGTAAGAGTACAGAATGCGTCACAATAAATCAATAATATTTTAAATCTAATTTGCATAATAATTTTTGTTGTAAAAATACATTTGTATGAATGAAACTATAATTGTTAACACCTCTTTTATTTAAGAAAAAAATAGCATTTATGTCATTAATTAAAAAAAAAAATAACAAAAACTATTTTGTTATTTGATATTTCTAACAGCCATTTTAAACAGTCAAACAATAAATATAAATGTATTTACAGTGTAAAGAATAGTTATGGAAACAACTAAATAATAAACACTTGTACAGAACTTTTCATTTATAAAAAAACACATAAAACTTAATTAAAATGTAAATTGATATAAATTATTATCCGAATCCTGAAAGTATCCTTTACTACCAGTCACCCTGTTTATACACAAACACATTTAAATTAAATTTTCAATTCATATTTATGAAATATATTTCGTTTTCATTTTGTTTGACTCAGTATATTGATTAACGACCAACCACAGTTAATCGGCTTAAAAAATGTTTTGCCAAATATTTGTGAACTGCTTAAAAAAGCAACAACATTAACGAAAATTGAATGAATTTTAATATTCATTTTAATTTTATTTACTTTTTTCATATACGTACACACTGAGAAAAGATGTTTATCAACTATCCGTATAGAATGAGTTCGTTTGAAAGGGCATGAAAGGGGGAAAACAAAAATTAATTCACATTTTTTTTGATCTTTATTTTTTTTTTCGGTTTTAGTAACATTTATAATCAAAACTACACTCGTATACTCGTAAATTAGAGGATTTACCTATAATGACATGCGAAAATTTTGTTACTTTGTTAAATTGAAACATTTTTTTTGTTTCGTTTTTTTTTTGGTTTTCGTTATAAAGTTTTTTTTTGTTAGCGCTTTGGGGGTTACAAAACTGGAAAGGGCAAAAAATAATGTTTCTATCCATGTCGCTTTATGTAAAACATAGAAAAATCTAATTTTTTCCCAACTTCTTTTTTGTTTTTATGACATTCGTTCAAGTTTTACAACCATGATTATTATTTGTGTGCGAAATTGTATTGGGTGGAAAGAACAGTTTGTAGACCTTTTTTATAGTAGGTGTAGTGCCAGTAATGTCAGTTTCAATGAAATATCCAAAGAAATAAGAATCGAAAAGTATTATTGACTAATGATGACGTATGCTATATATTTAGTAATTAAAAGCAGTATATCCTTACCACAATTGTGTAAGGAAAAACAAGGATATTATACTTAGTACTAAGCAGACATATTAACACTACATCATACATGCATGCGCCATGTAAGCGATAGACCGTTTTCTATCACCATTATTCCGACATTAAGATAAAGACGTTAAAAATGTACTGCAGGCGATATCTTCAAATCATGGAGCAAGAGCATTTACTAAGGGTACTGCAAGATCGTTTTTGATTACCTCATCATGACCTAAAAGATGTAACGTCCAATGTGGCTAGAAAAAGGCGATCTCAAAGTACTGCAGGCGATATCTTTAAATCAAAAATCAGCAGATACTAAAGATACTGAAATTTCGTTTTCGATCATCATCATTACGACCTGAAAGAGATGATGTGCAATGTGGCAAAACAAAGGCGGTTTAAAAAATTGCAGGCGATATCTTCAAAACATCACATTGGCTGGCGACCTATATGAGAAAGAGAGTACGGAGTATGAGAAAGAGAGTCAGAAAGAAATCCTCAAGTCAAAATATATTAAGGAAATGTTTATTGTAGACAATATTGCTAAGAATTCTGCTAATGGTACACCACATTAGCGAGGCGAGAAAGATAGCTTCAAATACCAAGATGTGATGGATGAGTATCAAAAGTTTCCATCACGGAAATCATACTTAAACAGATTAATATAAATCGCCGAAAATGAGAAAGTAGTCTGCAAAAAAGCCGCTCCGGACCCTTTACTAAAACATTTACTAAAACATTCACAACTAACGGAGTGGAAAAAGATTATCTTCTAATAACAAACCACATGAGCCCTGTAGTTACAGAATGGGGTGCAATTGAATCCAAATTTACCGACCTTACTCTCAAATAAGGATAATATGGTGGCTCGTTTTGACTCCAGTGAGACTCATAGAAAATACAAAATGTCCTTACGAATCCCAAAGGAATTCCTTGGCAAATGTATCGCAAAGATCAGTGATGGTTTATATCTTAGACTAATTCCAGCTGAGGAAATTCCAATGAGGTCTTGCTCAAGAATTTGGTGTCTAATGCTTCAGAATCCAAACATATACATAGGTGATTGGATGACAAACCATCATAGCAACTGGTTCCTTAGAACTCTTCTGGTGTTTTTTTTTTTGAAATCCAAACATACACATAGATGACTGGATGATGAACAATGTCTAATTCTTGGCATCATGGAAATTGGTTCCTTAGAACTACAGAAGGCGCATTTTACGCTGTTCTTGCGGCCAAGTTATTGTGGCCCTCCTTCAATAAAAACGCACAAGACACCTCATAAACCGAGGCAGACGGAATATATCGGGGTGATAGCAGTAATAACAGGACACTGGGTGCAGAAAAAAAGAGATGGAAATGCCCTGCTCTAGCTGTTAGAAGTAAACGCTTTCTTGGCAGCTACTTTATATCTAAACTTGATATTTTATCAGGGTTTAAGTTTCATGAAATCTTGAGATTTCTCACGGCTACAGGCTGGATCTAACACTATACCATAACGTATCTAACGAGTGTAGTGGTCCGTCCAAAACGGAATTTGTTAGACTCTACTTGACTGTTCGCACGCAGTGAACTACCACGTTAACTATCCTTAACTTGTAATGACCAATTACAAAAAAGCTTTTTTACCTGTAACTTCGGGACTAGAATTTACAAGATCCGTGTAATTCTGGTTATAAAAATAGCGGAAAACTGAGACAGCTATTTTAGTATATCTGGGGAAAATATCGAGTATCTACATTAATACTAATTTTTGATTATCGAAAAGGTGAATCATGTGAACATGGTTGTTGTTTACTCTGCGGTACTATATAGATCAACTAACACCTGATGGTCCTCTTTGACCACTTATTAATTAAATATTTTGAAACGTAGGCCATTGTCCTTGATGCAACTCTAAGGACAAAGATTAAGGGTAACTGTTTGTAGTAACATGTTATCATCAACCAAACATTTTTACTTCCCCCTAATATAATTTCTTTGCGTTGTCTTCCCAGTACTAATACTCTTGCATTAATATCTATGTATACAATGTATATTATGCATGTCGTATATTTATATCTAAATTGTGTGTATGTATATTTGTGATAATTTCATAAATATTTTCCGCTTCTTTGTCATGTCAACTTGATGTAAAATTGCTGTATTTTTTTCCATGTTCCTCCTCTATACATATACATCTACATTAAAAAAAAACGCCAACTGAAGGAAAGACAGCGACAATAAGTGAACAAAAAAAAATTGTGAAATAAAATTATAAGGAAGAAAAACATGCCATCATCAGCATATTATCCTAAATGCATAAGCTTTCCTACTAAAACAGGATATGTCGGTCGGTCGGTGACGGTGGCAATGGTTGTGGTAGTGTTGGTTAAATGTTCCTTCTTTTTTCCGTTCATATTTTTATGGAGTGAGTTTTCATGGCATTTTTTTACATATTACTTATTTGTTTTTTTTTTCTGTTTAACATTTTACATATTTGAAAATAAAAATATTTATATATATTTACGTATGTATTGTAATGATGTACTGACTCGCAGTTTGATTGTAGTCTCATAGCTCTATAACATGAGACACACAGAAGACAAATTCTTTAGGGTTGTTGACTTGACTATCATTTATCATAAGGACTTAAGCCAGTGGAGTAGAGAATACGAGAGTTTATTATGAATATCGTTGTTGTTGCAGATATAAATGACGACAATGACTTTATTATGTCTATCTGAATATTAGTGTATAAGTGAATGTGTATGAATGTACATAAGTATACAAGTATACTTTATTTTCCGGCCACTGACTGCTTTATCTTCCTCCTAAACACCTCACCCCCCTCTCTCTATCTTTAGCACATTCCCTTAAGCCAAAAATTGTGTATCAGTACTAACATTGCCGCTTGTACTGGTGTAATAAACTTGTGGTGTGAAATTGTTGACGTACTCGTAAATATAATGTAGTGTAATAAAATATTAAATTTAAGTAAGATGAACCAACAGAAAAAATATAAATAAATAACTGAAGAAAATACGAGTAATAACTGTTTATTTATGCATACACAAACAATTTTTATTTTTCTTCATGACATTCTTTTTGTTTTTAAAACACCCTATAATACTTATGTCGGGTTTTTAATCGTATCAAGTAGTAATTAGATTGCATATCGAAATCAGAATCCACACATACACATAGATGACTGGATTATGAACAATGCCCAATTTTTGCCATCATGACTCCTTAGAACTATAGAAGGCGCATTTTACGCTGTTCTTTGGGGTATATAAGTATATCTAATGTCTTTCCATCGGAATCTGCACTGAATATCCCCAATGCCGTTTTAGCAGTAACTCGATAAGGTTTTATCTAGAACAGTATCTTCAGATTCCTTCTTCAGAAGGCATGAAAAAAGGCCAAGTTATTGTGACTATCTTTTCAAAGTTAACTGATTGTTTTTCAATAAAAATCTTGGGAGTTTTTTAAGATCCACTTAGTTATCCTACAAACTCTTTACTTACCCAGTAAGTAGGCTTGTAATATTGGAGCAAAGTATAAGTACTTGCTTTTATGGTGATTCGACGATGATCAAAATGAGCTTAACCAACATTTCTGGTTATCAAATCGAAAACGGACATTAATTACAAAGTAATAAATGAAATAACTACATCTATATATATAAAAATGAACGTGTGTTTTTGTATGTTAGTTTGGACTTTACAGACCGTTAAACGGATGAACAGATTTTTCTAAAAATTTCACAGTCTCACTTTCACAAAAGATAATCTAATTCACTTACTTTTGAAATCGTGAACCTCTTCGGAAAAAGATGGATTTCCAAATCGTTCATTTTAAATCGAGAATTCATAGTTCATAAAACCAAAACTCACTTTTGTCTCAAGGGAACTATAAGCTACTTTTTATTTCAAAATTTTAAGTAGGCGACGTGCCACGCCTGCATTTGAATTTAAAATAAGTGTTAAAAGTAACATATTTCAGAAATTACAAGCGTTAGAGTATGGACAACTTCAAAATCTATAAGAATATTTTTGTACAAAAGGGGCGGAATGGCTATAGTGGGCGTGGCACCTGCCATATTAGGAAAATAATAAATCAGTATATCTGAGAAAATATAGCAGATAGAATCCTCAAATTTTGCCGGAATCACTTCAGTGTTAATATGATTATTTAAGGAAATTTAAAGAAAATTCACCCTGAAAAAGATTTGTTAAACTTTATTTACAAATGTAAAGCTATATCTGTAAGGACCCACATAGTCGACTTCACCTAGCTAAAGTTTTGTATCACTTCTTTTTTTAATATTGATAAATGGAGGGGAGTGAGAGAAGTAAAGTGAAACCATCAAACATATTAATTTTAAAAAAGGTAAATAAAAAAATCTTGAAAATTTTGGCAAGAGAAAAAAATGTAATAAAACAACAAAGCCAAAATTTTCATTTAATTTGAAATATTTTTTTATTCTCTTTACAGCTTTGGAAATACTAAAGTACATACATACATATACACTTTCAATCTTACAGTTAAAGCAGTTAATTTAAATTGTGAAACGTTTATTTAAAATATAAAAATGATAACCTTAAGTAGAAACAGTAGCTTACACAGACTTTCACTTAATGTTTTAAGAAATGCGTATAGTAGATTTAATTTGAAATCATTAAACGATGAAGAGAACTTAATTAAAGCAACTTACACCAAAGCGAGGGTGTTTTCAATTTGTAGAAATTTTTAAATTTCAGAAATTTCAAGGAATTCTGTTTAATTTAAGCCCCTGCTCTTAGCTAAGCCATAAAAATAACTTCCAAAGAAGCTAAAAAAAGTAAAATTTACTTCATGGAATTACTAAAAAAGAACTGAAGAAGTGATGATTTAAACACATTCCAAATTCACTACATCTAAAGCCATTCTCAGGAAGTAATTTTTATGTTCTTTTTTTTGGAAGTTATTAGGAAGTGAATATGGAATACAACTAATTTGACTTAAATATTATTAACATTAATAAATAAGTTACAGGCACTTATCAATCATAAAAAACTAAATAGGTTTAATTAAAAAACAAAGCAGAACAACAGACCTTAAATTTTAAACAAAATTTGATTATTTTTGCTTCTTTGGAAGTCAATAAACATCACTTCCATAGAAACGGTGAACCTCTTCGGAGAAAGATGGATTTGGAAAACCGTTCATTTTAAATCGAATGTTCATCGTTGACAAAACTAAAACTCACTTTTGGTTCTCACGAATAGTACATACTCATTAGAGATCAATGTCATATCAGATTTTCAAATATGTACAATAAAAGCTCCTACAAGTGTCTACAGTACATCTAGTCCAAAAATGCCGAACATTCACAAACAAAATTACCAGACTTTCAGCATACAAATGTCTCGAATGGGTTTATTGACACCTGTATTCGAAGGACAACTGTGTAGTTGACGAATTAGTGAAAATGTGAGCCTTAATAACCGTTATGAACATAGGATACTTAATCGGAATCCCGCTCAATGTATGCAAACGGCGAATATATAAAATGGTCTTGATGTGACTGGCTATGAGTTGTTGGATGGTAAGACTTTTGATGGTTTGATTGTAAAGGAGGGAAAACTTGTGTTGAGTGAATGTGTTTAGAAAGGACATCTAAATGGGACGTCAGCTTTCGATTTTGTACTCAGCCTGGGATTTATTTATCTTTACCGGTCATGGTTCTTTGAATGCATTTTAGAAGTCGAGGAATCTAATTGTGTTTTCGCTGGTGGTAATGTTTGCTGTATGAGCATATTTAAAATTTTGAGGTTTTTGATGTGACGAGATCGGATGAAGTATTTGATTTTGTAGTATTTTTTCTCTGATGAGATTAGTTGTGGTAGGAATGTTGACTTTGTAAAGAAGTAGGAGTGGGGATAGTTAGGCAACGTGAATTTTGGGTGGTACCACGGAGCCCTGGAACAACGTGATGGATGTGGTTTAAACCCAAATCGCAAGTAGAGCATTATATCGATAAAACCCCGTATTGCAGCTTTAAAAAAAGTCTACATATGAGCAATATCTTCTTATGCTTGAAAACTTTTAGTTCTTAAATATATTCATGATTTTCACAAACTGAACTACTATAGTGTGGAGGGTATTATGCTTTGTAAATACTGTCTATAATGAACATAAATAAAGGGTCTACACCTAACTTACGAAATTCAAATAGACTCAAAATCACTTGCTGATTAGATTTAACGATGTCTGTCCATCCGTCAACTTTAACGCATGGTAATTTGGCAATTTCAACAGATTTTAAAACAATTTAAATTGTAGCAAACAATTTTAAAAATTGGAATTGAAAGTAAAAACAAAAATTAGAGTTTTTGTCAACTTATTGTTATATAAAGCTTAAGGGGAAAATAAAGATGATATGTTATTTTATGAATAAGGATGTTTTAAGCAGTTAAAAGCGGATTTAGCGGGACTCATAGGACTTTTTTTGGCCTATGTAATCAATTGAGTAGTGTAAAGGCAAAGACAGCAATCTCCATTCACGATCTTACGTAAAAACTTTGGATCCAATTTGTCAGCAAACTTCTGTGTGAATTTGTTTCTACTATATTTATCGAGTAAAAAAAATAAAAATAAATTTCGTTCTTGGCGAATAAAGTTGTTTTTTATTCAATTTGAAAAAAATACAAAATTGGAGAAAGCTGTCATTGTTTCTACACACTTCAATATTATATTCATATATCTGGCTATTCTATATATTTATATTGGATAATGTTTCAACTAAAAAAAAACAGAATTTAAATAAATGAATAAACTTAAATTTAGTTCCCATGTGTCAAATAACTAAACAACTACTTTACGCAGAATTTTGTAGAAAATTAAAATATTATAAATACGAACAAAGAAATGGTCAAACTGAAATTTAATTTCACACCAAATTTTTTACTTCATTTTATGCACTTTTATGATGGCAGACAACCATAAAGACACTGATAGACAGACACACAAAAAAAAGGTAATTACACACATTTTGAGGTAAAAATTATGAAAATTGTAAAGAAGATCTCATAAAACACACAACATAATTAAAAAATATAATGAATGAATAACAAAATCTGTCTTTTGTTCTAGACTTAAGTCAATCCCTAAAGCGGATAATTAGAAGAATTAAAATTGAAAGAAAAGCAAAATGGTCAATATCCAAACAAAAAGGGAGCAAAAAGTAATAGAAAATAATTAAAACATTTAAGAAATAAAAAAAAATAAATTTTTGCTGCTGTTTTCTCTTTGTTGTGAAAAAAGACCTCAAGGACATTTTGTTTAATATTCTTCTAATACAAATAGATAACATTTGTTTTTTGTCATGATTTGTTTTAGCTGGATGTGCGAAAAAAGCACAATTTCTATTTGAAGTTGTAGTTCTTCCGTTTATTTTCCTTTTGATTTTCTTTTTTGCAAAAATAAAAAAATGTATCAAATATTTTTCTAGAAACAAGCGAAGGGCGTGGTTAACGATGTGATCAAATATGAAAATGTCCTTTGAAGAACATGAACACACAGGAATAATAATAAATATAAAAAAACACGCAAAAAACACAAACAAAACGACAGCAACAAAAGGAACAAGGATCATAACAACGCGTTGTTGCACTCAGCTACAACAACATACGGTTAAAGGAACTTAAATACAAAATTTTACGAGATACAAAGACCCAAGAAAACACGAGAAAAAACATAACTTCCGCACTAAAATTGCACAAACAAGGGGGTTGTTAAAAGGACGACAACAAAAAAATAAAAAGAAGATTACAAACTACTATAACAACTACATTTTTATATACAAAATACTACAACAACAACAAGAAAATATAAGTAAAACAACAATAAAAGCGCAACGCTAAAATCCACAATGTCATAATAAATACGTTGACGCTGATGATAATGATTGTAACGTAAATAAGGACGATGTTGATGGAGAGAACTGCAAATAACAACAAACAACATTAAGGACATTTTTTGTTGTTGTTTGCTAACAAGTAAAACGAAATAAGGAAAAACTTGGAAAAGTAAAAATTGTTGTCAACAAAACAAGATTTAAGAAAAAAAGCACAAAAAACTTTGAAAAATAAGATGATGTTTTGTAAGTTTTTATTATTTCCCAAAAAGGGAGGGTTAGAGTAAAATCTTTATTGGTTGCGAGTAATAATTATTTCCTTAAGGTAAATTTAGAAAAGAAGAAATTTCACTTCTGATAAAGCCCGTTCCAGTAATGGTTTTATCATACATTAGTGACTTTAAAATTAGTCACTAATGTATTCTGTTTATAAATTAGGTCAAGATCCTGAATAATAAAATTAAGCAGTTAATGGGATGCTTTTTAAAGAAAATGTTATATAGAGATCAATGAAAAAATCATATACTCAGAAACTATGTTTTTTGCTCTTAGTTCTTTATAATATTCCAATCAATTTCCTGAGAGATGTTATATCTTTAACAGGCACGAAACGATAGAATGTTATATATGTTTCGATTGGAAGTACATACTGCAATGTTTTCAAAGCTTTGAGATGTTTTGCCTAATTTGGTTGGCGTAGTGTTAATGCCAGCACTTACACCCCAACAACTTCTACGCAGAATTCCCTTTAATGATATTAGGTTACACTTTTTGTTCCAAAAACTTCATAAAAGCTAAGGGTGGCCTAATTCGCACTTTTAGCCATCAATATGCTTTAAGGATCCTTTGCTCTTCAGTTCTAGTTTAGTTCTAGTTCAGTTCTAGTTCAGTTCTAGTTCAGTTCTAGTTCAGTTCTAGTTCAGTTCTAGTTCAGTTCTAGTTCAGTTCTAGTTCTGTTCTAGTTCAGTTCTAGTTCAGTTCTAGTTCAGTTCTAGTTCAGTTCTAGTTTAGTTCTAGTTCAGTTCTAGTTCAGTTCTAGTTCAGTTCTAGTTCAGTTCTAGTTCAGTTCTAGTTCAGTTCTAGTTCAGTTCTAGTTCAGTTCTAGTTCAGTTCTAGTTCAGTTCTAGTTCAGTTCTAGTTCAGTTCTAGTTCAGTTCTAGTTCAGTTCTAGTTCAGTTCTAGTTCAGTTCTAGTTCAGTTCTAGTTCAGTTCTAGTTCAGTTCTAGTTCAGTTCTAGTTCAGTTCTAGTTCAGTTCTAGTTCAGTTCTAGTTCAGTTCTAGTTCAGTTCTAGTTCAGTTCTAGTTCAGTTCTAGTTCAGTTCTAGTTCAGTTCTAGTTCAGTTCTAGTTCAGTTCTAGTTCAGTTCTAGTTCAGTTCTAGTTCAGTTCTAGTTCAGTTCTAGTTCAGTTCTAGTTCAGTTCTAGTTCAGTTCTAGTTCAGTTCTAGTTCAGTTCTAGTTCAGTTCTAGTTCAGTTCTAGTTCAGTTCTAGTTCAGTTCTAGTTCAGTTCTAGTTCAGTTCTAGTTCAGTTCTAGTTCAGTTCTAGTTCAGTTCTAGTTCAGTTCTAGTTCAGTTCTAGTTCAGTTCTAGTTCAGTTCTAGTTCAGTTCTAGTTCAGTTCTAGTTCAGTTCTAGTTCAGTTCTAGTTCAGTTCTAGTTCAGTTCTAGTTCAGTTCTAGTTCAGTTCTAGTTCAGTTCTAGTTCAGTTCTAGTTCAGTTCTAGTTCAGTTCTAGTTCAGTTCTAGTTCAGTTCTAGTTCAGTTCTAGTTCAGTTCTAGTTCAGTTCTAGTTCAGTTCTAGTTCAGTTCTAGTTCAGTTCTAGTTCAGTTCTAGTTCAGTTCTAGTTCAGTTCTAGTTCAGTTCTAGTTCAGTTCTAGTTCAGTTCTAGTTCAGTTCTAGTTCAGTTCTAGTTCAGTTCTAGTTCAGTTCTAGTTCAGTTCTAGTTCAGTTCTAGTTCAGTTCTAGTTCAGTTCTAGTTCAGTTCTAGTTCAGTTCTAGTTCAGTTCTAGTTCAGTTCTAGTTCAGTTCTAGTTCAGTTCTAGTTCAGTTCTAGTTCAGTTCTAGTTCAGTTCTAGTTCAGTTCTAGTTCAGTTCTAGTTCAGTTCTAGTTCAGTTCTAGTTCAGTTCTAGTTCAGTTCTAGTTCAGTTCTAGTTCAGTTCTAGTTCAGTTCTAGTTCAGTTCTAGTTCAGTTCTAGTTCAGTTCTAGTTCAGTTCTAGTTCAGTTCTAGTTCAGTTCTAGTTCAGTTCTAGTTCAGTTCTAGTTCAGTTCTAGTTCAGTTCTAGTTAAGTTCTATTTCAGTTCTAGTTCAGTTCTAGTTCAGTTCTAGTTCAATTCTAGTTCAATTCTAGTTCAGTTCTAGTTCAGTTCTAGTTCAGTTCTAGTTCAGTTCTAGTTCAGTTCTAGTTCAGTTCTAGTTCAGTTCTAGTTCAGTTCTAGTTCAGTTCTAGTTCAGTTCTAGTTCAGTTCTAGTTCAGTTCTATTTCAGTTCTAGTTCAGTTCTAGTTCAGTCTATAGTCTAGTCTATAGCCTAGTCTATAGTGTAGTCTATAGTCTAGTCTATAGTATAGTCTATTGTCTAGTCTATAGTCTAGTATATAGTCTAGTCTATAGTCTAGTCTATAGTCTAATTTATAGTCAAGTATACAATAGTCTAGTCTATAGGCTATATAGTCTAGTATATAGTCTAATCTATAGTCTGTCTAGTCTATAGTCTAATCTATAGTTTATCTAGTCTATAGTCTGTCTAGTCTATAGTCTAGTATGTAGTCTAGTCTATAGTCTAGTCTATAGTCTAGTCTAAATACTATATATTCTAAAGTCTAGTCTAAAGACTAGACTAGTCTAGTATACCGTCTTATCAATAGTGTAGTCTATACTGTAGTCTATAGTCTAATTTATAGTCTAGTCTATAGTCTAGTGTACAGTCAATTCTCAATATCTGCCTAGAGTAATTTCGGTAAAATCCCACTCTGAGTTGTACAGCGAAAAACATCTCGAATCTAAACTCTTTACCATGTAGTTGTTCCTGTCATGGAGGGTGCAGTTAAACTGCAACTGATCTATAAGGATAATATAAAAGCGTCAGTATATACATTATTAAAAGCATCTTTGACGGAAACGCAGACTTTAAGTTTATACTGAGAACCGTCATTAAGCCGGTATCATAGAAACATTTCACAATAAGGCTGTTCTGGATTCCAGGTCATTGAGCTGAAAATATAATTGCGAACGAATGCTCAGTTGCAAACGCTCAATTCGTGATAAACACAATGAACTTGCAAAATCTTAGTAGTAAACTGAGCTACCTCTAGAAGATGTTCTTCCATTATTACATTCTCAAACACAACTAAACTAAAGTTAACCGATTTGTCTGAAACTGATTTTACTCTTAACAAAATTTTATATATATATTTTTTTTTATATAAAATGTCACAACTACAACTGTATAAAATACACCTACAATGGCTGTTGCTGACTGAGCTTAAAGTTGACACAAGTTTTACAACGACGAATGTCCTCGTTTGTTGTTACACAAGTATCTTTGCGATACAAACACGGTGCGTATATGTTACTGTGTGTGTTATATGTATGTGTTTAGTGTGCAGTTGTTTATATTTTTATTACAAACTTTTTTATGTCTCGATTTTTCTTTATTTTCTATAGAGTTTATATATTTCATGGTGTATAGTTTTTTTTCTTTCATATTTTCACAAAAATTAGATTGTCTCTTGTATGTATCTAGTAGATACATTTTTATTTTTATCCATTTTATGTTATTTTCTGCTTATTCTGCACTATTTTTTTTATTTGGGCATACAATTTATGAGTTTTGTGGCAAAATAAATATAAAATAATAAATCAACAAAAAAGTAAGAATTTATAGTTGAACATGGTCGACTATATGATACCATACACTAGTGATTATTTTTTTACAGTAAAGCATTTGATTCCATTTGTATCTTAAATTAGAAACATTTTAAAAATTTGTTGACCAAAAAAATGTTTTTCTAAAAGAGATGTTAAATTAATTATATCGTTATAAATTTGTATGGGAACTATACGAAATATTGAACCGATTTTAACCCTTTTCAATAGGCAGTTTGGTATACTTTAGATTTTGAGTCATTTGGTATATTTTAGGGTGAGTGAAGGACCAATATTTTTGATTGTCACAAACATCAGCACAAATGCATAATAAACTATCCACTATAGTGGTGTAGGGTACAAAAATAATAGTAATACTAGTATACACTTAAATACCTATAAATCCAGTGGAGTTTTTCTTTTTTTCCCGATAGATGTTTATGTACATAGATTGTTTTTGCAATATGTGGCAGATATAAGCATTTACATATTTACATACATAACTAAACTTACAATGTTTGTATTTACATCATACATCATGACCCGGCAGTTCGGGTAGAAGTTCCCAACTAGTGATTTTACATATTATTTTGTGTAATTTATTGCTACAGAATTTCACTTAGTTAGTTATTTGCAAAACAAATGCTTTGTTGAAAGGTTTGAAATGACTCCTTTTTTAACTGCTGGGTGCATGTTCGTTCATGTTTATAATTAAAAAATCCATATATAATAATCATCTAACCATATAATTTGTTATATGTATGTATTTTTTCTGTCTTTTTTTTGTCTTTCTTATTATTTTTTCTCGTTCATGCTTTGGTGATTAAATACATTTGATTTAAATAAAATTGATTTTATTTAGCGCATTATAATTGTTTGTTTAAACTACAACACATGTTTAACGTATTTGTTTTTTTAATTTATTTAGTCGGTCGTTTTTTAATTAATTATTAAAAAAATAAGAGGAAATTAAAATTTTGTTAAAGAATAAAGTTATTTAGAATTTTGTTCAAGCAGTCAAAACATGTTTATTTTAAGTTATTAATGACTTTTGTATAAACGTGTTTAAATGAATAGAAATTAGAAAAAAATCTTTTTAATTAGATGTACTAAATAAATGTGTTGATGCCAAGATTTAAGAATGAAAACTTGGTTGAAGATAAAAACTGTTATTAAATTGTAATAATGTGCTTTAGAATAGAACTACAGACAAAAGACTGTCTAGACTTAAAAAAAGAGTCTTGAATATAAATCTGACTATGGTATCGGCTAAAGACAAGAATATATCCCCAACTACTGACAAGACCATAGCCTCGACTACAGACAAGACTATAGTATAGACTATAGATAGGAATATGGACTATAGGGAAGACTATAGTCTCAGCTGTATACAAGACTACTGTAGTCTGCTGTAGACAAGACTACAGTCTCAGCTGTAGCACCGACTATTGTGTCAGCTATAGCCTCGACTATATTCTCGGCTGTAGACTAGACTATAGTTTCTACTAGTGTCGGTTATAAACAATACTATAGCCTCGACTAGAAACAAAACTGTAGTCGAGACTATAGACAAGACTACAACTCTCGCCTATTTATTCGACCATAGTCTCGACTGTAGACAAGTTTTTACTGTCAGAATATAGTCTAGAGTCTAGACTATGTCAAGACAATATGGACTATGGTATCGACCAAAAGAGTGTTAACTATAAATTAAAGTATTGTCTCGGCTGTAGACAAGACTATAGTCTCAAGTATAGACTATACTATAGTCTCGACTATAGTCTAGTCTCAACTAGAGTTTAGTCTATAGTCGAGACTTTCGTCTAATCTATAGTCGATACTATAGTCTAATCGACTATAGACTAGAGTATAGTCTCGACTATAGACAATACTATTGTTTCCGTTATAGACAAGACTATAGTCTCGACTATAGACTAAAGTATAGTATCGTCTATAGACTAGAATATAGTTTCAACTATAGACTAGACTACAGTCTCAACTCAAATATAGACTATACTATAGTCTAGACTATAGACTAGACTATAGTCTCGACTATAGATGAGATTATAGTCTCGACTATAGACTAGATTATAGTCTTGACTATAGGCAAGTATTTAATGTCGCTTATAGACAATACTATAGCCTTGGCTAAGGATAAAACTATACAAGACAAGACTATAGTATCGAATACAACCAGGACAAGAGTTTTGACTATAGACAAGGCTTGATTGAGGTATGCAAGACTATCTTCTATAAACAAGACTAAAGCCTCGACTATAAACAATACTATAATCACGATTAGAAACAACGCTATTGTCTTGACTATAGAGATTATAATCTTGATTATAAAAAAGACTATAGACAAGAGTTTCGAATATACCTAAGACAACAAACAAGACTATATAAGTCTATAGTATCAACTATAGATAAAACTATAGTCTCGACTATACTACAGTCTTAACCATAGACTATAGTATCGATTATAGACAAGATTACAGCTAAAATTACAGCTAAAATTATATCTAACTATACACTTGACTAAAGTCTAGACTCTAGACAATTAATACAACTACAGTTTCATTTATAGCCAAGAGGTGCTATAGCAATGAATTCCCTAATAATGCAGTTTGTCTGTATTTGAATAAAATGTTCGTACGACATACTTAACAGTTTCTGGGCACATTAAAAATTTTCGTAATTTTTAACTTAAAACTAAAAAAACATTATAGCCACAAAATCCTTAAGGTTTTCATGGAATAATAAAACTCTAAACGAAAAAGTAACAAGTTAATATTTAACTTTAGTTTGTAAAACATGCAAGACATTGTTACAGTTTAATGAAAAAACTAAGCAAAAATTGCTATCTATAGAAAAACAATGACAATTTTTGTTAGACTTAAAAAATAAACACAATACTCTAAGGACATTCAAATTGTTGTTGTGTTTGTTAGCAGGAAATGGAAAAAATAAGCAACTAAAACTACAAGACAACAAGCAATAGAATATAGAAAATAATAAAAATAAGCAAGAAAATCTAGGAATAAGAAAAATTTCATATAAAATAACTGCAAGTACTAATGTACATTAGAACAAAGTTCCAAAATACATACACAGAGGGAAAAACCTTTTGCAAAATATACACACCTGGTAACACATTGATACCGAAGTGTTTATACATTTTCAATTACAGCCGTTGTCAAAATATATCTGTAAGTGCGCCAACACTATATTGTTTTACAACGCAACGTTGTCAAAATTGCAACAGTTCGTTGTTGAAATCTTAATTTTACACACATCCGTTGTCTAAATGTGAACCAAATGTGGTACGCTCTCTATTCGATTTCGGTACTTGTCTATCGGTTTTTCTCCCTGTGTATATACATAAGTGTCAAGCAAAAGTGGAGAAACAAAAAAAATAACAAAATCCTTTCTAAACCGGGCTTAGGACTGTGATGGTATTATTCCACTATGATTTCATTGTTTAAAGTTTTTAATAGGTAACTTATTCGTAGGTTCTGGGTAGGATATGACTACTACATCGTCTTGTAATACAATAAGGATCTCAAGTTTCTATTTTATTGTCGCTCACTGTTGACAACTTTTTTTCCTAAGCCAAAGCAAACAACTCTATGTACTTTTAAAACAGTGAACAACATGCACAAAAATAATTATATACCATGATAAGGAATAAAAAAAGGAGGCACTACATTTGTACTCCACTAAATATCAACTCACTCGATCACCCAGCCAACAACAAAATCCTTTTCATTTCCACCTTGTAAAGGAAAAAACCTCAACATAACAATGTTGGGAGTGTGGCTTAAAAAGGATATAAAACAAAAACAACAAAACTATATAGAAAATAAAACTACATTAAACTGAATTTAAATTTGATAGAGAAAATGAAAACAGCAACAACAACAACAATACCATAAGTAGTTTTTCTATTTGTAACGAAAATGTAAAAAAAAACTATAATAATGCAAACCATCGACATTTGTTACATTCATGTTGGTAACAACAAGATTGTAATAAAATAATAAATTGTTTGTACAATTGCAACATTGGAATAAAAGCAAAAACAACAACAACATAACAAAATTACACTAAAAAACGTTAGAAAATAAAAACAGCTAGAAAAGTACCAAAAATAAAAAAAGTAAAGAAAAACCTTTAAAAATAAAGTACTTCGAGCACAATTCGTATGTAGAAAATTATACACAACTAAAATTGTATGTATGTGTGTGTGTGTTACTGCTGTTTTTCCAATTGTTTAAAAAAAAAACAAAAACAAGAGACAGCCAATAAATTTGTTAAATACATGTTAGACAGAGTACGAACTAAGGGGGTTGTATTTTTTTCCGGCAACTAAAGTATCTTATAGATTTTTATTTATCTTTTTTATGGCAAAACTACATTGACAAGTTGACTCACACACACAACTAAACATTCTCATATTTACATTTCCCCTCTTTTTTATAACTTTTTTCAAATTCATAGATACTTTTCTGCAAGCCATCTCTTTTACTCTTATACCGTTTAAAATACTTCTCTTTTTCTCTTATGATTTGCTCTGACATCAAAGTATCTGTGTGTATTTTTTGTTTTATTTTACTTGCCAAAGTGTTGGTGTTTAAGCTGTGAGAGCTTAGGGTTCTCTTAATTTTGTAGTTGATTTCATTATTTAGTATCGTTGAGATACTTGCCCCGGCAACATTTCATGGATACTTTTAGAAATAAATATTGCTGCGAGAATTATAATAAAAACGTTGAAAAATGAATAATAAAGTGTTAATGAAAATGTTTGAAAATAAAATTTTCTACAATAAAAAAAGGATAAAATGTTTATGAAGCATAGTTTTTATTGTTTAAAGGATTGTATATAAAATAAATTGTTGAAATATTTTGAAATGCCGTCGGTAAAAGAAAGTGTTTGAGAAATTTTATTTCGATTTTTTTTTTTTTTTTTAATTTAAAAAATGTTTTTAATATGGAGTTAATTACTTAAAATTTTATGTTGAAAGCTACAAAGATTTAAATTTAAAATTTTTGTTTTTGATTTCAATATAAATTGTTCTTAACAAAAATTTTGAATAAAAAATATAAATTGAATTCTAAGTAATTCGTTAACCGGGATAAAACTTTTTTCAATATTTTATTTAATTTATTGAAATTTTGACCTAAAATTTCAAGTTTTTCAAGATTTATTTTTGCCAGTTTTTGTGAGCTGAAGAACCACATTTTTACGACGCAAAGTTTTTTTACATTTTTATATAATTTCTTGTCTTTTTTAATTAACTTTTAAACTTCTTTTATTATAAGAAATAAAGATTTTATGAAAAACATTACAACACAGAAAAAATTAATTCATATCTGAAATGAATTCGGTAATAAATATTATGAATCGAACATGACTTTTTTCCCAAACCATTTTCACTCAGAATTTAAAAGTTTATATTGTGTATGAATTTGTACATGAGGGAAATTTATTAATTTTTTCTACGATATATAGGAAAAAATTGCAAAAGAAATTCATTAACTACTAATATGTTTCCTTATTTAGTATATAGTAATCCTATTTTAGCAAATTTTTTTATAATAAAAAATATAAATTGAAATGTTCAAAAAAAAACATCAAAAACAATAAAACATTTTCAAACATAGAAAAACTTTCTATTCTTCATAACATCCGGCCAATTTCGCAAACATAGATTTTGTTTGAAAAAAAATATGAAAAAATTCATACAATTTAGAAATTTATTCATAAATATTATTAACTTTTGTCAATGAAAGCAGTTCATAATATTTATGTTGAAACTTTTTTCTGTGTATGAGAATCCTATAAAGAAATAGTAGAATAATACAAATATTTAAACTTTTAATTAAAAATGCTCCAATACAAATACATTTTATTTATGTTTAATTATTCGCCATATTAGGCTTTAGTATAATGGTTTTAATATCCTCATATTTTTTTCAATCGATTCATCTATATTTTATCGATTTAGTAAAATGTTTTTAAATTTTCGTAATGAGTATTACCAACACCGTCCGACAAATTGAGAAAAAAAATTTTAAACACTTCAAAGATTTAAAAGTTTATTTTTCAAGAAATATTTTAAAATACTGCTAGTGATAAAAGAATGCCAAATTTGATCTCAAGCGAACAAAAAGAGTTATGAAAAATATTTTGTTTTATTTTATGTTTATACTGTCTGAATAAATAGCTGTCAACTTTTAAAACTCTTATCCCTTAATATAATGTTTTTTTAAATATTTTTTTAATATTTTCACAATAATATTTGAAATTTGTATTGAAAAACAAAAACAAATTGTATAATTTGTAACAATTTTTTTGTTAATAAACAGACATATTGTTATTTTTTTTTTTAATTTTGAAAGACATTTTTTACACTTTTGATCCTGAGAGAATAAAATAAAAATAACACAAAATATTTTACAACTTTTTTGCTAAAGTTTTGCATTGTTTTATCATTAGAAATATTTGCATACATTTACTTTTTAAGACATTGAAATACTTTAAAATCATCACGAAATGAAAAACTAAAAACCCAGTTTTTCTTCATTGTATATCATCCGGTTCATGTTTTACCTTGAGTGTCGGATGGTATTATAGATAATGTAGTTATTTCAAATATTACTTAATAATGAGTGGTCGTTATAAATAACTTTAACTGATTTTCATGAATATGATGTATATAACTTACTTCTAATTAGTTAGTATTTCTAATCCTAATCAATGTTAGAGGCTTTTTAAAAAATATTGATTTTTACATTTGCGTGAAAACCCTTGCATGATAAACTAACTTGTTACAGAAGCACTGAGTAAGAAGATATACTTAACATAATAGACAGTTATTTTTTGGTCATCGTCAAATAAAAACAGGTAGATATATATGCCTACTTACTAGGTAAATACATTTCTGGGATCGAGCCCTTATTCTGTAAACTTCAGGTTGTAATCTTCAAGATATTATAATTATATTTGAAAATACATTACTTTTGGCCCTATGGTTAAAAATTAGTTATTATATCACGTATCCCCTATACAACCGTTTCTCCCGAATAGGTCTTTCTAGGACAATATAGTTTAAATGTTTTAGTATCTCAAAAAAATTGGCTTAATTTAATTTTACATAAGCCCAAATAATACTGTAGATTTTTGTAAACTTTTTTATTAATACAAAATTATGAAATCCGACGGCCAAATGATTTTCTTTTAGAAATTTGCTCTGAAACAAAATACATTAAAATTATTTTACATTTAATTAAAGAATTATAAATACAAATTTAAATATAGTATCCCAGCAAAAACTAGGTAATATCTTTCAATTGTAATTAGTTAACTAACAATATAATTTCCATATATAACATATCGCTTGGATTCCATAGAAGTAATCTAATAAGGTCTTCAAAATAATGTGTTATATAAATACTTACTATTTCATCAATCCTTTTGCCTGTGAAACATCGATTTACACGACTACTTTTTCTAATTATTTACAACCGTTTGTGGTTAACATTATCTGCCATTCATAAACATTTATCAAAAGTTTATAAAACAAATTGTGTATAAAAATTTGATTTATAAATCTTTCTTAAAAGTTTATGAATAAGACCCTAAGTGATTGGTTCTCTTTTATACGAGAAAATAATAAATAAATTGTTAAATTGTTAAATTAGGTTAACTTTAATTGTATTTTAATAACATTTCTGTATTTATCATTTAATGTTTTTAAGTTTAATCCAATTAAAAGCCCGTTAAACATTTTTGTGGGTATTAACGTAAAAAAATACGTTATTTTAAAAAGTTTATTTTCCATAAAAACTTAAATCTATGAAATTTTTTAAATGACCAAAACTACCAATTATAGTTTTTTAAATAATTTACCAGTTAGCCCCGCTTTCACCACCTAAGTTTACCGTTTAACCTTAAGATAGAAAATAACCAGACATTTTCATAATGGGAGTTAGTGTTAAAAAAATATTTTTTTAAATAAGTACATGCTAAACCACTGCAGACTAAAGTCCAGCATCCATAAAGCTAATGAGCCGCATTTACTTTTAGAAATTTTATTCTAAAACAAAAACCAGGAAAAATTTATAAAACCTTTTTAACTACTTCTTCATTAGCATTTTAACTCCTTATTTTAAAACAGTCATGGCAGTGAAGGCAAGTACCTAACAGGAAGTTAAACAAATACTTGCAATATCGGCTACAAAGAAGTTGTCATTACTAGATTTTTGTTCTTTCAAGTTTTTAATGCAATTTTCAACACAGGCCGACAAAATTTCAAAAAATTCAAAAGCCCAAGATTAAAGTTGAGCAGAGCTGAATCTGAAATCTGATCTCATACAAATTTTATAAATAAAGTTGTCTTCGTGCAGTTAAAACATCTCAAATCCGTCGTGAATACAAAAATTGTGTTATTTTTCAAAACTTTAGGATATTATATCTCAAATCCCAAATGTGATGGAAAAATTCTGTGGCCAGATTATGATCTCTGTTTATTTGTGTTATTTTACAACAAATTTCATTACAAACATAGTTTTTGACAAAAACTCTGAAAAAAAAATCAATTTTCAAATGAGAAACACAAATTATTTAAATGATAACTTGTTTACCGATGTATCTTGAAATTAAAAATGACAAATTAAATAATTTTAAAACACACAGTGGTCTTCACAACGATTTTTTAGATTTTATTCAGATAAGATTGAAGATAATGTAAATTTAACATTTTTTACATGAATTTTCTATTAATATAACAAATCTTAGGAATATTTTTAAATATTTAAATAAAATAATTTATTGAGCACTTTTCAAGTAGTAAGAAGTCCACAATGGAAAAGCGATGACAAGAAAATGAACAAGTTTTGTCTAAAGTTTTTCAGACTTAAATTGGAAAACAATTAAACACAAAAAAAATTAATTAAAATTTATTTAATTCATAAAACTAAAGTAATTTTGCAGATAAAGATACTTAAACATTACACCCATTAACTTTTATATACATTTGTATCTAGGTATATATGTATGTACATACACATATGTATGTATAAACCAACACACCCACTAGAAAAAGTAATAGATTCTCGTTAAAATGTAAAAGTGTTTGTAATCAAAAATGAACTCTACAACATATAAAACACATGTATTGTGGATTTACGTGATGTTGTAAAAATTACAACGCCAACAAAAACAACAAAATGAAAAACTAAAGTTTGAAAAAGAGGGCGCCAAAACAAAAAAACGAAAATTTTTTTTAAGCAAAATTTCCAATATAAAATTCAAACAATATAAATGGGTGGGTAGTTGGGCAAAAATAATAATAAAAAAATTGTTAAAATTATACAAGTAGTGGCGGAGTTGCCACTTAATATCAGTATAATTGGCAAAAGATGTCTGCAACATAAAAAAAAGATACAAAACAAACCAAGCAAGAGTTGAATATGAAAAAAAGAGCATAAAATTGATTTACCATCATCATAAAGTCATACAAGTTAGAAAGAAATGGCATGATTTGTCTTGTTGTTCGATGGAGTCTGTGGTTAAAAAGGTTCCATTATTATTGTTGCAAAGAAACGAAAAAATACATACATAAACCCATAACCCCCCTACCTTCCTAAGTACTACACTCCTGTTTAACATCTTTTTATTGTAGTTTTGCAACAAAAAAAAAAAGAAGAAGAAAAGAATGAAATGAACAAAAGCTTTTGTTTAAGTTTATTTTTGTTATTGTTGTTGTTTTCAACGAGTTGTTTTTTTTTGTGAATTTTTTTGTTGTTTTGTTTTGTTCGTCAATATACTCGTTTTACATTGATGTCGTTATACATGAGATACATTTGTATCTTTTGTATGCTGTTTGTTGGTGCTTAAGCATTTGCAGCTGTTGTTGCTACTTGATGGTGAGATGACGATGATGATGATGATACCGATGACTACCATGAGGTTGAAACTGACGATGATGATGACGAGAATAATGCTCTGAGATATTAAGTCTGCTTGCTGCCGCCTGCCTTTTGCTACATGGCTGCTGCTACTGCTGTGCTTGCTTGCTTGCTTGCTGGCTCAATGCTTTTAATAACATGAGTGTGTTAACCAACTTAACGCCAACTTTAGTTCATTCTTTCGTTTGTTTGTTTGTTTTTTTTACTGCTTCATTTTTTTCTCATTTCAGTTCAGATTTACTGTATAAAGTTTTTTTCAGCAGTTTTTTTTTGTATTGTTCAATTGTAGAGTTTCTTATGGATTTGTATATATGTTTTTCTTTAGAGAAATTGGGATTTATTTTGCCGCTTTTTTCAGTTCTTAACATGTTTTTCTTTACGTTTGTGGCTGCTGCAATTTTTCAACTTTTTAACCGCTTTTAGACATTGCCATATTTAAGCTTTAAAAGCTTATATAGTAAGTAGGCTTTAAAATCGAGGTATGTGGTATTTTAAAGTCGTAGGTACTTTTTAGAATAATGTTGGTACTTTTTTTCAAAAGCAAACTAAAAGCTATGATACACAGTTGTTAAATCATATAACGTTGACAGATCAATGTTCAGGATATGTCTAACTATTGTATAAACTTACAATTTTTGTTTGAACATTTTTCTGACAACATTGTAAGATCTGACAACCTTGTATACATAGAATAATTATGTAATTTATCTTTTGTCTTGCTATTAGTATAACAATAATTGAAAAATATGACAGCAGTTTGACAAAGAGTCAATGTACCCGAAAAATACAGTTATTACTAGGGACTTCTAACCACTTGGTGGGCAAAAATTCGTCTTTCGTCACGATTATACTTTTTGTAAACAGCCATCAGTGTTACCTTTTTAAGAATAAGTGAATACAATCGTACATTTTCAGTGACCAAGTAATCTAAAGAGTGGACATTTTAACAACAAACTTAAGAAAAAAAGGTTAATTTCAATGTTTTGACTCCTTTGGAATAGCTTTTTTACGCACTCACTGTTATCTATGGACTTTTTACTTGGACAGCACATGTTAAAATAACAGTGGTATGTTAAATAGCTAGTTCTGGACTGTCCTTCTCTGAGCTGCTGGGATTTCCAAACTCTGCATGTTGTCATTTGTTTCCGTTAGTTTGGCATCTGGTATCCGACGGATTGAAATTGCAATCACTAGGCCCTAAATCCAAAGGACTCGGTAAGACAGGTTTAATGAAAAGATGTATTCGATTTTTTTTACATTACTTAAATAGAACAAAATTTACAGAGGCACTCAGAATTTAAAAATAATTACTTGGTCCTTTATTGGTCTCTCCAAACAAACAAATCATGTCTTCACCTAACATTTAGACAGATATACCGTGACAAACCAACTTGTGGTATGAATTAGCGAATATATTTTGCAGAAGTCTTTCAATGGAAGATTTAATCTTCAAGCATATGTACCTTCTTCTGATTATTAGATCTGACCGGAACTTTGTTGTATAATTTGGTCGCCTACCCGGTAAACAAAATCAAGCCTATCGCCAATCATCATTTCACGTGAAATATATTCCGTTTTCATTCTCTAACTTTTTTCGTGAAAAAATTCCCCTGTTGTGAAATTTGTTGATGGAATTTTGTGAACATTAAGCAGCTGTTCCATACAAAATCAACTATTGTGAATGAAATGTTCACAACAAGTTCACGATAGCAATTTTCGTTTCGAGGGAAATGAAATTTTCAAGGGAATAAAATTTTCATTCAAATTGGAGAGTGGAGTGAATAGCTACAGGTTCGTATATTGTCTTTCTCTTAAATAAACATTTGTCCTGAACCAGTCTAAATATGGTGAAAACGCCAAAGAGATATCTTTTCTCAGACCGTAAAAATTCGTAGTACATCATCTAGTTAACCGCCCTTTTTGGCTGATATCTCAGCCTAAGAATGCTGAACATTTATGTTAAAATACAAGTACTTCCCTTTCAAAGTATGGAATATAAAAGTCACTTGCTACAAACCTCTTACACGTGAATCCCTTCGTATAAACTACAAAATAGTCAGTCTCAGAGGAGAATTACTCTCCAGAGTGGATAACAGGAGATCAGTAAACAATGTTTACGGGAATATAGTTAATATTGCCCATAATGAACGAATGTATCAAAGTTTCTATGTTTCCAGATCTAGCATAAAGCGGTGAAGTTGTTTTATACGAAAATTAACAAACTCCAAGTAAGTAACAAGACTTAAGACAATGAAAGATCCTTTAAAAAACTAGCTTGATCTGAAATCTGCAAATCTGATTTAAATGTAATTTCTTTTAAATTATTAGGGTCTTATTCATATTCATTTATGAAAGGTTTTTAAAAAACAAAATTTATGTAAATAGTTTTATAACTTTTGATAAACATATATGAAAAAAACCCTTACTATCTAGTTTAAATGCAAAAAGTACTTTTTTATCGAAAATCGAAAAATAAAATTTTCAGTCTCTTCTGATTTTTTCCTTACTCCCCCTCAACAAAAAATTCCTTATAAGCTTGCAATTGCTTAAATGTATTATTGCTTTTTGTTGTTGTATCTATTGCTGACATGAATTTTAATCTAATAGATACAAATGAATAGGTGTTTCTTAAGTGTAGTCTTAAATAAAAAAAGAGTGTAAGTATAAGACTTACCTTACAATCTATATGATTTTCTTTTTAGCTAGAAGTTTATTATAAAAAAGTTTTTTATAAACTTTTTTTTAATGTAAGTGTGGTTTTATGAACACTCACTCAGCTACTCATACCACACACAAACACTGACAACATAAGTCTACTGCTGCTGCTTCTTCTGTTCACTTTATTTCTAAGGGTTGTTTGTGTATCTGTGATTTTTGCATGTTATCCTGCTGCTCCCTGAATTTAATATTTAGTGTTATATGTCTAGTTTATTTTTTTGAAGTTTTACCTTCTCCACCCTGTTTTTACATTTGGGGCAACATGGTGCGTTGTGTGTGTGTGTTTTTTTGTGTTCACGTAAAAAATATTTTTTCTTTCTTTACATGTGTCATGTATTTGTCGTAGCTTGTAGTGTAGTGTGTAAAACTTATTTTTTTCCTGTTTATATGCTGCTGTTTTTCTTGTTGTTTTTTATTTTTTTTTTGTGTTACACTTATACAGTCATAGACACAGATATAGTTATAAATTTTTATTACTCCCTACCGCCCTATTGCTGTCAGGTTTTAGTGTGTTTTTTTACACAGAATTTTGTTTTTCCACATTTATATTTGTCAGACATCCTGCTCATGTGTATGTCCCTATAGCATGAGTTTGATATGAGTGTTAGTAGGGGTGTGGTGAGGGGGTGTCGGATGTTTATTTATTTATTTATACATATATATTTTTTCTTATTTTATATCGTGTTTTTTTTTTTTTTTTTTTTGTTTATTGTACATATCTGGATTTGGTGGTTTTGGTGTAATTTTCATGGTTTGATTTTCATTTTGAAATTCAATCATTTGTGTTTTTTGAGAATTATTGTTATTTATTTCCAATATACTTACACATACATATGTACTTAAGTGTGTGTTAAAAATTTTGGGAAAAACTGAAAGAGCTTTTTAATGATTTTTAATTTTTCGTAATAAATTTTTATTTGAATGGTACATCGCTTTTTAAACAATTATAAAATGTATTACACTTAACAATTTTAAAGTCTTTAAATAGTTATTTCTCAGGACAACACAGAGGGGTAAACCCGGTAGAAAAGTACCGAAATTGATTCAATCCGTTGTCAAAATTTAGCTTACCACGTTTGCTAACATTTATACAATGAATGTGTATCAAATCTAAATAACACCCAGTTATCATTTTGATAACCACCATTGTAATTTTGACAACACATTGTTGTCATTGCAACAATGCATTGTAGCCATTTTGGCAATGCATCGTTGTGATTTCGACAAAGAATCGTTTTCATTACGACAACGCAATGTTTTTTGTTGACAGCCAGAACTTGTTGATTTTATAACATTTTATATTTTTGTTGTTGATTTGAGAACTATCCGTACATATTGTGACAAAGGATGTTATTGAAACATTATAAACACTTTGATGTCAATTTGGTACCAGGCGTGTATAATTTTAAAACGTCTTTTTCCTCTTACCTTAAAACTGATTCTTTACAGCTTTAACACTTTAGGACTATCGCATCATAAGCTACGTTCAGACCTATTAAATATTAGACAAAAATGACGTGACCCCATAAAAATCGACATTTTGATTTCCTACATATAGATATTTACTTGAACCGACAAAATATATGTTTGACAACATCAATTCAGAACGTCGACATTATTTGCAATTGCAAAAATCAGGCGAAATAAAAAAACTACAAAAAATAGTGTTCACGTCTTTTTTGTCAAATATTTGATAGGTCTGAACGTAGCTTTATATAATTAATTTATTTATTAAAAATCCCAAACGCAATTCTTAACTTTTTAGAGCCAAATAAAGAAAAACTGATAATTCTACAACTAAATACTATTACAAACGAATAGAATGTTAAAATAAATAAAATTAAATTTTATTTTAAAGCTGACAAATTTAAAAAAAGCACCAGGTGTTTTCTTAGTTTAATGACAGTAATTCTAATACCAATTTAACATACATACATACTGACATAACACACACTTTACCCCACCAAACACATGCCACGGCGTGGTAAAAAGAACACTACTATGTATTATACAAATGTTAAGACCAAAATAACACGACATAAATAATCTCTCTAGTTTACAACAAAGACTCATGTTACAAAATATTTCATAGTTTAAATACTAAATGTATTTAAAACTAAAAACAAAAAACAACCAACTATCTATTAGTTTTGAAAGGATTAAAAAAAGGAATGAACAACTAAAATAAAAACATGATTAAAGCATGTCAAAACAACAGCAACAACTAACAATTCAAAAATAAAAACTAAAAACTATCTATCTAATAAGTAGACAAGCATTAAGAAACATTTAATAAAAAAGGAAAAGAGAAAAGAAGAGAGTAATAGAAATTTTGTTAAATAACAAGCATAAAAATTGAACAATAATTAAAAGGCGGGTGTTAAGTAGTAATAATGAGTTTTTTTGTAAGAAATAAAAAAGATAAATAAATGTCTAAAAGAAGACATACCCCCTTTAACACATTTTCCCAACGAAAAAAACATCATCATAAGAAATTCTACTCAATACATCTAACTCAGTTAAAGCACAATGTATCTATTAGATACATTTTCTTATTAATTAGATTGAAATGCACCATTGCAACATTATACCTAATTACTCACTCACTATGTATGAGTACGATTACAGACAAGCTGCAACAAATATCTAACATGTTCGAAAAGGTGAAGAAAACAAAAAACAAGAGATTTTTGGATTTTCAACACAGTAAAACTACAGTAACAAAAGTAATATACATATATGTAGAATCTACATTGTAGATGCATATAGATATCTTAACATACAGACAAACTAATATTTCAGTTATAAGTATATATAATTATACATTAGGTACACTTAAATATAGGATCGAAATAGTAAAAGAAATTCTAGAAACACGGCTGAGTTATATTGACAACGGAAAGCTATACAGAGTAATTCAAAGTCTGGACTAAAGAATGGTCTATAGGATGAACTATAGAATAGTTTTTAGTCTGGACTATAATAGTCTATAGTAGACTATTCTATAGTCCAGACTGTAGACAATTTTACAGTCCAGACTATAGACAATTCTATACTATAGAATAGTCCAGACAATAGAATAGTCTATAGTCTGGACAATAGAATAGTCTATAGTTTGGACTATAGAATTGTCTATAGAATGGACTATAGAATTGTCTATAGTCTGGACTATAGAATAGTCTATAGTCATGACTATAGAATTGTTTATAGTCTGGACTATAGAATAGTCTATAGTCTGGACTATAGAATAGTCTATAGTCTGGACTATAGAATAGTCTATAGTCTGGACTATAGAATTGTCTATAGTCTGGACTATAGAATTGTCTATAGTCTGGACTATAGAATTGTCTATAGTCTGGACTATAGAATTGTCTATAGTCTGGACTATAGAATTGTCTATAGTCTGGACTATAGAATTGTCTATAGTCTGGACTATAGAATTGTCTATAGTCTATACTATAGAATTGTCTATAGTCTGGGCTATAGAATTCTCTATAGTCTGGACTATAGAATTCTCTATAGTCTGGACTATAGAATTCTCTATAGTCTGGACTATAGAATTCTCTATAGTCTGGACTATAGAATTGTCTATAGTCTGGACTATAGAATTGTCTATAGTAATGACTATAGAATTGTCTATAGTCTGGACTATAGATTTGTCTATAGTCTGGACTATATAATTGTCTATAGTCTGGACTATAGAATTGTCTATAGTCGAGACTATTCTATAGTCCAAATTATGGACTAGTCTATAGTCTATTGTCTGGACTATTCTATAGTATAGAATTGTCTATAGTCTGGACTATAGAATAGTCTAGACTATAGACAATTCTATATTTCAGACTATAGACAACTCTATAGTCCAGACTATAGAGAATTCTATAGTCCAGACTATAGACTATTCTATAGTCCAGGCTATAGACTATTCTATAGTCCAGACTATGGATTATTCTATAGTCCTGACTATAGACTATTCTATAGTCCAGACTATAGACTGACTATTCGATAGTCTGAGAATAGTCTATAGAACAGTCTATAATCTGGACCATAGAACAGCCTATAATCTGGAATATAGAATAGTCTTTAGTCTGGACTATAGAACAGTCTATAGTCTGGACTATAGAACAGTCTATAGTCTGGACTATAGAATAGTCTATAGTCTGGACTATATAATAGCCTATAGTCTGAACTATACAACTGTCAAAAGTCTGAACTATAGATCTGTGTCTATAGTCTGGACTATTGAAGAGTTCATATTCTGAATTATAAAATATTCCATTAATTTTTGGAATCTTAGTTTTTAAAACAATTAAGTAACAAAATAAGTAGTCTGTTGTTGTACAAGTACACAGGAGTATTTTTCATATATTTCATTACATTTATTACTGATAAACTAACTCGTGCTTATTTTGTAGTTGCAACAATTTCAATCAAACCAAACGAACACATACATAAATGCACTCATCATCAAACACGGTAATTGTGTTTTTACAGATTGAGAAATACTTATGTACATGCATATGTACATATGTACATTTGTAGAAGAATATGAATGTATGTATGAACATATAGATGTATGCATGTATTTTGTATATATGTATGTTTGTCAGTACAACGAGTATGTAATGACAACTGCCACCGCCTCTGTATATACTAAGTAATCTGTTGTTGCTGTTGTTATTTTTATGCCTCTGCTCATATTTGTGGGTTATGTTCCCTTTCATGTTGATTTGGTTGGTAGTAGTTGCTATTGTTGTTGTTGCCTCATATACTACTTGTTGTTCTTCTTGTTTAACAATTTTTTCTTCTTTTTTTCTGAAAATTTTGTTTAAAACTTTTAATGTGAAACAAGCTTACAACCATCACCAACAGGCAGTAAGTACCAAGTATCATTGTTGACGTAGTCGTCGTTGCCATCATCATATTACCATCATTCTTACAAGCAAATAGTGAAGGCAGGCTGCCAGCAGCATCATATCAACATCCACCCAAAAACAGTTTCATGGTAGTTATAGTCATACCCGTCTTGATCATCTTTTTGTATAAATGTACGTATGAATTTTTGCTATTGCAACAGTATGAGTTTTTTAAACAGACAACAGTTTTGTTTGTTACAAAAAAAATGTACAAGTTTTGTTATAAAAATATTGCCGTGTGGTCGTTTTGGTCGGTCCACCCCTTTTTCTTTACGTTATTCCACGTATAATTTTTATTTATGTACTTTACTGGTAACTTGTTTGTTTAAATTTATTTTCGTTTTTTTGATTTTTTTCATATTTTTTATTTAATAAATACTTTTGTATGTATGTATGTATGTATGTATGTATGTATGTATGTATGTATGTATGTATGTGTGTATGTTTTGTATTGAATAAATAAAGGTAATTAACCCATTATTAACTGTTAATTGTAGAGAGAGAAATGATGTACAATTTTCACGCTGAAGGTGAAAATTGAAATTCAAATCTTTTATTGAAATCTAAAGCACATAAATATTAAAATATTTTCTATCTGAACATTGCACAATGGCACAAATTTTCTGAGAAAAGGAAATTTCAAAATTTATGGTACTGAGTGGACAAGGTCCATTTAAATAATGTCTCTTGCTTTCTAAATAGAATACAGTGAGAGAATACAATTTTTCTCTATAAAACATTGTACCTATGCTTAATAGTTTCTTTATATAGAAAATGTTATTTATAACACTTTTTCTGGAGAAAATCGTGTGTATAACACTTGTTTCCGTGGAATATTTTACGTTTTACAATTATTTTCTATGAAAATTATATATAAGAGTTATTTCTATAAGAATAATAATGTGTATAACAGTTTTTTTAAGAAAATTTAACGTATTACATTTGTTTCTATCGAAATGTAGGCGTATAACAGTTTCTTTTTGTTCTATATAAAATTGTGTAACAGTTGTATAACAGTTTGTTCCATATAAAATTGTGTGTATTGACATTTTTCTACCGAAACTTATGCGTCTTTAGCTTAATTATACAAGGTTGTCAGATCTTACAAATTGTCAGTTTAAATGATTACAGAAAACAATAAAATTTTATTGCTAGACAATTGTCAGACAGTAAATTTATCCGTCAAAAAATATTGGCTGTTCTTTGAATACATCGCGTTGTCAATAGACAACATTTAACTGACAATGGTTTGTCAAATTTATGCGTTTATAAGATTGTTAGATTTTTGACAATATTATTGTTTAACAATATCCTTCACACTGTTGTTAGAAATTTTCTTAATATTTTTTTTGACAACGTTGTAAGACAACTTTGTGTATATGTATATTGAATAAAATATGACTTTTGTATTTAAATATTAAGCTCATGAATTTATGTTCCAACCTAGTGGGTTAATTTATTTTATTTCTAAAGCAAATTAAAAAAAACAATCGAATATTGACAACAACAATTTAAGTTTATATATTAAAAAAAAAAAACAACAACAACGACAAAATGTATATACACAGCAACAACATCAAAACATTCATACATGACGATAATACACTCCTTCAAAACAATTGTTGGCTGTTTTGATGATATTTATACATGTTTTCTTATTGTTTTTTTTTTCTTCTCTTGTTGTTGTTGTTGCTGTAGCCATAAACTATATAACAACTACAACAACACCGCACAGCAGCGATAACACCAAACGTAATACAAACTAACACATTTAATCTTACATACATATTTACTACATTCAAGCATGAAAAAAAAATCAACAAAACAACACGAACAAATCGTTAATACATACATATGCTTACAACAACAATAACTTTAATACCCCCCAATAGAAAAAAACACACACTTTTACACACAAACATACAGTGAAAAACAAGACAAGGAATGAAAGAAACAGCAAAAAAAAGAAAACATGAACATCTACTACAACAACATGCAATAACAGCCATTTTTCTAGTTGTTAAGTTAATTTTTTCATGTTTTCTTTTTGTTGTTGGTGTTGTTTGCTTGCTACTCTGAATGAGAGTTAAACTGCATGTGAGTGTGTGTGTTGTGTTTTGTACAACAACTACTACTGCCAACAACAAACACAGCAACATCATACCACTATCAATGAGAAAAACGGTGAAACGAAAGAAAACAACAAATATTTAATACGGTCGGTCATAATGTTCGCTGACTCGCTCACACCAATTACACAATACGAATGCAACTTATTCATTCGTTATTACAACAACGCCCTGTTCAATACTCAAGATGATGATGATGATGAGTGTAAGTGGCAGAGTAGTGTGTGTTTTTTTTTCATTTCGTATGAGTATTATGGTGGTAAGGTGAGAATACAGTAGAAAAGGAGGATGGATGAATGGTTTTGTTGTTTTTGTGGAGAAATGGTAAGAGAAAAATTTTGAAATAAAAAATAGTAACAAAAATACATAATAAATGGTGTTCTCTAATGTTATTTGTTGTTACTGTTGGTTTTTTTTTTTTTTTTTATTTTTGTATGGGGACAGTAGGAAAAGTTTGTTTTGTTTTTGTAGCAATTAATTAATTTTTTTTAATCAAATGTTGTAGGTATTAATATTATTCCCTATCTGCTTAAATTGTACAAAAATTACTTTAATAAGAAACTGTTGACAGTAGAATGGGTGCTATTAATTTATAGTGATCGTAACTATAGTATTCCGACGGTAAATTTTTTTATTTTCATCATTATTTACAAATATTTGTACATATTTTTTGGACTCGTAATAAAGGACAAACATTTCCAAATTTTTAAAAAAATCTGAAAGCCATTGATTTCAATATAGGTACTTTTCTAAAATACTGTGAAACGCTGAATACGAACTCAACCTCAGATTCTCTAACGTTATGTGTTCCAGATATCGTGTCATGAATATAAAATAGACCTGTTATGGTAATATTTGATTAATTATAACAGCGCGAAGGCTTCTTTATACCCTACACCACTATTGTGAGAAGGGTATTATGTTTTTGTGCTGATGTTTGTAACATCCAAAAATATTGATCCCAGACGCTCTTAAAATCGGCTTGAAACCACATTTTGATTTTATTTCGCTATGCTCGTCTGTCTGCGTATCCATATCGCAATTTTTGATAAGTTGATGAAATGAGGCCCAAGGACGTGACCTATTGAAAATAATTAAAATCGGTGGATTATTTCATGACATTATAATCTTTTAAAAATAATAGTGGCCGTCTCTGTCTGTAGACTTATAACTCAGTTTCTAGGTTCCGTTCCGTGCTGAACCAGCTCATTCGTTTTTGACTTACGAATATCAATGTAAGTTGGACCTAAGGTTACCGTTAGGGTTTTGTATGAAGAACCCTATTCAGCTGATTCGTCATGGAACCGAACGTAGTTTTATAGTTAAAGTTAAAGAACTGTATTCTAGGAAAAATTGAGCGCAATATGACCACGTTAACGGGTGACACCACGGCACTGGCACAAATATTTTGACACTAATATATATGCAATTAACGTTCCAATATGATATATAAATAATAAAATTGGTTTAAAATTGTAAAAGTTGTTAAAAATTCCGACAAATGTTTAAACACATTTTGAAAAATATTGCATTAAAAACATGTCATTGAATGTGAGTTTTTTTTACCTCACAAGATAGCGTAAACCTTATTTTAGGTTCAAAACTCCAGTTTCAAACTTTTAGCAATTTTGTTAAGCAATTTTATAATTATAAAAACTTATGGACAATTAAAAATAGCAATACAATTATATCGAAATCTCTCATATATTAGCGGCACCAGCGATTTGTATTTTAAGGATTTTGCAGAAAATATTGTTTTGGAAAAATCTTAGAAAAACAAGCATTATTCTTTACTCTTATAAAGAGCATTTTCAAAGTTCATATATAATATAGACTAATAGAAAACATACCTCTGAAGTTTTTGTAAAATCCCATAATGTTAACCCATAAACTGGAAAAATCAAACTCAATCAATGCAATATTGGGGCATCATATTTCAAATTATTTAGTTTTCACTCGATTTAAATGAAACTTATGAATAACATATAATGCATTTATGATGATATCGAAAATAATCAAAATTAACCCTTAAACGTAAATATTTTTTGTAATTATATAAAATTTCCCAAATTTAGGGTTGGTGATGGTAAAAACAGATATCAATACATTGAAATCTGGCGAATTGGTTTTAAAAATTTTTACAAACTTTCACTTCTAGAAAACAATACATTTCTTAACATTATGAGATAACTAAAGAAATTTTAAGTTTAACCTCCTATAAATACTTATATACCTATACATATTTATGTTATTTGTTACAACAACAATAGAAAACCTATATAAGAAATTGTTACAAAAAATAATTAGTGAAAGAAACTGGAAGATTTCTTGCAATGATCAAAATTATTAATTAAAACAAAAAATTTTGTTTCTTTTTTTATAAATTTGTATGTTTATAAGTAAATTAACATTTTTCGTTTTGTACACCTTTTGTTAAAATGTTGTTGTTGTTGCCGTTTTCTTTAACTTTAAACTAATTACCTTTTTACCATTTGAACCATGCAATTTTATTTTGTTTGACAATCATTCCCAACAACCAACTACATACAACATTAAATCCAATACCAAGAGACATTTCAGTCAGGCGGACGAACAGGCCAGCAGCCAGTCAACCAACCATACAGCCAGCCATTGAGTTTAAGCATGAATGAACATTATGAAACAAAACGTATGAATGTACTAAACATACATTCATACATTTAAACATTTTAAATACGTTGTACATACATAGATACATACATACATATGTACGTACTAGTACATATTATACCTTGTACAAGCCAAAAACCTCAACAAAAATAATCAAAGTATCAAATAGAAAGAACTACAACAACAAAAACACAAACAACTGCTAAAAGTAACAAAAAATTATTATATAGCTCATATTTAAACATTTGTTATTGTAAAAGATACTTAAAACACCACCACTTAATATAAAACAATCTACAAGATACAAATTATAGACATTTAATGCTCAATCTTAGTTTTACTCTCTCTCTTCTTTTTTGTTTTTTTTTCGAATGTTTGTGTGTGTGTGTTTGAGTTTCACATGCTCTTGCTCTCCCAATTTGTAAATTGTTTTAATAAGGAATCATTTGGTACCTTTGGGATTTTGTATTAAGTACTTTTAATAAAAAGACAAAAAGTACTTTTATATGCCGTTGGTAAATGCATTTTCATAACGGAACTTTAGTACGTGTTAAATATGTATGCTGGTGATCTAAAACGGAAGAGATTATTATGGATTTTATTTAAGAAAATCTTTAAGCTATTTGGATTTTAATTATGATTTTTAAGGTGATTTAGGAATTTTGTTAATATTGTAGGATCCTGTATACTATTACAAAAAAGCCAATTTTTATTGCATTTTAACAATCATTAAGTGTATGATAATGTTCGGCATTTTGGGGAGTTCCGACGGTTATTAGGATCGTATTAAATTTTGGGTTTTTATTTAACTTTCTGAAATTCAATTAACATAATGAAAGTTATATGTTTAGAGTTTAGTTTATTTAATAAAGAAAAAATACACAATTTAGATTTACACTGGAATTGTAGTTGATGTTTGAATTTTAAGGAACAATTTGAAGTTAGGTTAGACTTTTCAGTTAATTACTTTGTTAAACTCTTCTATTCATTAAATGCTTTTATTCATGAATTTTGTAAAGTTTCATTACAAGAAAAACTATTGATTTTTAAATTACAAAAGAATTCGATAATATACATACAGATTTGTGAAATAAGTTGAGGTTAGCTTTGTTGATTCGCTCGCAATTGGCAAATACTCTTTGAGATCTTTAGGTAAACTGATATTTAATAAAGGACCTAGATCAGAAAGTATCAAGTATCATATAAAAAGTTTAAAGTCTTTTGTTGGTCAGTAAGCGAGCGATCACACGATCTTCTTTTACATATGCCCATAGTAGTTTAATAAACATTCATTGATCGTGATCAGGTGAAGATATTGACAGTTTTATACATTTCACTTTGAACAGTAGAATCATTAAAATCTCACATTTAATAAATATCTTCACCAATGATTATCAAATTTATGCGTCAAAAGGTTGAAAATGATCTATGCGCTGCAGCCGATGTTGTAAAGATGTTGACAGTTACTTTAAAAAACAAAAACTGTATAGGATTTCCGATCATTATAAAGAGGAATATGTAGTCAAGTAGTCTGACAAACTTTGTTCTAAAATTAAACTCTTAGCGTTGAAAAAGTTCACCGTTCAAAGTCCTGTACGGACATTAAAATGTCTTGGTATTTTGTTCAAATTCTTCTTTATTATTTAATATCGCGAATGTTCAAAGTACTAGATAGAGCCAAAAGCATAAACAATCATTTTGGTTTTTTTTTCATCTAATTATCAAAGACGCCTAGATCAACATGAGACTGAAGGTATAATGTTCTAGATAATGTTGTCTATTCGAGAATGTTCGAAGTCCGAGACAGAACCAAAAGCCAAGAACAATATTGTACAGTACAAACCTCCATGATCACTTAGAGCGTTGTAGGCCAATCAGTTTCAGTTGTTCATGAATTTTATACTTCAAACTAAAATTTTTGGAATTTTAGCTCCCGAATAAGCTATTTATTACCTAAACATTCGTTTCAAATTCAGAATTTCGGATTACGTAATCTTCAAACAAAGAAGGACTAACGAACGGTCTGAGTTTCCATTCAAACTATCTATTTTCACACTTTTAAAAGCTTGTCTATGACATTAAATCATGGAAATATAACTAAAATCTTGTTGCGCCAATTTTGGTTAACGGAATCATGCAAAGATACATACGAAAGGGGACGAATGTTACTGGACCTAAAGTATTTCGACCGATTTGTGTGTTCGTGTATGAAAATTAGGTTCTGGACTTTCACTCAAGCCAGCGCCTCTGTGGCAAATAAATCAGTTCCATAACCATCTAAGCCATACTTTTGATTTGACAAATAAAATATGGATCATATCTAATTGAAATCAATAATTATTCTTAACATTTTAGTTTATATTTACTTTGTAACTTCTTATTTGAAAAAATTTTCTTCAACTATTACACTAGTTCTTTGAAAAATTTGCCACAAAAAGTACCAGTACCAACAAATGACCAAAAAGTACCCTTATTTTTACCCATTTAAGTACATTTTTCTAATAAAACACAAAACACAAAGTGCTCTTTTTTACCTTACAAATTAAAGCTCTTGGTCTCTCTTTATTTATACTCACCCTCAGACACTTGGCTCTCACTCTATTTGCTCACTGTATAAATAAAACGTATCTATGTTGCATAAAATGTGCTATTCCATGGTATTAGTAAAAGTATCTGTGTTTTTATTTGAATTGTTTTGTTGTTGTATCTGTTCCTGTGTAGTTTAGTATTGTTAAGTCGTCACAACAAATGTTCATTCACCATCATATCAACAACATCATCATCATTATTATTATTATTGTTATTGCTTGCTTTTCTTGCTTTCTTGCTGGCTAGCTAGCTGGATGTCTGTTTGACTGACTGGCTTGATATCTTTTGGCAACAACTGTAAGTAGTATCTGTGTGTACAAATGACTGACTGAGCGAGTTAGTGAGTGTGTGTGTGTGTGTGTGCGAGTGGTTTTTTGAGGAGCAAGAGTGCTGGTGGTGGTGGTAGTTGTACTAGTAGTAGTCTTTTTGTATTTTTGTTTCTGTTGTGTGTTTTTTTTTTACTTCTACTGTTCTCTGTTTTGTTTTTGTATTTCAATTTCTTGTTGTTGTAGACATGTTTTAAAGCTGTGTGTGATGTTGCTGCTTATGATGTTGTTGTTGCTGTGTTGTGTCGTGTTTGTCGTGTAATTCCCATTTGTTGTACACCACCACTTTGTACATGCTCAAGTAACCCATGTTAGTCTACTTTTGACTGTTACGCAGATTGTTCGTTCGTGTCGTCCGTTTGTTTTTTCCCTTCAGAAAGAAAAAAATAATAATAATAATTTCTTACACTAAAAAAAGCAGAAAGAAAAAAATCTATAAAAATTTCTACTAGTAGCAGTAAGAAGAAAAATAATAAAACGTAAAGAAAGAAGAAAACGTACGCTCGCTCGCTCCTACAAAATACGCTTTTTGTTAAAGAAATTTAAAAACAAACCGTCGTTAATATAAAAGTTGGATTTAAGTGTTAAATGAAGTTATTTGAAAATAAAATTTAATTAAATTAATTAATTTATGGTGGATTTACAATATAAAAAAAGAAAATAATAAATATTTCCTAACCAAAGATTGAAAACATAGAAAAATTCTATAAAAAAGATCGTAAGCAAATTGCCGCCGGTGTTTTTATTTATAACAAAATTATAAAGTGTTTGTCTTAAAAAAAGAAGAAAAAAAGTTCTTTTTTTAAAAAAAAGAAAATGTTTTTATAAAAAAAATTTTTTGATAAAAAAGGATTTTTATTTTCTTAATAAAATCCTGGCATTAAAAGAATTTAAATAAATTTGTTTTATTACCGGAAAAAAACAAAATATTTCTTTTTTACTTTTTGTTTAAAAATTTATTTAAAAAGAGTTTATTGTTGTAACAATTTGTTGGTTTTGTGTCTAACATCTATATTAAATGACAGTGCATAGTAATGAAAGTGGTGTGTGTTTAGTAATGGTGTGTATTTTTTTCTATAATATTATTTTTTATTAAAATTATTATAAGTTAGAAAAACTGGAAATATGAAAAATATTTAGAATTTTTAGGGAATTTTCATGAACATTTTGTTTAAGAAAAGAAAATGTTTGATTTTAAAATTATTGAAAGAAATTTGGATACTTTTTGATTACCTACTTATTTTTGGATATATAGAACTTTCGAAAACATCAATTGGATTTATAAACTGATTTTTTACTTTATCATAATATGAAAAGATGTTTGGCTGCCTCGATTCTGTGAACCATTGGCTATTTTTCATTTTGAAAACTTTAAAAGGTTTCTAATAGTTATTCTAAGTTATTGTCTGTTAACAGTTTTATTCTTTGCCGCTACTGGTCCTCATGTTTGATTCTCTCGAACATCTGGACCTTACGTTCAAAATATATTCCTAGAAATTTTTGAAAATATAAAAACAATTTATATAAAAAAAGGAGTGAACAATGGGAAAGGAATTTACAAAAATAAACTCTTTTTTTTGTATAAAAATTACAAAGTGATTTTATTCTCCCGACAATTGGATTTTGATTCATTGTTTTTAAATTTCAAATTCCTCTCGTTTTTATAACATTTAAGAAAGAAAGTTATCTGTTGAAAATTTTCAATAAGTTATTTTCTTTTTGATTTGACATTTGGTTTTTGTGATCTGTGTCTTTATAAAAGTTCTCTTTCTTTGATTTTTATGAGATTTTTGGAAACTGTAAGAAAGTGATTTGTTGAAAAAATGTCAAAGTTTTATAAAATGTTTCATTTTTTGGCTTGACAATTTGATTTAGAGCGCGTCTCTTATAAAAGCTACACTTCATATTTTACTATACGGTTTTTGAGATAAAAAAAGCTTTTGTTGGATGTAATCGTAAAGGGTCTTATTCATAAAACTTTTTATAAAACAAATTTTCATACAAAATTTATTCTATAAACCTTTGATAAAGGAAGACTATTGTTTATTAAAACAATGTTCATTCGAACCAAGATGTGTAGACAATTTTGCTTAAGAATTGAAAATAAGTTCCAGATTTTAGTTGAACAATTGGATTTTATAAAATTTTAAAAACAAAAGTGAAAAAAAAATTATTGAAAATTGTGAAAATATGAATGTTGTTTCAAAATCTCAACTTTTGATTTTATAAAATTTTTCTTTCTAATTGTAAAATGATTTCTTAAAAAAAATTCATAAAGAATTGAAAAGAGTTTTATTAATTGAACAAAACTTTTGAATCGAACAGTTATCAACTTTAATGCCCAAAGTTTTAAACTTTTTATCAAAGGATTTTAAATTTGTAGTCTTCTCTTTAAGAGATCTAATTGAATTTTTATGATTAAGCTTTTGTTGGTGAATTTTTAGATCTTAACTTGATGCGTTAAAGCTTTTCTTTTCTGGTTGGGGTTTAGAATCCGTTTATTTTAATAGATTTCTTTTTGTTTAATTGTTTTAAGTTTTAGTTGATTATACCTAAAACTATGGTTCTCTGAACATTAAATTTGACAATAATATCTTTAACACAAAGTGATGTCACTTTTTGGCACTTCCAAAAAGTAAAAAATCAGCTTTTCTGAGACTTTTTTTAAACAATTGTGGGAAGAGGTATATAAACTATATTTAAAAAAGTTGATGTAAAATGTTTATTTAATTTATTTAATTCTTGCTTAAAACTGTTCGTTACGAGTTGGTTGGAGAAACTTAAAAGCATAACATAAGACCACACTTATTAAGAGTTTATAAATCAATATTTCTAAAAACCTTTAATAAATGTTTATAAAAAATAACATAAATATTTTACTTTCATGTTATAAAACTTTAGCTCATACACATAAATGTTTAAATCAAACATAAAAATTATATTGTTTAAACAGCAACACAAAATGGCGTAACAAATAAAGAAAAAAAACTTTAATAAAATTATCGTAAATCATTTAAAATAAAACAAAACTATAAAACATGAGTTAAATAATCAAAATAATTTGTTTTGCCAAAAATTGGAAATGAAAAAAGCAGCAAATAAAAAACATTAAAGTAACGCCCCATTTCAGCCATTTCAATTGACTTGAGGTGAATTCGTAACATGAAACCTTAATATTTGTTATTATAGTGTTTTTATTCTCTCGATAAGTGTATAAATTAATATGTTTTTTGTTATTTTTTTTCCTAAACTAAAGAATTTCAAATAATTAAACTTGTTTTTAGATTTTTAAACATTTTTTTTAAATTATTTTGGCAGCAACAAAAAACACAAGTTTTTTGGGTTGTTTTAAAATATTGTAAATTGCTACTGTATACAATTGCTCCTATACATATGTATGTAGGTCTGCAAGTCTGCCATGGGTATCTATTGAACTGATTATATATAGTCTATATATTTATATAGACATATATGATGTTCTTGGTTATTGTTGTTGTTGATTGTTTTTTTCTTTCTACATTGTTATCTTAAAGCAATTCAACCAACAAGTTGTTTTGCGCTAAAATATACTAAATGATTGTCATGTTGTTAATAGTAGAACACTCACAACACTCTACCCTTCTACACAGTGTTTGTATGTTGTTCATTTATTGCAAATGCTTTCAGTTTAATTGATTTCAATCGAATTGTTTTGCCAAGCAAATAACATGTACAACGAAAAAAATTACAAAAAAAAAATTCTACAAAAAACAAGTTGTAAAATTGAAATTCATTATTTTTGTACATTTTAGTAGTAGCATATTTCACTAATACAATAACAACAAAAACAACAACATTTTTAGTGTTTTATTTTAATTGTATCGAAATTAAAATTGTTGCCAAATTGTTCTTGTTGTTAACAAAACCTATTAATAACAAGCCTCTGATTCCCCCCTTTTTGCAAACACACAAAATTTTCTTAAATCTTCTTTAATTTACTAAGAAATAAAATTTTAATTATAAACAAATTTTTAAGAAGTTTTTTTTTTGTGGATTTTTATTATTAAATTGAAATGAAATGTTTAGCTATAAACATCTATAAACATTATGTTAAAATCAAAGTTTAATCAAAATATTTAATAATTTTATTAGAAATGTTATTTTTGTAATTGAAAAATATTTCAAAAAAATAAAACTTAATTTTTTTTTAACCATAATTTTGCTGTTAATGAAATTAAAACTAATTTTTCTTATTTTAGTTATAAATTTAAAAGAACAGTGATTTTTTTTTGAAAAATGGTCCTTCATTCTTAAAGTTATTCAAACAGCAGTTTAAACGTTTAATGTAGCATACTTCAGGGCTTAGATCTAAATCATTTTGTTAAGAAATTATTGTGTAAAATCTTGTTCTATTGTAAAGATTAAGAACATTTCTTTACTGTTCTTCTTTAGAAAAACTATTCCTTTGGTCTATAATTATTCCAATAACAGTTCATTCAAGGCATAATTTAAGGCTTAAATTTTGAACACTAACAAGTTATTATGGTCATTCATTTATTTAACATAATTTTCCTAACTTTTAAAAAACATTTTTAAAACTAAACAAAAGCTCAAATTAATCCTATTCGTTAGCTTTAAATCTTTATCTTTTAAATCTCTTTAAATTATTTTTCTAGCATACTTTTAGGTAAAATAGTTTAAACGAACTATTTACCGCAAAATTATAAAAAAATTCTTATAATAACTTTTCAAATTACGTTTTAAATTTATTCATTTGATTTATTTGATTTTCTCTTGCATTAGTAACTTAGGAACTGTGATTTTTTTAAACAAAATATGTATTTGTTTTCTTTAAAACAAAATATTATTGCATATTTTCAAGGTTTTAAGAAATCCATATGATACGAACTATTTACCGTAAAATTATAAAATCTTTCTTAAGATTTTTATAAAAAGTTTTCTAATTCCGATTTTAAATCTTTCATTTAATTTGAATCTCCCTTTAATTGGTTACTTAGGAGCTGGGAACAAAATTATTGTTTTCTTTACAGCATAATATTGTTGCATATTTTTCGGGCTTTTAGGAATCAATATAATGCGAACTATTTACTGCAAAATTATATAGCCTTTTTTATTTTCATATTCAGACTTAAAAGCATTCATTCTCCTTTTTAATAGGTTACTGAGGAACTAGAACCTATTTAAACAAACTGTTTGTTTTGTTGCATATTTTCAGGCTTTAAAATGCAATTTAATAAAACTTTTGTTAACTTCAAAAGCTTATATTTAATACTAGTTTACTAACAAAGCTTTGGGCACATGAAGTTTAATATAAATTGCACGTTTATATGTCATTTAAATATGAATTTCTTCTGATTATTATTATTTTTAAACTTTATTAATCGAACTGCTTTTGTTGTTCGAAAAGCTTTATCTAAACTTGATTAAAATACTATTGAAATAACAGTTTCTTAGTTACATGCTTTAAAAAGCTTAAAGTGTATATAAACTTTAGTTAATTAAGCTTTAAAAACAAATTTTGATTGAAACAAGCCATGTTTATGCTACGAAGAGTTTTATGCTTTAAAAAGCTTAAACTGTGCTAAAACCTTTGTTGTTTAACATATTATAAAGCTTAAATTATGCTTTAGAAACTAATTTAAATATGAGTAAGTTTAGTTTAAACTAGGTTTAATTGAGCTAGTAAACTAAACTGATCAAGAAACGGGAAAAAAGGAAAACGTATATAAATTAGCTAAACTGTTAATTAAACTAAGATTAAACATTAATAATAGTTTTTATATGGTTATCTTAAGCTATTAAACTACTTGGGGGTTTGTAAACATTTTGCTTAAAAAAAACATTTTCTATCAATATTTTCAATGCCAAAACCAAACATCAGAATTCTTTAACACTTAAAATGTTTTGTTTTATTTTTTATATTTTTTTAATTTAATTTCAATTTCGATATGGACTGATTATTAAACACAGATTAAGGCGGCATTTTTTACTTTTAACCCATTTTTTTTGTTTTACTTACAACAGCACAACACAAAGTATGTATAGGACAAATAAACAAAAACAGCAGAAAAAAAACAGAACTGTTAAAATTATCTCTTAATCTAAAGAAAAGATTAAATATAAACAAAACGCCGGTTATTAAAACCAAACAAATCTAACCATTTACTATATACAATACTTGTAAACAATTTTCTATACAAAAAGAACATAAAAAAAACTCAAGAAAATTGATAAAATAAAACGAAAAATCATATTAAAAGTAACTAAAAGTGTTGACAATAAAATCGTAAAAAAACGGAATATTAAAAAAGAAACCTCCTAAATGTAGGGATAGCTGCTGACAATGTAAACAATAAATGTAACATTTTAAACCGTCAAATGGGTTATTAGAGTTGTATATACATAAATATAGTTTTAGCTGAAGTGGTTGTTAAAGCAATTGTTGTATAATTTAAAATCATTGATGTCAATCGTTTGGATTTAACAATTTCCAATATAGAAATAGTTGCCAGCCAGTCAGTCAGTCAGTCAGTCAGCTAGCAATTTTGTATGTCTTATTAATGGAGTGAGCCCTTTAGATCAGGTATTGGAAGAAAAAAGGGGGGTCTGTTTATATAGCTTGACATATGAACATGATTTGTCGGCTTTTATTAAAAAGTAAAAAGGAAAGAAAAAAAAAAAACATACACTCGTTGTAAATTGTATACTTTAGATGTTTAATCGTTGATATGTGTATTTGCTTTAGCCAGTAAATAGTAAGTAAGTAGTGATTTGTTTAATTTTCTTTAGACAATCTACAACCCTTTTTTTTAGCTGCTGAACAGCTATAGAATAGTAGTAAACTAGTTAATGATTTCTTATCATTAAAACTATTGACAAGCAGCAAAATAGTTATAGTAGAGATAAGCTGTTTTTTTCTAAACAAGCTACATACTTAAATTATAACACACGAGTTTGTGTTAATTAAAAATGTAGTTATTTGTTTTAAAATAATAATAATAAATAATTGTTGTTTTTTTAATATTTTTTTATAGAATGCCGTTTCAACTCGACCAAGTGCATCGCCCACCTCCACACAAACACCTTTGCATCAGAGCCTACAAACTCAACCTACAAATTTAAGCACCAACAGTCATAATACGCATACAACACAACAACTACAGCAGCAGCAGCAACAAACTTCACTTTCATTAAACGCCACTGCAGTTGCCGCCGCCGCCGCTGCAGCAGCTGCTGCTGCCGTTGTAGCCGCCGTGCCGTCTTCAACCGCCTCCCTAACCACGCCCTCTGTTGCCAACGCAATGGCTGTAACATCAACTGTACCGCCGGGCGCGCGTTCCGTTTCACCCGCCACACCCTATAGTTCATCATCGTCCGCCTTGACATCCAGCGGTCCCGGTTCAGCGGCCGGTGGTCCACCTCCCACATCAGTATTACCTGGCCCTTTGGCACCAGGCTCAACGGGTGCTCCACCACCGCCACCACCTCCTGGAGCACCAGGTGCTCCTTCATCGGGTAATCGTTGCTGTGATACGGGTCGTACAATATATACAGATCCTGTTAGTGGTCAAACATTATGCTCCTGCCAATACGATATGTTAAGTTATCAAAGACTAGCGGCCGCCGGTGGTCTAGTAGCGGGACCTGGTGGTGTGCCCTTGGGCGTTTATCCCGAGGGTATGTCAGCGTATTTGTCGAGCATGGGTGCTGAACAGCCGCAATTTTATGCAAATCCGGTAAGTGTCTTAAGAATTATGTAAAATTGTAACTTTTTAGAAATTTAAAAAGAAAAACTCTTAATTTTTTTAAGAGTTTAAAATTATGAAATTTTCTAGGAATTTAAAAAAAATTTATTGAGAATTTGTTTAAAATGTTCTATTGGCTCGTGCTGTTTATTTAAGTGGTTTTGAAGATTGTCTCTTGCTTAACATAACATATGGCTTTTTTTTTGAAAATGTCATTTGTAAGAACATTTTCTAGAAATCCTCTAAACATGTTGTTAAACACTGTTTTAAATGTCAATTGTTGTACAACAATATTTTTTTTTCTTAATTTTACATATTTTAAGCAAAAATGTGTTTGTGTTTTTTTTGTTTTTGTTAAACAAAAATAATGTCATTAATTTTATGTTTATTGAGTTTTTGTTATTGTTGTTTTTTTTATTTATTTTGTGATTTTATTATTTTCTGTGTTTTTTTTTCTTGAACATAACAAATTTTTTTTTTTATTAAAAGCTCGTTAAATTTTTGGGTTTTTGTGGCTTTTTTTCTTAAACGTTTTTAATCACCTTTTGTGGCTAAAAAAAAGAAGAAAAAACATTTAACATCATTTGGTACTGTGTTGATTTGTGTTGAAAAAGAAGACAATTTATTGATTTAAATTTAATTTTATTATTTTTTTTTTATACATTTTTGTGCATATAATTTGTTATGCAAATTATTTTTTATGTTTATTTCTTTAAAGTTTAAATAAGCAGCAAATTTTATTGTTCCAAAACAAACAAAAAAACAGCCCAAAAAGTGAGGTGTAGCAGTAAAAACTTTGGTGAAAAAAGACAAAAACTAGTTTACAGTTCAAGAGTTTTTGTTGAAAGTTTAACCTTTAGGCGTTTGTCAAAATAAATCAGCTTTAAGCTTTTACTGTTAAAAGTTTCACATTTTAAAACTTTAGCAATATAATTTGCTTGCTAGTTTTTAACTCTCAGCTTTAAGCACCAGAGAAATATCTTTCAAATATAAAACTTTAAGATTTAATTGTTTAAAGTTTCAGATTTTAACATTTCAGCTATCTAACTTGCTTGTTTATAACTCTCAGCTTTAAGCACGACTTGATTTTCAAGCTTATAAACATTAAAGCTGTTACTGTTAAAAAGTTTTAAAATTTGACACTTTAGCAATCTAATTAGCTTGCGTGTTTATAACTCACAGCTTTGGGCACAATTAGATTTCGAGCTTAGCATCATTAACACTCTATTAAGCTTTATATTAAAAGATAAATAGCTTTTTCAGATTTTGACACTTCAGCATTGTAATTAGCTTGCGGGTTTATAACTCTCAGCTTTAGCATAAAGATTTAAGCATGATTAGATTTTCAGGCTTATTAACATTAAAATGCTCTTCTAAAGAGCTTAAAGCTGTTACTATTAAAAAGTTTCAAATGTTGACACTGCAGCAATCTAATTTGCTTGCTTAAGCTTACAGCTTTCAGCTCAAATAGATTTAAAGCTTAGCATCATTAAGTCGTCTTTATGCTTTATATTTAAAGAGAAATCACTTTAAAATTTCATTAGCTCTTTTTAGGGTTAATTTTAATTAAAACATTTAGAGGCTCTATTGTTCTTTAATCATAAAATTATTAAAAATTTGTTTGTTTAATATTGATTTGAATTTTTTATTACATTAAATTTTAGACTCAACACCCCTATACAGTTTTTGTTTTTTTCAAATATCAAAATTATTTCCATACAAAATAAAATGTCATTTCCCGCGTGCCTTCATTTGTAATTAATTTTATTTTGAAAAGTAATTTTATGCTTTTGAGGGGAAATCGTTTTTAACCTGCTATAAATCAAAAAATAAAACAAAAATTGAAGAGGGGGGGGGGTTGAAGTTGACAATTTAAAATGTGACAATTTTTCATTGCCATTACAAACTACAGCAGCAAGCAGCAGTGATAGCAACTAGACATCATTATCAAATGTCATAGAGACTTAAAGAAGTCATTACTTTGACATCATATGTCACTTTGAGCATAAGGCATATAAACATTAAACGGAAAATGAGAACATTAAACTAAATTTAAAGAGACAACGCCGCCTTTTAAAATTATAAAAAAAAGAAGAGATTTTTCTTGAAAACTGTAAATCTTATTAGTTTAGCATATTAAAGCCTTATTAATAAATTTGTCAACACAACAAGCGGTGACAGCATGTGTGTGTATAGATTTCTATATTCTGACGGTTGTAGTACATTCCATTTTTTGTTGGTTCCTTGGTACTACTGCTGCTTTGAGGTGTTTTATAAACATTTGCCATATGGTTTTGTATTTTTTTTGGTAGAGATTTTCATTCATCTTTAAACTTGTTAAAGCAAATAAAAACATTTTCTAACACTTTTTCTGTTGTTTGGAATGCATAGAGCGAAATTAAAAAACACTTAGTTTGTGTTTAATGTGGCGCCCTAATTTGTTGAAATTTTTCGAAATTTTTTACATAATTCCTTCAACACCTTAAACACTTGATGTTTTTCCTAACACTTAAAGAGTATTTTTATTATTTTCTAAAAAAAAATTATATTTAAATTGATTTTTTTTCCTTATATAACAAATCAAAATATTATAACAAAGTAAACTTTAAAACCACTTGAATTTGTTAGTTTAAACTTTAAATAACAAAAAAAATGTATATTACCCTAAAAAGAAAACAAAATTCAATATGGTTTTTTAAAACTCTCCCTTAAAGTAGAAAAAGTATTCTTTAAAAAATAAACATTTGTCTGTTAAACACTCATATGAGAGTCGTTTTTATATCCTTAAGGGAGTAAAGCGAAAAAAGGTATAATTTTTTCATTTACAAAAGCCCCTCCCTGTTCTCGTTAAGAGCACAACAAAACAATGTAACTGTAACATTGTTAAAACTAACCACCATTGTTGTGTAAAGTGAGCAAAAAAAAAAAGGATCCAACAAATTGTGTTATTCTTCTTTTTTTTTGGCGTTAAAGTCTAATCGTTAAAAAACGGCAGCAGGCCTGGACATTTGAAAACGGCTATAGTCCCATATTTTTTAGTCATAGTTCAGCACATATATTTACTATAAATGTTCTGCACCTTTTGTTAAACAATTTTTTTCAAAATTGAAATTTATTCTTTTTTTGCTTTTGCTTTATTATTTTAAAATTTAGTTTTAACTTTTCCAACCCTGCTTTTAGCTGTTTTTTTTTGGTTATTGTAAGACTAAGAAAAGTGTTATTTTAACATACACAAACAGTGATTTGTCAAAGTTTGTTATGGCCAAATATTACTACAAAACAACGGAAAAGGAAAAAAAAAGCATTAAAGCACAAAATTGCGGTTAAATAAATATTATTTTGAGGCAAAAAAAAGCATTAAGGAAATAGTTATAAAAAACTATTACTAAAAACCTAATGTCTTTAATAAGAAACAAAGAAATTTTCTTTAGAAGCTTAAAGCTTTTAAATTTTAAAAGCTTAACATATCTTAAATCAGTGGCAAAATTATCATTTAAGAAAAAAGTATAAGAAACAACGTTATTTTCTTGAAAAATAGCTTAAAGCTTTTTAAAGTTTTCAAACTTTATGGTCTGATTACTAACATAAAACAGCTGCAACATGATCGCTACCAGGGCCTTGGTGTATCATTTGCTTATTGGCGTGCGTATTACCTTTAACGTTAAATTATCGTCTAATGATTCAGAAACTCAGTAATCAGGTTGAAATTTCTTAAAATTGTTTAATCATTGTTTTCTAGAGATGCTATTTCGCTTCCAAATTGTTGAAATCTACTTTTGACACTATCCACCTCATCACAGGGTCCAATTCTATTATGAAATATCAAGAATACAGATACAGATCTTATGTAGAACTTAGAACTTTTAGAACTAGTTACGTAACTGGATCTATGTAAAAAAACACAATCAAGCAATAATGCTTTTGTTATTGCGAGCACTAGTATTAGTTACAGGTCTGATACCTAAAGGAAATTATAGAAGTTTTACTACTACATATTTCTGATCAAGCTTTTATTGTTACTATAGCTTGGAGAAAGCTTTTGATATTACAACTGTAACTAGTTACTGACTGGTTCTTTGGATAAAAACAATCAAGCAGATAATGCTTTTTGGATTATTGCGGCTTGGCAAAAGCTTTCTCTAGTGTTGCTAGAATTAGTTCTATAACTAGTTCTTTAAATGTAACGGTTTTATTACTCGGCACTGTTTTATTCTAGAACTTGCTTCCACAAAGAAGAGTTTTCTTTTTATAGATTTTCGCAAGGCAACAGATCCGCCTTAATGGGTTTTTATTATGCTCATTAAGTTATTCAAATAAATCAATTATTCCTCTATTCATCTAAAACATATTCGTGAACATTATCTCAAAAACTATTTAACTGAAAAAAATATACTTTGGAAATTATCCAACATTACCTAAAACACATTTGACCTCTAACAATTTCTCCTGGCACACAGTTACAACTTGACATTTTTCTCTGGCTTTTCTTCTTCTTTATTGACGACTAAACAAGATTAAAATCTTGAAAATTACAAAAATTGTTGTTAATTTTACAATAAAATAGTTTTTTTTTCTTTCCAAAATATTAAGCAAAAATTGCGACATTTGTTAAGGAAAATTGAGAGAAAACCAAATTACATTATACAAGACGCCAGAGAAAATTATTATGACCTAGACGGAGACATTTCAGGGACCTTTTTCTCTCTAGACTATAAGAAAGCAACAAGACAAATCATCATCATCAGACAATTTATGGTGGTTTTGTAATGTGTACAAACATACAGACACCAAAAAAATTTTTTTTGAAAAATATTTATAACTATCAGTTTTCAAAAATCTTGGCTACAAACACACACACATACACATTGTGTACACTCTCATTATGTATCTTTAAAGTTGCTGCAATGTCTTGTTGTTGCTGTTTAAATAGTTGCACGGTGTGTGCAAAACCAGAGTGTAAAGTGTTCACAGCTTGATATCCAGACATTTTAACTGTGTTAAGGGAATATGTTTAAATATTGATTATGTATTAAGTAAATACTGCAACAACAACAACTACTGGATTTTTAAATACAACAACAATGAATAAAGAAAATATGTTAAATGTTTTTAAATTACTTGTTAAAAATATTGTCCTACTATTGTTATAATATTACATTGATTTTTTTTTCGAAAAATTTTGAAATATTGAATGAATTTTTAATGTAAATAGAATTTTGTCTGGTTTTTTGTAATTGATTTTCAAGGGTTTTTAATAGTTGTTTTTAGAAATTATATTGTTAATATAATTTTTAAATGTCTGTTAAGATAGTCAAGAGTCTGGGTCAAACAGGTACTTTTTGTTTAATGTTCAAAGACTACTTTGTTTCTTATTGAAAGTTGAATATTTTGTGACTTTTACTTTAAGATTAATAAGTATACAGAAAGACTTTTAAAAGACCTGACAACTAACTTACTTTATAAGCAATCTGATTAATACAATTAAGCTTAAAGCTTTTGATGGTTTTATTAGAACAAGTTCAATCGTTCATTTGTTATTATTACAACTTTGCAAAAGCTTTCAATAGCATTACTGGAACTATTTCGTTGGTAATATTTGAAGGACTCTTAGTGCAATTTTAAAAGCTTTCTTACTTTGTAATCAAGCTTTTGTTGTAACTGGAACTAGTTTCATGACTGGTTCTTTTGTTAGAGGCAATACTTTGAATTCAAGGTTTTGTGATTAAAAGCTAGTTTAAAAGCTTTCTGAGGTCTATTCACGCAAATTCTCTACAGATGCTTTAACACAGCTTTAGAAAAGCTTTCTTAGCTTTATTTGCCGTTGTAAAGCTTAATTGTTATCTTAATAGAGCAAACTTTTTAATAAACCTAATATAACAACAGAAATTTAGTAACATCTTTGAAAATCATGTTAAAAATCTGCTAAAAACTTTTTTCCCCTAGTTTTTGCTTAAACAGATTTTTAAGAATTTTGTAAATTTGTAGTTGCGTGTACGCAAAATAACTGCATACCTATAGATACATAACTTAACTTACATGTATCTTCTTCTGTAGATAATAAAGTAAATATAAAAAGATATATGTATGTATATATTGTGTAATTAAATTATATGTATTTCTTAAGCTGTCTTTAACATATGACTACTGTTTTGTCGTAAATTTTTGTGCTTTTGTTTTTTTTTTTTGGTGCAGGGTGTTTGTTTGTCTTTTTTTCTGTGTGTCTTCTTCTTTGTAATAAGCAACATTTAGCAAATGATGCACGTACATTTTTCAGCGCTGAATTTATGTTTAAAAAGGTGTGATAAATTTTTACTTTTACGATTTTATGTAGATATAAAAAAACGTATTTACACACTTTAACCACAAACAATAGACTACTGTGTATGTCTGCATATATGTATGTACATATAAGGTCGTTGTTAAAATTTAAAACTTAAATTAAGAAAAATTATTAAGACCTTAAATTAAATGTTTCTATATGTATTCTGTATAATTCTCATTCAGTTTAAAGCAAAGTTTAATATATTTTTAAAAATAACACATTTTTTTCTTATCAACTTCCCATTTGTTTTACTACTTTGTTCATAAAAACGTGAGGTCTTCCTTCATTAATATTTAATAAAGTTTATTTTAAAATATATATATATATATATATGTTATTGTTGTTTTTGCTTTTTTTATTCTTAAATCTATTAAATTAGTAAAATTTAATCTTTAAAGTTTTTTTTTGTTCTAAAGAAATAATTATTTTATATAATAGTCAACGAAATGCAAAAGATTATCAGTTTAATAAAAAAAAAAAATCAAGAAACTACGCATTTTTTAAAAGTGGAGATTGAGATTGATGCCTATTATTACGTTTTAAGATTAAAATGTATATTTTGTTTTAATAAATTAAATTAAATGATTTCAAATAAAAACAATGTTTTAAAACACTTGTTGTTTTATTGTTATAGATCATATGTTGTTCTAGGTATTGTTTTTTTTTTGTTGTTGTTGCTGTTCAGTAAATAAATTAATTATTTGTTAAACATGATTATTAAATAATTTAAGTTCAAGGTCTTAACATGTTTCTTCTTTTGTTTTTGGTACAAATAAATTTGTAATACATATATACTTTGTATTTTTTTTAATAATTTTTTGTTTAAAGTATGATTTTTTTTTGTAATTTTTATTAATTGATTTCAATTTTTGTTTTTTTTTATTTTAGGGTGGTTTGGATTTAAAAGAAAATCTTGTTGCTGGTGGTGCTCCTTGGCCTTATCCCTCTGTATATCATCCCTATGATGCTGCCTTTGGTTATCCCTTTAATAGGTAAGTTTTAAGAGAAAGTAAAGTTTACTAAAATCAACCATGCCACCCCCCCCCCCTTTTCACCGCTCATTTATGCTCAATTTTTGGTCATAATTTTCAATCAAACTTTAATTTTATTTTTGACATTAAAAGTCCTTTTTGGTGTCCGTTTTTAACAGACATAGTGTTTTGACCAAAGAAAATTTTTGTGTAAATTTTCATAAAATCATGAAAAACAACCTTCACATCGTACGTAGATGAGAGGGTAATCTCCTCTCCCACTTAAAACCGTAAGTTTTTTTGAACAAAATATAAAAATGATGAGAAAGGAAAAATGAAAATAAGTGAAGGGGAAAAATAGACCCCTCCCCCTAAAACAATTGAGCTGGATCCGCGCCTGCCTTACGTGAACATACAGAAGGACGGAAGGCTAGATAGACAGACAGACGGACCGATAGGCAGACAGACGGATATGACTTTATATAGAAACTGATTCCAAGGACCAATATTTTGTGCTTTACTAACATGATTACTAACCTAAAATACTCTCTCAAAAAGTAAATTAAGGAGTATTATCTAAAAGAAAATTGTACCTTAGGCTGAAAAGATCATTCAAACGTAAAGACTTTACTACAACTAAAAAACCTCTTTAAAACTCAAGTAACTAAATCAAAAGTGATAACTATTCTATGAACTTTAAACCATAAATTTGTTTAGTACATCACCCATTTAACGCCTTCTCAAGTGAATAATGTTCCCAAACCTAAAACAAATATTTAAACATTTTCTTTGCTACAACATCACAACGCACTTTCATTCAATTGTCTCTAATATTTACAAATATTTTTATTACCATAGAACCCCGATAATTTATAATTGTACAAATATTTCCCTACAACATACATAGTTTAAGAGTTCTTTCAAATGGTTTTTTCAAACCAAAAAAAAGGTTTTATTACTTTGAGGCGCCTCTAGTACAACACACATACAAAAAGACAAGAAAAAATAATAATAAAAAAAGAAAATAATACAATTCAATTGTACTTGTAAAATGTACATTAATATTTTTTTATGGCCTTCAATGCAATGTGCATAATTTTCAAAAAAAAAAAAAAACTACCAACAATCAAGTGAGTGGGAGTAAAATTGAAATTGAAAAATAAATGTATGCCAAGCAAAATAATTTAATTCAATATTCTAAACATATTAGATATGAGGGCTACTTACATAGAATATTAATATTAAAAAAAAACTACAAAATTTAATTATTAGCCCAACGTATTGAAATAATAAGAAACAATTTGAAATCAAATGAGACAGGTACTTTTTTTGAATGAAAATAAAGGGAAAGGTCTTTTAAGGCAAAAAGAAATTAAAATGTCACTTTATCAAAAAAGTACTTTTATTTGCCCCTTTACTAGCTTAATTACATATAGTCTTTATATTTATTATAAATACATTTAATTTTTGGATTTAAATTAAATAGTACCAGATTTGGTACTTTCTTAACAAATAACTTTAAATAGGCTTTCCTATGTAATCTAAACATCAATTTTTGTCATACTTGTGTCCCGCATTAAAATCTTTACAATTTTAAATAAAATTTGAAATTTGTAAATTATTTGTCGCTTAACGCTTCAATTGTATTTTCGCTTATATTAATATTTTTAATTTTTTTTTAAGATCCCTAATTTTATTCCAAATATCTTTAGGTTTTAAATTCAAACTAAAAAGTACCTGATTTGGTACTTTTTTTAACAAATAACTTTAAAAATGTTTTTCTTTGTTATCAGAAATTTAAATTTTGTCATACTTGTGTCCCATATTAAAACCTAAACAATTCCAAATAAAAATTTTGAATTTGTAAATTATTTAACGCTTAACGTTTTCATTGTGTTTTGTTAATTTTGCTAAATTTTTTAATAACTCATTAAATTTTTAATTATTTAAAAAAACTTTATAAAATGTTTGGCTTATCTTGTGAAATGTGACTAAGCTTTTTTTCATAACAATTTAAGAATGAAACCATTAGGATTAAAGTTTAATTTTTTGCTGCACAATGGGTTGTGTTATAAGCAAAAAAAAAATATTTTTGTTGTAACTTGCCAATTGTTAAAATAGCTAAACTTAAATAATATAATTATAAAATATTAAAAAAAAGTTGTATGATTTGCACAGTGGGTTGTTTAATAAAACAAAAATTTTGTAAAATATTTGTTTTTGCAGTTTTTATTAAAAAACACAATTAACAATTCAAAATCACTGTAAAGTACAAAACAAGCTTCTATTTATTGTTTAAGAAAACTAACAAACAAACACAGCAGCAGTTTTTGCGTTAATTTTTTTCTTTAACAAATAAATTTCGTAATAAAAATTCATTCATAAATTGCAATATCCAATAAACGAAAAAAAAATTATTAACAAAATTTCAACTTTTTTTTGCATTTTTTACATCCCATTCAAATGACCGTTACTTCCTCTCTTAGTTGCATTTTAAATAACAGTAATAATTTGTTTGTACACAATATTTTTTTTTATAATTTAATAAAAAATAAATACAAAAACAAAACTTATTAATTTCCAGCTTAAGAAGGCAATTAAACAATTTAAAACATCCCGTCACGTAGAGACAGACAATGTAAGAGAAAAAAAAAAAACAAATGTATTACCGCATGATACTGAGACTCACACATAACGACAGACGGACGGATGGACGGACAGATAGATAGACAGACTGTCAGTCAGTTAGCCCAAACGTTTGTCACAATGTCTCAACAACTAAACTCTAGCAGAGTATTTTTATAAGTATAAAACCTAAAACAAGTTGAGTCATGTTGGTTGAAAATAAAATTTATATTTAACAAGTAGAAGCTTCATCTATAAAATAATGAATGAATAAAAACAACAGAAACAAAAAAAAAATAATACATTTAGTTGGATACAAAATTGCAGGTGTTAATTAAAATTCTAATTAATAACGAAACATACTTTTTTAATAAACACATTTTGTTGTTGTTGTTGCTAATAAAAGAAACCAACATTTCAACCTGAAGTCTTTTTGTCTATAGTACGAATATATTTTTATTGGTATAAAGTCCTTATTATCAGGACCTTTTAAGCCATTATTTGCACTTGCTGCTGTAGTTGTTGTAGCTTTTAGCTTTCATTTTAACTTAATTGTTGGCTGTTGCATGCCACTTTTTGTTTTTAATTTTTTTCTTTCTACAGCAATTGTGGATATGTTGTGGATTGTTTAAATATTGATATGAAAATTGTTGGTTCGTTGTCATGGTATCATCGTCGACGTCGTCGTCGTCATCGTCCATAGCATTGCCTAAAAGCCACAAAATTGCTCTATAAAAATGACCACCAAACATAAAAGCATGTGTAAATTGAGCAACAACAGCTACAACAATAACATTGTTGTAAAAACAATAACATAAATTAAGGCTTTATTAAAATTTTAACCAAAAACAAAAAAAAAAAGAAAATTATTTTTTTGCAACAGACATACAAGTTGCAAGTAACAATTATTAATGGCAGACAATTAAAATTGTAGCAAATTTTATGGCAACAGCAAAGCACAGCACAACAACAAAAAAAGTGTAAAATGATCAACAAGACTATTAAAACAACACACGTGCTAATTATGGCAGCAACAATTATAAACAAGAAAACACATTAACTTTAATTTAAACAAAAAGTTTAAAACTAACAAATTTAAAAAAAAAGTTCGAAAATATTTACAACTTCAAGAAAAACTCTTTAAAATTCTCTCCCGTTCAACTTGAGAAATAGACAGGATCACTCTCGCTTCTATTTTGTTTAAGAAGCTCTCTCTCTTTCTTTTTGTAATATAGACAGGAGTAATCTCGTGTCTATTGCTTTTTAACCTTTAAAATATCTCTCTGTCTCTCTTTTCAAAAAGCTTTCTTTTTGTAATATAGACAAGATCACTCCTGTTTCTATTGCTTCTAAACCTTAAGACACTCTCTCTTCTAAACCAAAAATCTAATTTCTCTTTTCCATTTTTTTCATCTCTTTCCAGTTATGGCATGGATTTAAATGGTGCCCGCCGTAAAAATGCCACAAGAGAAACGACCTCAACGCTGAAAGCTTGGTTAAATGAGCATAAAAAGAATCCCTATCCCACAAAAGGAGAGAAAATCATGTTGGCGATTATAACAAAAATGACTTTGACTCAAGTGTCGACGTGGTTCGCCAATGCGCGCAGAAGACTGAAGAAAGAAAATAAAATGACTTGGGAGCCCCGTAATCGGGTAGATGATGATGATTGTAATTTAGATGATGATGATCATAAAAGTACAGATGATAATGATGTATTAGGTAAGTGTTCGAAAAAAAACAAAAATTACAAAAATTGATTAATAAATTAATTATTTAATTACGTTTTGTTAATTATGTTTAATCATTGACAATTAATAATATTTTTCTTTTTGTTTTTTTTTCTGTTTAATTTTTAGATGCCAAAGACTCTGGTTTGGGTTCTAATGAAGACAAAGATCATCGCATGCCTGGTGAGGGTAACAGTGAATGGTCTGGCTCTCGTCCCGGTTCACCCAATGGTTCTCCCGATCTTTACGATCGTCCCGGCATGATGCCCGGTGGCGGTCATCCCCTGTTTCATCCCGCCGCCTTGCATCACTTTAGACCACCAGCAGGTTCACCACCCGATATTGCCGCCTACCACCATCACCAACAGCAGCTGTTGCAGCAACATCATCAGGCCCAACAGAATCAATTGCATGCGGCCGGGGCTGCCAGCACCACAGCTAGTCTAGCGGCGAAACCACGCATTTGGTCTTTGGCGGATATGGCCTCTAAGGATGCCAACAAGGAGGGTAATAAAGACAGTCCTCCCGGTAGTGATTTGCCTCCCACACATCCTGCTTTCTATGGTCATCCGGGTCAACATCCTAGTCCGGGTAAAATTTTATCACCCTTGGCCGCCAGAATACCAAATTATTCGCCCTATGTAAGGCCTGATTTGTATAGAGGCTTTTATGGACCAGCTGCGGCGGCTGCGGCTCATTTGGGTGCCCCCTCACAGGAATTTCTAGAACACCAAAGAACTTTTGGCGCTAGTTTAGCGGCTCACAATGGCCTGGGTATGAATCCTTTGCTATGGAAAGCAGCCGTTACCGGAGCCGCTGCCGGAGCACCACATTTCAACCCGCTTAGTTTAACCACTGGTCAGCAGCATCATCAAGCCCAACATGTCCCGCCTTCAGGAGCCTCACCCTCCGGTTCTAGCACCACCTCATCCATGGGCTGTGATGTAGTACAAACATCACCCTCCGCCCAGCCAAGTTTGCATCATAGTCTAGGACCCATTTCTCACAATTCCAATTCGTCTTCATCCTCATCGAACTCCGGCAAATTATCGCCCGGCAAGCCATGACAATCGCGCCTAGATTCGCCTCCACTCACACAACAATCCCAACAACCCGTACACAATCAAGAACAAAACAATAAACCAAATAATGTTAACAACACTTCGCCGCTCTCAGCGTTTCGCTCTCTGATAGCTTTCAGAGAGCAACATTTGCAGCATCAACAAACACCTAAGCTTTCTCTCAGACCTTAAATTTTGCTAAAATTTAAAGAAATTAAAAAGGAAAAATGATAGAAAAACAAATTAAAAAAAATTAATTTAAACAACAATTTTGGACAATAATTAAAAATGTGATGTGAAAGAAATTTTAGGAAAAAAAACAACATTAAAATTAAAAAAAAAAAATTACAAAAACACAGGTGTTTGTTAAAAAAATAAAAAAACGTTAAAAATGCTGCTAAACAGCCCGCAAAGTAATGTATAAAATAAGGTATAAAACTTATGCAATCAGAGCTTATAGAATAATTTAAATTTGCCGTCAAAATAATACAAGTATTAAACTACAACAACAACAAAAACAAGCCACTATATTAAAAAATTTTATAAAAAAAACTGTAAAAGAAATTGTAAATAATATTTATAGGATTATGACAAAAGAAAATCGACAAAAAAGGGCTTAAAATACCATAATTTTTATTAAAAGTGGATGATGGTACATATCAAGAAATTGTAAGGCAAATAATCGGAAATATATATATAAAGAAAAACAAAAACAAATATATATTTTTTAAATAATTTATAGGTTGTTTTTTATTGTTTTAAGTTTTATTTTTCTTTTTAATTTCATTTAGAAGTTTTATTATTTTTTTTTATTATAAATTTTGTTCCTGTAAAATAATTTTGAATTAACAAAAAACAAAAGAAAAAAATCAACAATAATTTATTTTTAAAATAAAGCACAAATAAAGAGAATTTACTTTTCTTTTATTCTAATATTTAAACTATATAATATTATTACTATTATTTTTTCTTTGAGTGTAGACCCTTAAAATATAAATATGAAAAATAAATCTTTAAGTTGGCTGTAAAATGTGTAAATATTTTTAGAAATCCCTTATAATAAAGGAAGCAAAACAACTAATTTTATAAAATTTAGTATTAAATATTAATTAAAAAAAAATAATTATAAAAACAAATAATATTAAAAATAAAACAAAACAACAACACTAACAAAATTATTATTGTAAGCTTATTATGTTAAATTTAAAATAAAAAAATAACTAAACATTTAAAAAACAAATAAATAAATTTGCTAAAATTTTAAAAAATAAAAAAACACATTTTGTATAAATATTTCCAAAAAGAAAAGAAAAAACATCATTAAACGTCAAAAAGGTAAAAAACAAAAAAACAATTGGCAAAAGTTAAAACACAAAACGCAATAAGAAAATAAAAGTGTAATTTTCAATGTAAGTACTTATGTATGTATTAATGTAAAATTTTATTATTTTTTTTGTAAGTAGTAATATCATCTTCTGGAAATAAAAAATAAAATTAAAAAAAAAAAAATAAACAAGAAAGAAATTCTTAAAAAAATAAACAAAAACAACAAGCATTATTCATTTAAATAAAAAAGAAAACAAAAGAAATAACAAACAAATAGTATTTATAACAAATTACCAAGACATTTAACAAAAGAAAACACTTACTCAAACACTACATATAACACGGCATTCATACTTGTCATAATAACACCTCATAAACTATACAACAACTACCCCCTCCCCTTTTCCTTTTGCGCCACCCACCCCTTAGCCCACCTTACACTTCTCTTTCCTAACACACAAAAAAAGTATCTAATTGTCTAGCAGTCACACTGTGAAAAAACAACAACATGCAGTGCAACTGTTTGTTAATATTATCATCAAATAATCGTAAATATAATTAAAATATATAATTATAATTATTATATATACAAATAATTATAAAATATTTAATAATACAATTACAAATAAAACAAAAATATGTTAATAATGGTATGAAAACAAAATTATATATAACTAAACACTGAGAAAAAATAATAATAATTGAAAAAACAAAATGAAACACAAACTTAGTTGCAATATAAAAGAAAATAAAAGAAAAAAATAATTAATCCTTAAATAAAGAAAACAACAAATTATTAAAAAAAATCAGGTGGTAGTTTTAATTTTTTTGTGGGGAAAGATTATGGGTGAAGTTTAGAAGAAATTCATCTTGAGAATACTGTCCCAGCAAAATTCTTCAAATCTGTCTTGTCTATAGTCTAGTCTATAGTCTAGTCTATAGTCTAGTCTATAGTCTAGTCTATAGTCTAGTCTATAGTCTAGTCTATAGTCTAGTCTATAGTCTAGTCTATAGTCTAGTCTATAGTCTAGTCTATAGTCTAGTCTATAGTCTAGTCTATAGTCTAATCTATAGTCTAGTCTATAGTCTAGTCTATAGTCTAGTCTATAGTCTAGTCTATAGTCTAGTCTATAGTCTATTCTATAGTCTAGTCTATAGTCTAGTCTATAGTCTAGTCTATAGTCTAGTCTATAGTATAATTCAGGATTGAGTCAATAGTATTGTTTTCCGTCTGTTGTCTAGTCTATAGTCTAGTATATAGTCGAATCTATAGTCTGATCTGTAGACTAGTCTTTTTTTCTAGTCTATAGTGTAGTCTACAGTGTAGTAATGTAATAGTCTAGTCTATAGTTTTGTATATAGTCTAGTTTATAGTATAGTTTATAATCTAGTCTATAGTCTAGTATATAGTCTAGTCTATAGTCTAATCTATAGTCTAGTCTATATTCTAGTCTAGTCTATAGTCTAGTCTATTGTCTAGTCTACATTCTAATCTATTTCCTTGATTTTAGTCTAATCTATCTAGTCTATAGTTTAGTCCAGGGTCTAGTCAATTGTATTGTCTACAGTCTGTTGTCTAGTCTATTGTCTAGTAAATAGTCTAGTATAAAGACTAATCTATAGTCTAATCTACAGACTAGTCTTTAGTCTAGTCTATAGTGTAGTCTACAGTGTAGTCAATAGTCTAGATTAATTATATTTTTTTAACTCCGAAGATCCGCGCCTGATTTGTAGTCTACTAAGTACTACTACTACTTTGGACTTCTATGTGATCTATACATCAAAACTTCTGCGATTATTTTTGAATAGATCTACAAGTGTTTGTATATTATTTTTATTTCTATTGATAATGTGAACGTTTTTGCATAGCTCGCATACAAGTGGACCTCCGAAAAACACATAAGGTCGCGTTCAGAAAATAACAATAATGCTCATCACTGGCCCAGAAATGCGGGTACAGCAATGAAATTCAACATAAACAAGTTTGGTATGAGCTAAAATCTCTATACTAACAATGGTCATGATCTGTTCATAAATGAAACTAACCCCCTCTAAAAAAATGATTTAAATACTTATTACTGGTTCAGAAATTCGAGTACAGCGATGAAATTCAACGTAAAGAAGTTTTTTATACAAAGTTTTTGGAGGATCGGTCAATATTTGACCTTACCCCTCGTTTATTGTCCCCATTAGAAAATCACTTTACGTTCTACCAAATTTTATTAGAATCGGCCAACAATTTGCCCTACTCCACTTCAGAAAATTTATTGACGTGTCATTACTGTATTAATATATATGAGGGTTTGTCCATAATTGACCACTAAATACCTTTGAGCATGGGTCCAACCCTTTTATAAAATAAAAGTATATGGCATTTTTATTGTCGACATGGTCGAATATAACACTCATACTTGTAAGCTCTTCTACACGTATGTACGTAGAATAGGACAAAGTAAGTGGGACAGTCGGATATTCTCCTCTTAATTCACTGAAATGTGTGGTCGTATTGTAAAGTTATTTAGGAAATATCTATTATTCATCAAGCAGCAATATCATTAATAGCAACAAAGCTCTTTATTGTTAACTAAACGCTAATAGTATTGAATTGCCTAACATTAAGCCCTTAATAAACCTACATCAGATCTGATTAGTTTGGGATACATAAATATTGACTACCGTTCAAAATGTATGTAAATGAACGAAAAACTTAAAAAAAACAACTAAATAAATATTTGAATGCATTTAATGAAAATCGATAACTAGCAACATGTCTCTGGTAACCAAAAAGTACAACAACTATAAGTTGGTGTTATTTATAAGCAGCAGCAACATAAAATTAAATGAGAAGTGGAAAAAAATGTATAAGAAGTGGAAAAAAATTCGAAAAAAAATTACTTAAAAATATCAAATTACGCGCATGTTTTAGAAATTTGCAAAAACAATGTTAAACAACAATTTTGTTTTAATTTTTTTCTTGTTGTTGTTTCTTTGTTGGTTAGTAGTTGGTGTTGTTTTTGTTTAATATTGTTTCTTAGTTTTTTAAATACATTAATTGCAAAACAAGCAAACGCACCAAAAAACTACATTCTGTTCATTGCTTTTCAAATACACAAGTTGTTGTTGTTTTATTTTTCATAAAAAAGAAATAATTTGCTTATAAAAAATATAAAACGCTGACGTTGAACTATTTAATAATGTTTACGATTACTATGTACAATAATTTCTGTGTTGTACTCTACATATAAATGTCACATATTTTTGGATGGATGAAATAATTGAAATTTGAATATAATTGAAAGTTGAGAGCACGAATAATCGAAAATTTTAATTTTTATATAAAGTGCAGATCCACTTAATAATATTTCAAATTTGTGCATAATATTTCAAAGTACATGTCGATTGGATTAAAGTAGTTGTATGTACACTTTGTCATGATTTGTTTATAGTAGATTAGATGGACGTATTGGACGGAACATAAGGCTATTATGGTGATATCTGCTGATAAGGGTTGATATAAGTCTATATTGAACTGAAAGATAGACATACCCGAATACTCCTCTTTGCATTGCATGGGTTCAAGTCTACTATTGAATAATCGATTATGAAGGAGTAAAAGTACTTGCTTGAGGAAGTTAGCCTAATGATCAAACTAAAATCGTATGATTGAACCCCTGAAGAAGCCTCCTAAGAATTAACAAGTCCGTGATATGTGCAATATTATTATGGGTACTACAACCCATATTATTATGGGTACTACAACCCAAAATGCGGTTAAAGCAGTGAAACGATTGTCGTTATCTAGCTTTTGATAAATTCAAAAATCCGACTACTAATTGAGTTTCTGAACTTATTTAGATCGCTATATCCTGCTTTCAACTTAACCTCTAAACCTTATCAAGTTTTATCAAAGAATGTAAGAGATAGAGAAACTATCTATATGGTACCCATACTGATCCTAAGTAAAGAAGTTCTAAATTTCTTAGTTTTTGAATCAGATGCTTAAATTTATATTCTAATTTAAATGAACTGATTCGATGACTTGTCACCGCCCTTTGGTGTATCTTACGCGCTGGATTAAATTAGCGTACATGATTCCGCCGCCCCTTTAGGTACTCCGACCAATAATATCCCATTGTTTAACTTCCATGATGCAAAAACATCACTTTCGTTTACAAACACTCATATGTTATGGAACCTATTGCGTCGGCAACAGCACCTTGAGCTGAAAACGATAGATCGGAACTCTAATCTATCAAATAAGCCAAGAACTAATTCTTACTGATAGAGAACACTTTACGGTAAATCTGGTACGAATAAAGTAAAACCGAAACATAACCTGGCAAGGAAGAATATTCAATTCAACTATTTAACCCAACACACTTCTCACTCATCCGATATATTCATCGAGAAAAAATATAATTTCAAATGATTTACCGAAGGCACCTCTCCCCAAACCGCGATAATATAAAGTCTTACACTCTGCACTGTTGGTTCCGTGGTACCAAATAATATGGTTCTCTGGTTAGACTCCATGTCAAATTATTCCAGGGAAATACCGAGCACACATTTGATCATCACCAATTTATAGTCTCGGCAGACTAAAGGTACTGATAGCAGCTCTAGTCGGGATTGCAATAACACCAAAATATGAGAAAATTCATCAAGGTAATCTACCTATAAGACAGTCGGTCATACCATCTGAGGTTCGTATATAAGTAACTGATCGAGAACCTTTCAAGAGCATATTTAATTTCGGGTTGCCGCAAATTATATGGTACTGAAATCCAGATTGGTTTGACACCATTTTCTAAGTGAGTTTTTGTATTGGGGCTCATTACGAAAACGAAGTTGTGCTGACTTTCTAGAGATACAGGAACATTTAACATAATTATGAGTTCCAAAGCCGCTGCTAGGTGAAATAATGAACCGATTTCTAACAGTTTCTTGGCCGACTATTAAAAAAAGTATTCTAAGCAGAGCGGGTGTTGAATCAACATATCTATTCTCCCAGTTAATACATATAACTGTACTCCTAAACTATTTTCGATGAAAACTTCATTTACGCCATCTATACCATCATCTATTGATAACTGCATTCCTAAACCCTCCTACAGAACCTAAACTAGAGGTAGGCAGCTCCGGAACGACCCTTTCGATGCACACGGAGTAAGTGAGAGGTGGAATTTTTGTGGAAGATTTTGGATTTAAATAGATTTTAGGGTATAAAAAGATCAGCACACAGTTTTTAGTACTACAGAATATCAAATAGAAACGTTGAAATTTATACCTATAGTAAAGCTGCTAATAAATCTCTGATTAGATGGCGAGACATTCAGCAATAGTGCATAAATGGGTACGGGGATAAGGGTTTGACAAGGATTGCATTTTGAAATTTGTACCGATAGTTGAGATGCTATCAAATCTCTGATTTGATATCAAGGCATTCAACAATAGTGCATTAATGGGTATGGCGACAAGGGTTTGACAAGGATTTAATTGGGTGACTGATGAATTGGCAAACACGGGAGCTTCAATGTACGATAGGGACATATATTACTTTCCCAGATAATGAACCAACTTATAACATTACCAGAAAGATATCGCCAAGTTTGGATGGTAAAACTAGGTCGTTGCCATCTCAGTATCTTTGTTGTTGATATCACAGGAAATGGTTTATTTGGAAACCATGCAAGAAGACTTGGTATACCACACAATGATTTCTGCAGAAGCTGTCAGGACGAGGATGAAACCATTGAACATCATCTTCTCTACTACTACCCTGCGTTATCAAAATATAACTTTGTGTTTCTAAGAAAGCAAATATTTAAAGATTTGCTAGAATCATTCAGTCTTTATATTAACGCCTAAACGAGACACAGCAATTGGTTTTAAAACCACCAGGCCATATCAAATCATGACATGGGTGGGTGGCCCGTCCACACTTCTATTTTACTTTCATTAGTCCTTTCTCTTAGTGCTAAACTTTTAATTTACTCTTCCCTCCCTTACTTTGCAGGTATCAATAAGGGAGCAACAGGACTCAAGTGTGCATCTTTGCTGTCTGCTGTCTGTTGATGTTGGTATCTAATACCAACATCAACATAAACTCAAAATACTTTTTCGACTATAGTGGTAAAGAGTTCAAATTGCCATGTAGATTTTAGATCTAAATACTAATAAACTATTTTTCAACTGTTCGCAAATTCAAATTCGTACCGTAAATACAATTCGTATAATCCAAAATAAAACCCTTTTACTCGTGACTTTAAAACTAAATGGTCATTAGCAAACAATCAAATTATTATGTATGTGGGACTAGCTAACGATCAATAAGTTCTAAAATTCAAATACATTTTGTTGACATTAACAAATACCAGCTACTCAATCAATTTGTGTTATAGTATGTTTGTGCTAAAATTATAGGGTAGAGTATACCGTATAATCGGTATTAATGAATTGGAATTTTTTTTGCTTTGTTTCTCGTTTTTTCTCCTACTTGCCACTCACTCTATTTGGTGTTCTTGTTTTTTTTTTGGTGTCTTTCTTGAGTTTTTCTTTTATTATTGAAAACGATTTGTTATGCTTTTTATTGTTTTTTTTTATTAAAACATATTGTTTATTTTTTTGCTTATTTTTTTAAATTTTTATCAATATAATTTTTATTTCAATAATTCATTAACATTAATTGCTTAATTATGATAATTATTCATATATAAAGTATTGTTGTTGTTGTTGGAGTTTTTATTTTAAAATAATATATTGGTTGATTATTGTTTTTGGTTTTATTTTGACTTGAAACTGTTTGAATTTGGGTAAAAGGTTTTAGAGTTTGGGTGTATTGTTGTAACCAAGTGTGTGTGTGTGGTTTTTTAAATTTATTTATGTTTTTTTTTTAATTTTATTTGGCTTAATGTTGATTTGCAAAGTGGCCAATTTGTCTATAAATTGGTTATACAAGCAATATTTCACTTTTTACTGTTTCTTAATTACTGCCTTTTTTTGCGTTGTTGTGTGTCTTTCTTTTATTTTAAACATTCACTTTTTCATTCATTAAAATTTTTGTGCAAATCTAGGTGAATTTTCCTCAATTGTATAGTTTACAAAAAGAAAAAAAAATAAGCAATAAAAAAACTGTATTTTTTCCAAAAAATTAAAAAAAATATTGAATTTTTTTAGTTGCATTTCCGGTCGGTGACACCAATTATTTTTTGATATAATAATACTGCAAATAACAAAAAAATTGTTTAAATAAATAACCATTTTAAGCAATTTTCTTATAATAAAAATCAATTTTAATTAAAACTTAAAAAAAAAAATCTTTTTTTTTTTTGAGATTTTTGTTGCAAATAATTTCATTAATAAATCATAATATTAAATTATAATAGTTTTTAGTAAAATTACAAATATTGTTATAATAGATAATATGTTGTTGTTGTCAATAAGTAATAATAAAATTATTATAGTTGTTTATAGTCATAACAACATTAACAAAAACATTGACAATAACTGCAGCAACAACATTAAGAATAAACAGAAACAACAACATTATGGGCAACAGATTGTCAATTTGTGTCAAACAAAATAATCACAACATGACATGTTGTTGTACACACAGTCTACCAGTATTTTCCAAACAAGTTAATCAGATATGTCCCATCTAAAGTCCATTGAAATTATGGCATATAGTTTTGTAATTAAGAGAGAAAAGACGTTTCAGAAACGACCACGTATTATACTAAAGACTTTTGTATTACTAGACTAAGTAGACAGTCGTTTGCTAAGGTTAGGTTAAGTTGGAAAGGAGGATATATAATAAATCAGTCATTAAAACTACGTAAACACGGTTGTCAGATCTTGCAACGATGACAGAAAATTGTTCAAAAAAAGGTCTAGCAATGTTGTGAACTTAAAATTTTTCTTTTGAAATGTTGTCAGAAAAAGCATTTCTAACAAGAAAGAAGTTTTAGGAACGACCTCGTATTATACTAAAGACTTTTGTATTACTAGACTAGACCGTCGTATGCTAAGGTTAGGTTAAGTTGGAAAGGAGTATGAATACTACAGCAGTCAATAATGCAACGTATACACTGTTGTCAGATCTTTCAACGATGACAGACAAATTTTCAGAAAATGTCTTACAATCTTGTGAATTTAAAATTTTTCTTTCGAAATGTTGCAAGAAAAAGTATTTCTGACAAAAAATTTGACATTTTCTAAACATTGTAAGATTAAACAACCGTGTATATGTAACATAAGAAATATGTCATCTAGATAACATTTGAAATGTTCGTGATAAAACTGTCAGATCTTACAACGATGGCAGAAAAGGTTTCAGAAAATGTCTAACAATCTTGTGAATTTAAAATTTTTCTTTCGAAATGGTACCAGAATAAGCATTTCTGACAAATATTAGACATTTCTGACAACATTGTAAGATTAAACAACCGTGTATGTGTAACATAAGAAATATGTCATCTAAATAACATTTGAAATGTTCGTGATAAAGCTGTATATAATGCTTTATGAATAAATTATCGTCCGATGTTCAGAAACAAAGTTTCTCAAGAATTTCGCAAACACAGTTCGTTTCTTAGACATCAGTTTCCCGGACATAGTTCTATAAAATTTTTGTTTCTTAGATACATAATTTTTGGATTATATCACAGTAAAGCACTTCGAAAGGAATAACATTTATCATCACTTCAAAAGTAGCACTAAGTGAATTTTTTGTAGCTGGTGTTTATTGGCTATCAAAGAAGCGAAAGCAATCCTTATTTGTTTAAAATTGAAGGTATATTTTTTTGTACTGAAACTTTTAGAATTAAACCCATTTTATTTTGGAGATAAATGCAGGTAATTTTAAATTTGTCAAATTAGTATTCTATAATACAATTTCACTTCCTAATAACTTTCTGAAATATGACATAAACATTACTTTCTAAGAATGACTTCAGATGTAGTGAATATGGAATCAAAGAAAAAGAACATCCCGTTCATGACAAGCAGCCTGTATTAAAATAATCACTTCTTCAGCTCTTTTTTCAATATTTCTACTACCTTTTTAATGCCAATATTGAACTTATAGCACATAAGATCGTGATAAGGAATAATTGTCTTCAATTTGTATTACCTTCCAATATGCACGTTTCGCTTTCTAAAACATATGTTCATATTAAAATTAAAAAATAAAAAAGTTAAATTCTTTTTAAAAAATAATATGCACGATTTTGAAACTCTAATACGGAACCGGATACAACAACTAAAGTAAGTTTTTCATACTACACACATGTTCTAACCGCCTCATAGTTTTGCACGACAATATTGTAACTGCAATAAATTTAAACTCAATAATAAACTAATCAAGTTGTAAGAAAATACTGATGTTTGACCATTACTGATGTTTTTGAAGTAATATTACAAAACGCACTTACATTGTAATATACATACATGTTTAGTTGTGTGTAATGCTTGTAAGCTTTGCAAGCGTAATCATGTACAGGTTTGTACAAATATGTAGAAGTACAATATTTTTATATGTATTAATTTAATATGGTCCATTGCATGTTCCACAACATGGGAGCATTGACAATTAACGTCACTACACGGGCGTATTACCTCAAAAACAAAATGCATTTGCTGTCATTCTATTTAAAATCTTTTTTAACGTCCGTCTGTCTGTCTGTGTTGTTTGCTACCCTGCAGTTCGGATTGAATGTAATGAACAAGATACGTGATTAGGTAAACATTTTCCTTATATTTCAATTTATTCTCCAACAGATTACTTCTTTCAGGATAAATTCTTAATTAAAGGCCACTACTTCATAGATTACTAGGAGACATCTAAGTACCTTACTTCTTTCATGAATTACTAATGGATACCTTAGGAACAACGGACTGCCTCTATGCATTACAAAAAGTCTGTAAATATCCAATTATTACAAAATTTATTAATTCGAGTTAATCTATTTGGCAAAAATACTGTTTAATTGGGATATTTTACCTACATGTAAACCACTGGGTGTATTTGATAAACATATACAAATGAAAGTACTTATGTAGAAATCTGGTTGATTGTACTCTTTCGTATGTAACTGAGTTTTGTTAGTAAATAAGTTGTAATATGACTTGTATGACTAGTGATTATGTTTTAGGTTTTCTGCGGATTTTAGTTATTTTTTCTGCTGTTCCCATATAGAGAACTTAATAAAAAAATATGACAACGAGTACCTTGCCGCCAGTAATATTAGCTGAGATTTATTTTAGCAATTGCAATTGTACTACATAGTTTTTTTGTTGTTATATCTCATCGTATCGTTTCGTATCCGTTGAAAGTTAATATTGCTTAAGATTTGTTGTTCTTAGGCATTTATGTCATAATTTAATAAAGTTCATATATTTAAGTAAATGGTGGGATCGGCATGAAAATGAGCTATATTTCGAAAACAGTCTCTATCTATCTATCTATCTATCTATCTATCTATCTATCTATCTATCTATCTATCTATCTATCTATCTATCTATCTATCTATCTATCTATCTATCTATCTATCTA